>NW_027287316.1:18978996-19578996 GCF_022747635.1 Hetaerina americana
AGTCGAATTTCCCCCTTCATAATTACTATGAATGTGGTCCTGAAATTCTTTCTTTCTAATCTAAATAAACTCTTGATTAGTCCTAAAGGTCTATCTATATCTATCTATCCCCACTGCCTTTTTCCGATTTGATTTACTTTAATGGTTTTGCTATTTATCAGCCAAGTATACCTGGAGCTAATCTCCAGGTCCAAACAACCCACACAACAAACAAAGTGAGATGTCATTAAAACACGACGGCCTTTGCTTAATAACTTCAATTAAAATTATTATTTTTACGTACTGAGGTAACCTTTAAATACACGTGTGGAAATAACGCCATTTTCACACCTCTAGTGTAAAAAAGCAAATGTTTTCTGGATTAAATTCATAGCGAGCCACTACGCTCGCTTCATCCTGAATGAAGCGAGCGTAGTGGCTCGCTTCATTCAAGATGTTACAACATTTGCACAAGCAAGGAAACTTTCGCCATTATGACATTCGTACATATGGTGACCATTTACAAAGGTGAGCAATTAGTTTCATATCACATTTTTCGCCCTTGAACGACATTTATAGTTTAAAAACGAATCGTGAACCTAAAAACTAATTTTTACTCGTCCAGTAAAATACGGAGCATATACGAGGGTCATCCGGAAAGTAGTACCCGTTCGTGAAATAAAGACACAAAAGTAAATATTAACAAACATAAAAAATTTTATTTGAAAGAGGATACTTTAAACTACTTCTCAACATAATCTCCAAGCAAATTAAGGCATTTGTCATAACGTGTGACAAGTTTCTGTATTCCTGCTGCATAGTCCTTCGCCGCCAGCTCATTGAGATACGCGAGGGACCCATCTTGCACAAATTTTTGCATAATGCAGATGGTGTTTAACAATTTCATGAACAATTGTTCGAGAAACATTGGGAAAATGCTCACAGATGTCATCAATTGTGACGCGCCGATCGTTCCTCACGAATTCGTCAACTGAGCTCACCAGTTGGTCTGTAATGACAGACGGTCTCTCCGAACGCTCATCGTCGTGTGTGTTCCCCCTCCCCATGTTGAAGTTGCGACACCACCGCCGAACAGACGACTCGTCCATTACATTGTCTCCATACACCTCCTTTAATTGGCGATGAATATCACATGGGCGAACGTTTCTTGCATTGAGGAATTTAATCACTGCCCTCACTTCACAACTGGCGGCGTTCTCAATTTTTTTAAACATTGTAAACAATCACAGAAACAACACAGGCAATGCTAGCGTCACGCAACTTGGCTCAGAGAAGGCAGACAAGCCACTGAAGCTATCTGACCTCGTCCAGCGGCTACTCGCGTCGTCAGCACTTCATGCGGCACGAACGGGTACTACTTTCCGGATGACCCTCGTATGTTATCTAAGACTTTGCTGCCATTAATGCAGGCGCAATGTGGATCAAAATTAAAGAAGACCTTTTTGTATGCCTGATAAATGGTGCTCAAATGTCCTATCTTCCCGGTCCTATCTCCCCTTTAGACTATCCTTTTTATATTTCATTTTTCTTGAACTTTCTTTTCCTACTCCCTCTGAAAATTTCATCTAGGGTTCATTAGGAGGCATTGCAAGCATAAATTATCGCAACAATAGCTCACAAACACTCATCCTCTCTCGTAGAAGTAGTTTCAGGGGAGGTGGCCGACGGCTAAAGTCATTTGTGAAATTAGGAATGAATCAGAAAGGAAGGGAAGGGCGGAGAGAAACCCGGCGTCAGCATTAGTCTAATCTTAACGAAAGTCGCCAAGTGGTCCGAAGTTTTACATTCCATCCGGCAAACGACGTACTCACTCAAAGTGCTCATCACAAACAGCACCTCAAGTAGGGATCGGGATACCACTGAAAAATATCTTCCGTCTCCGGGCCCTATTGGTGAGTTCCCAGTACGTTAGTCACCGCACCATTCCGATTCCCTCTCTCTTTCAGCGAGAAAAAAACAGTTATTACCCTTTGTTCGAAGCTTTCTATGCAATAACTAGTTCAATAACTTCTTTATTCTATAATTTTATAGCAGTCCTTTCCATCACAAGGTCTCAAGTTTCTCTTTCAAAATGAGCCAGTTTGGGCCATGGATCTCGGAAAATTGGTGGCTATCTTCAACACTGACTAGAAGATGAACTTTTTAACTGCGCAAATACTCTGGCAGTAGAAAATGACTGGATTGCCTGGGGAGCATAACTCCTAACTAACTTCGTAAGGCCTATCTTGGTGCTCGGAGCCCACTATCCGAGGTGGCATGCAATCCGATTGACACGTAAGGTGTGCGGGGATGCTAAAAGTTCAGGATATATTCCTGCTCGTACCAACACTGCAAAGCTTGATCAGGAGGTTGACACAAAATACAAACAAAAAATACAAATATAGTTTTCAAAATTCTCGTCTAATAATTATTTGATTTAAACTTATAGCCTTCACTTATAAAAGGTATGCTAAATATCAGTAGTGACAGAAATTAGGAAATGTTCATTCATTGGATCGAGTTCACCTTGGCTCCCCTGCAAGAAACAACACTCTTGTCAAGGGTTGCTTGTTGGTAACATTAAGTATGCATTCAAGTATTAAAATTGTCCCTAAAAAGCACATCTATTCAGTGAAATTTGTTTACTGTTTAAATAAAGGTCATACTAAAAAATTAACATTTTTAGAAGTTTTTTTAATATGCAAGCAAATTGCACCTTGCTAAACTTTTGCTATCCCCTCCTTGAACCAAAAGAGATAAAGCATTCGTACTGTCAAATAAAATCAATCAAATTGAAATTTTTAATTAAGGAAAACTACGCAGAAACGACAGAGAAAGTAAAAAAATTGGCTATTTTCAAAATACTCGTTCAAAATTTGATAAATAATATAACTAGACTATTTTGGAAAATTTTTCAACACATCCAATTCATCTTCTTTGTTGTAAACCATGGTGTGTAGTTTTCTGAGGCAAATATCATGATGAAATTGTCACCGAAAACTTGGGTACCCCTCAATACTTAAGAGTACTTACTCCTCAGTGAAAGCATTTATTTTTTACCCTGAGGTATGAAGTATTGATAAATTAAATTTTCAAATTTAGGGTTTCATTAGGATAAACATTCAAAAGTTAATAAAGGTTGGAAAAAAATATGATTATGATACTGTCAATTTTTAAGCAGCAAATATTCTCTTATTTATTACTTGAAAATGCATTTAGACAATGTGTTAACAAATAATTTGCATGATAATTGATTAATTAAGCTTAATGTAATGTTTCTTAGCTGATAGAAGCATAAACCCAAGAGTACATCTTTAAGCAGTATCTTGAATAATGGGATTGCTTCTTATAATAATCACTGTTAAAGTACAAATAGATAGATGCATAAGATGCCAGCAAAATATTGCAACTGGCATTAAAGTACAAAGCTGATTGAACAATACTTAAGTCTATTGGTTCAAAGTCTTCAGTGTACAAGCAACAGTTTTTTTTTGTTCATTGAGAACATAGTACCCTGAGGTTTTTATGCCTTGCTTTTAAAGATAACCTAAGATTTTGCATTTCAAAGTACCATTATTAATGGATATTATAAAGTGATACCTAACCTTTATGTATAAAGATTATTTCCATGTGCAGCCTGTTTTCCATTTTTAAAATCTAAGTAAATCAAATTCCAAAGAAACCGCAGGAGATGCCACAACAGTAACTTTTAATGGAGTCATCTGCTTATGTGCATTTCAATGCAACAACTTCAGAGTGTAAAAATCATTCGCCTTGACTGATATTTGAACCCAGATCCTTCAATGTCTGGCCGAGTGCTTTAGCCAGTTAAGCTATTGAGGCGTCCCCTTAAACTCTGAAATTTTGGGGGCTGTAAAGGAGCAAGATGTTGTGATGAAATACTGTACATAAAATGTCACTGGCATTCATAGTTGTGCACGATGCACCACAAGGTTAAAGCCTACTTTTAAACACTTAGGCTGTTTATAACTTGACAAATTCCAAAGAAAACTGCAGCATTTCCTGCATCAATTTCAAGCATCGTGACCATGTTGACTGGAAACATTATTCTAAATGTTGAAAATTAAAATTGGATTGGTTTAACATCAAACTGCAAAATAAAACTTTTTAGATAGCAACCAAGTTAGGAAGAATAAGAGCAAAATTAAATGAAACAAGAAGTTTATCAGAAATAATTATTCTGACCCTTGAGGTGAATGTGCATATTTTGAGAGAGTAAGTGTTCAAAGAAAAGATTTAAGCCTGAGATGGAAAATATTCCAGTCAAAATATATTTTTTGACTGAGAAGAAAGAACATTTACAGCCAATACAACATAAGGGAGGACATGTGAGGACAATTTTTATTAGAAGTAGTCTATAGGCTGAGAATAGCTTTTTGATAGAACATGGCACTACACAATAGTGTACTCGTAAGTACTGAACAACACGTAAAGTGTGCATGAAACATTACTATCCAAGCATTAATGATTACATCAAAAAATGAAAAAGTAAGCAGCTTTACGAAGAATATGTTCAGATATGGCAACCAAACTAATGGCAACAGAAATATTTTTACTAGCTTAGAAGTGGTTTCCAGTAATTAAATAAGCAAGAGGAACATACTTATCCTATTTAATGTGCACAATTGTAGAAAATTTCCCATCAGGTGAAACAATTATTAACAGCAGATAACACAAGTTTAAACATAAGGGACTAGTTTGTAAAAATGTTCATAATCTCACAAGAACCAGAAATAATATGCCACCCAAAATTATAGTACAGCATGTTTACCTTCTCATTATATTTATTAGAAGGTGCCAAATCTTAAGTTTCACAGTTTTCATGACTGATACATCACTCGAAACAAACATTTCCTCTGAATAATCATGTTTGTCTCAACTGTCTACAATTGATAAAAATTCATTAAATTTATACAGAATAACTGTTTGCAGTAAAAATCTGGAGACAGCTCTCATCGAAATTGTCAGCAAATAATAATTACAAAACTGGAAGTGACAAAAATCCATTGCTAGAAAAATATGCTGAACATTACTTGTGAGAGTACAGTTGCAGAAGAATATTTGTGTTGGTATGCTCATGTGACTAATTGTAGAGCTGGAATGTTTTACAAATTGAAACTATTCCACACCAATCCCACATGTGGTAACACAACTGATTCAATGGTTTCCAGCTTTACTTTGTGGAAGGTAAAAATTGTGGATGGTACAGGATTAGAGGAAACAGTTGAATCCTATACGCATGGTTTATTTGAGAGTCAATCAAATCCTTTCACGAAATCAATGAATCCTGAATCTTAGTTGTGTACACTTCAGCTGTGACTAAGGAAAATGAATGTCTAAATCATTTCCAGAGTCCTGTCCATTTCAAAACTAACATGGTAGAAAAATTGAATTGAAATTTGGAGACATAAAATTTTGAAATCAAAATAGGATATTGCACCAATGAACATAAAGACGAGCCTTCTTCTATTAAGCTCTTGTCTTCATTCCTCTTACCGCTCTTCTCTCACACTACACCCAAGTCTCAGAAGAAGTGAGTTAACTATACTCTCTAGGAAGACAAGATATTTAACCAAATAAAAGATAAATTGCCAAAAGAAGGGGTATAAGCTAAAGGGTGGAATGTGATGGCTGTCAACTAGGTTGCATATTCTCTCCTCCCATGACCTCATGCAGTGCTCCTTAGGTCAAAAGGCAGCAGAGAAGGGGTCAGAAGAATAAAATCCTTCCAATTGCCTTATAAAAATGACTGAGATATCTGGGAAAGCCAAAGTTATGTAAAATACACCCTCTTTGACAACAATTTAGGGGAAAATTTGCATATTGTAGAGAATTCATATAATAAATTCTGACAGCAAATTAAGAGCTAATGAACAATATAGGAAAATACTGAGTCTAATACAATTATGTAGCTAATTATTCATTAATACTTGACTTTTTGGATGAAATCCCATCTCATATTTCCCCACATACCTGACATAACTTCAACCCCAAACACAACCAACTATGAGACAGCAAAGTGAGAAGAAATGGTCTGAAAATTTTCCCTATAATTTGTTTTCACCATGAATATTACACTTTTCTGAAAATCTGATGCATTTCTTCTACACTGTATTGTTGCGATTATGATCCTTGAATGTAATCAATGTGCATATAATATATCCAAAAACGTCACAAGCTAATAAAGATGCTAAATACTGAATCATTAGCAATATGATGATTTGAATTCAAATCAAGAGTTTTAATTTTTATTACTGAGGACTTAGTTTTGAATGGAGGTAGAAGATTAAGACATTGACTAATTGTTAGCGTTATAAAAAATATTGAATGAAAATGAAATTAACAAATTGACCTCATACAACGCTATTGGGGATCAAATTGATTTAGTTGGTCGGTCAGATCTGAAATTCAAAGGAAAAAAAATATTCACTGACTGGATTTGATTAAGTTTTGAATTCAACCTCTGCCTATGAAATTAAGTAATAATGTCTATTGCTATTATACACCTTCCCTTGCAAATTTTATCATAGACTGGTTAAAGTTAGGTTAATTTGAACGAGTGCGATTTATTCTATTTAAATGTGGTTAAAAAGCATATCAGCTAGCCTTTAAAGCCTCAATTCAAACTCATGATCAATCAAAATGACAAAATATGTTTTTTTGTACTGCATAACAATAAACTTAAATCAGAAGTGCCCTTCATTCCATTTCATACTAATTGAACAAAGCAATCAAGTATTAATTATGGCCATTCACAAAGACATTTCAAAATAACAAAAACTCAAACAAAGCAACATATTTATCACATGGGTCAAAAATGTAGCACAATTAGAAAGATGCTCAGCACATAAGCATTTGAAACTTGTCAAACATACAATTTACATTTACAATAGTTTAAAATTAAACAATATTATGGCATATAAAAACATTCAACTGTTTATAACAGAAATTGAACGATGAAGTTTTGATACAAAAACTCACTACTTCATAAATTACTTCTGACCAGGCTGTCAAGCTGGTTGCGCCAAATAGAATATAGTTGCACATAATCTTTGCTACTAATGGGAATGACATATACAGGCAAACTTAAAACATCAAAGGTACTTCAAATGTTTCAGAATGGTATACTACAAATATTTCCAGCCTTACTGTGCAAAAATTTAAGCCAATAATTCAGCATTATATTTCATTGGGATATATTCATTTTCGATATTCATCACTTCTTGATAATCCAGCAGACAAAATATCATTCTCAGTTTGTAATTAATATAAGCAGTAAACATTATGAATATCATTCATTTTATTTGGAATTAAGTCCATTGAAACTGCACCCTTTTATGCAAAATATAAAGCTTTATAAAAATTAAACTCAGCAGCAGATAAAACTATTTGCCAAGAACACAAGTAATGTAGAGCACAGTTCTTCCCCATAGCATCTGAGGGCATGAAGATAAATACAAAGCTTGAGTTTTGACCAAGGTACTAAACTAACAATGATACACTGTAGCAACAACACATGATGCCTTTGTCCAATAAGACAAAATTCTGTCCAAACATACCCATGTTCACCATATGCAGATAACAAAACAATGAACCATAAGCTTGTCTGCAGGTCATATTGATGACAAGTTTTCTCTCACCCATAACATTCCCAATGATATTTTTGGGTGGTCTTTTTTGAGTACCGATATCATAACCATTCAGTAGCGTCACCTGGCTTTTCTCTCCCATCAAAAAATAAGGCCAAATCAGAAGCAGCAGTAGAATTTTGTAAACAGGATGGTGAAAACTGAGAAAATCTTATGCTCTCTTTAACTCCAAAATAAATGGCAGTTATTGTGGCTCCCATGCCTAAGAAAATGACAAAGAAAGCAAGTAATATTTCCCAAGGGATGCCACAAACTTCTTCTTCAAAGACAGTATTTGATGATCTCCGTTGTCTTCCACTCCCAGGTTCAAAGTGCTCTGTGAGTAGTCTGGGATAGAGCATCTCATCATAGCCATACTTCATGCATGAGTACATTGATCCCCCTTCAGTCAAGCCAAGAGCTTCTTCCCTCTGCTTAAGTTTACAGCTCAATCTTATGTAGAATAATGGTGGTAAAAGAAACATGAGGGGTCCAGTCAGAGCAGCACCTATCAATCCCATTACGAGATCAAACCTTGGCACTGTTTCAGCTAACAGGACAGCAGTCATAAGAATGAAGGACCGAATGGCACACCTTTTCCAGTTGAATTCTGTAATATATTTTCATAATTTAATTAAAGTAAAAGTATGTATAAATGAAAAGGAAAACGAATGAAATTCCAAGGGAGTTACCGTTTTAAGTCTAAGAACTACTACTGGTGATGCATATGTGTATCAATCTAAACAAAACTTCCAACAATTACTATTAACAAGTGAGTGAGATGGGAAAATGTGGTAAATCCTAACAAAATGTATATATTGTTCTACTATGACTCATTGAATTTGCCCAATCTATCACCAAGGATCACTTTGAAGAGAAAACACATAAGACATCTTTCTCTTTGTCTTCCCATGCTAGCAAAGAAAAGGTCATTGGTTCGTCTAAGCATCAAGTCTGAAGATACCTTAAAATTTTTGAATCTGCATAATAAATTCCGTGCATATGGTAAAATATTACTTATTTATGGACATAAAATTGTTTAGGTGGACACTGAATGATTTTTCCCTCAATTTCCCACTATTCATTAAATATTGAAAAACATTTAAATTTATAAAAAAACACCTTTCCCTGTTCATACATTAATTCAAGCAAAGGTTGCCATATATATATATATATATATATATATATATATATATATATATATATATATATATATATATATATATATACTCATACATATAGAAAGAGATATAAGGAAAAGGGATAGGAACACATATAAAGGACGAACACAATAAAGGTGGAGAAGGCAGAATCGAACGGAACACAAGAGTAAAAATATTTCCTTGACCAGGATTCGAACACCGGATCTTTCCACTTGCCGGGCGGATGCTCTTAACCACTTGAGCTATCGAGGAAACGTAATTTTCCCTGAGATCCGTGGGTCTAATATGTCGCCAAGCGCCCCGATTCTTTAGCCAAGAGATGGCAAGAGCATCTGATTACTTCTATATCTTCAGAGGAAGACGGATTGTTTCCGTCGAAATATCAAGAAAATACGTGTGAGTGTTCTCTTTTTTTGTGTTTCTATATTATGTGTTACTGTGTATTATTTTATTATATATATATATATATATATATATATATATATATATATATATATATATATATATATATATATATATATATATATATATATATATATAATTTTCGCATTACCCACTTAAATAGATTCTCAGAATAATTTAAATTAGATTTTTCAACTTAAATTGATAAACTGTTGCCATAAATCATTTTGCAATTTTGTAATGAAGGTGTTATCAACTGAATAGGCTCTCTACTCAATGAAAAATAAGCCCACGCTCTAGAATCCATCCTAATCATTCTCAATCAGTCCAGGTGAACTATTCTGCCTCAAAATAACTTTTAAAACTCTGCATCTAGTTTAAATAGTATATAAGAAGAAAAAATATGATTTACAAGGTAGTCATAAACCAAAAGAATTAATTTAAGAAAAATATTACTACAAGGACTATGCTTGTACATTCGAATTTTCACTAGAATAATTACTGTAGTGTATCAAATAATGGAATCCTGAGTTTAATGGTAGGCATGTTCATCATTCCATCTATTCTGTATTTTTCCTTGGGTAAAATATTTATTTATCAAGTAGAAAAATAGGATTACCGCCAGATTAATATAATTACCAACTAAAAACTATTGGATTCTGTATAAGTCAGAGACAAGAAAACAAGCAAAAGTTAATGTCATGATTTATACTTAAAATGAGTCAGTAAAGTTGCACACAAACATTTAAGTATTTTATGGTTTTAATTAGATGATCGCACTTGAATGAAGACAAATGTTTAGAAAGCAATGAGATGAAAGATAACTTTTTGTGAAAAGTAACCTCAGTTACTTATGCATAAAGCAGAACTATTCATAATATTTGCCTGTTATAAATGAATTACTGAACAAGTGACATAGCCACCTTATTTTGTTACCGTTGATAATATTATATAAGACGTAAAATTCAATTAATAATCAATTAAAATATTGAATCCATATAAAATTTAATGGGATTAAAATTTATTTAATTGAAAAAATCTGTCAGGGTCAGATCTGAGTTTCAATGAAAAAAGAAATTCTGATTCTGGATTTGATTACATTTTAGATTCTACTCAGCTACAGTAAAGTTGGTAATAATATAAATTACATTTATATACCTTTCCTAAGAAATATGAAAAGTAGTCGTTGTTTTCCACAGTAATGAGGGGCAGGGGCTTTGTTTATCTGTAGTCTTCATTTTGGATAATTTGGATGATGAATAATTTCCTGTCATCCATTCAGTCAAGGCCAATGAAAAGAGCCTGATGGATGATGAAGAGTGGAAGAAGGTGATAACTGAATTAAATACATGCTAGAGAGCAATTGTATAAACCATAAGCGGTGGCTGGAATCCTTTGTTGCTTGACTCTTGGATGCTTTCTTGATCCCTTCAAACCAAGGAAAATGCAAGAGTGCAAGTAAAATTTGGAACAAAGTAATCCTATTGAATATACCAGGCCTGTTGAAAAAGTATCCAACCTTGAATTTTCCAGCACAGAGTAGTAATGCTAGAGTAGAGAGGTAGAGGTAGAGAGCCCCATTGTGCACAGTGGAAGGTGACAGCTCAATGTACATGCTTGAATTTTTACTCCACCTTTGAATAAGCTAGCTGCTGAATGCTGGCTGCCCCATGTAAGGTGCTTTCATACGTGTTCACCAATTATCAATTTCTCTCAAAATGACCAAACAAGTTGATTTTGTTGGGTCATACCCCTACACCATGACTCATCTCCGGCACAGGATCTGCTGGATACTGCCAACACTGACCATGAATTTCTGAACACTGTGATGACTGGACGATCCAACAAAATCAACTTGTTCAGTCATCTTCAGAGAAATCAAAAAGTGATGAACATGTATTACAGCACCTCACTTTTCCATATATGTATATATATATATATATATATATATATATATATATATATATATACACACATACACACACATACATAAGTATATATACATGTATAATGACTCAATTGTTGCTTAAAGTCATGGTAACTGTGAGCTCACTGAACAAAAAATATGAATGTACGAAGAGAAGTTTACAGTTCAGATGGTGATAAAGACAATTACAAACCTCTAGAAATGCCTAATGTATCTTCAATATCCTGAAATAAGGCACTTCCACCAACAACCATTGACAAGCATATTTGCACTGTGACTAGAAGCACATTGAAATACAGCATATAGCTTCCAGGCAGGCCTTGAAGTAAGTTTGGTGTTGCTAGATTCCCATATTTATGGAGAGCTATTATTGTTGTTATCATTGAGAGACTTCCTGTCACTGAAATAAAGTAGAATGATAAAATGAGGAAGTATTGTATGAATAATTTCAGTTGTATGTTTACTCCATGATTCATATCTAATTCAATCAACTTATCTAAAGATGTTTTCTGCATCAAGAATTACATTTTCTACATAAATCCATCAGAAGCAATGCTAATTCTATTTTTATTATTTTGCTAGAGATCTTACCACAGAAGCTTAACAAAACAGCTTTCCCCATTTTGCGTTTCTGCTGCATGTCCATTTGGACTGTCAGTATGTTGGGATGAATATCAAACTGAAAATATCAAGAGCCATTTTAGAAATTTGTGAATAAATAGTACTTATTAAGAGACTCTTTTGAATTTAATGCAATAAAGGAATACCTACGTAAATAGAGAGTAATAGAATGGAAGTGGATATAACATTGTGATAATGACTCAGAAAATCCCAGTATCAGATCTAGAATAATGTCCTTGAACAATCCCACAAGAGCCAAGTAGTTGGTTTTCTACTTATTAGAACTTTAAGGGAAACAGAAGCACTACAGCAGAAATTGCCCCTCTACCCCAACCCTAAATGTGTGAATTTCATTTGACAAGAAGTTTCTTTCTGGTGGGTTCTTCCCTTGCCAACCAAAACCAACCTTTTGGTTGATCACTTTGGTAGTATCTGTTGTGCTTCATGTTTACATCTTCAAATTTCATCCGTGATGTTCCTCTTTTGAAGAACAGGGGGTAAAGAAAAGGAAAATTGATAAATTGTGTCTACAAGAAATATTTTTGTTTATTCGTATTTTCAATGTACACTGTGATAAATGTAACAACAGGGTATATGAAATAGTTTATGACATAAATATATTTTTATTATTAGTTTGATGAAATAAAACTAGCCTCAAACTCAAGTTTGAGGTTGTTTCTTCTGCCCCTATGTTTGGTAACGTGCTGCCCCTTACAGAATTTATGGGAGGTTAAGAAGTCTGTCAGATCATTTCTGACTGAAAAGATGGGATTATTTGGAACATGTGTAGTTCTGGAATATAGGAGGGAGATTACAACATTATACCCCAGGCATATGCTAAATATTATGCATTTGCAGATAGTTTATCAATCTCATGATCACTGATTACTTAATAATCAATGAGGCAGCATTTCTAGTTTTTTTTACATAGGAGAAGAGGAGTGTGGAGAACTAAATAACAGTTGTTCTTCAAATTATATTCCTGTCTCTTACTTATATTTAGGGTGTCTTTTTTTTAAATCTTCAAAGCACAATTCCCTTAATTTAAATTATATGTGTCCTCTAAATTGAGATACCATATTTACTCAGAGACCAAGGTATAGATAAAATGGTTTTTTTCGGTGCCTTTCATTTTGAGTTGGCCAATGTCAACACTGGGTCTCTCTTCAATCTTCCTCCATTCCTTAAATAGCCTACCACTACTGGATTATCCACTCATTCCTAGTGGTCCAAGTGACCTTCGTTGTCAGTCACCCCCTAATAACTACTACTAAGCCACCTCTTACTCCCGGGGTTCAGAACCCCGACTAATCTTCATGGTCTGAATTCTTCATTTTCAAGAAAGAGAAAACCCACTCCTCCCCTAAACTAGTTCCTAGTTTTTCTCATTAGGGCTTGCTTTCCACCACAATGGGATACGGCCACTCTTTCCAATTGTTCCTTGTTTTCAGTAAGAAAGCATTTCATGGCTGAAAATCAACAGATTTACTTGCCATTTGGTGTCTCACTGCCATCAACCTGTTACAATGGTCAAACCTCAAGGTAAAAGTAATTTGGTAGGGAAAGAAATATTATCTCATATGAAAAACCGGTAGACAGGAGACCAGAAGTTGGGTAGTAGTAGTTTTAGGGGAGGCACCTGACAGCCGAGGTGATTTTTGCCATTAGGGATGTACAGGAAAGGATGAAGAGAGGACAGAAACCCGACATTGGCATTAGTCTACTCTTAACAAAAGGTGCAAAGGGGTCCGCAGCTTAACATCCCATCCAAAGGACAGTGTACTCACACAAAGTGCCCTCCACAAAGCAACTCAAGCAGGGATCAGGATACCATTGAAAAATATCTACCACCGCCGGGATTTGAACCCAGCAGTGGTAAGCCAGTATGTTAGCCACCACACCATCTTGATCCCCACCAGAAGTTTTATCACCATGAATTTGCAGAGTCTCCTTCAGAAAATTATTTGTGCCTAGGGTTGGAAGTAATAAATGAATTTTCAATAATCCATTATTAATACGAGGTCAAGTCAATAAATAACTCGCAAAACTGGATAGAGGCAATAATAATCTAAGTAACTTCCTGAAATTCCTTTCACTTTTCTACATATTCACAAAGCTCATCCAGATACTTGTCTCATCTCTTTATAAGTCCTTGATAGCCGACAGCAAAGGAGTCTTTTGTTTGCTGTCGCAGCCAACGAGTAACCTCTAAGGCATACGGCAACATCTTTTTCAAAACGCCAGCCACCCAAATCATGTTTTAGGGCCCAGAACAGATGAAAATCACTGAGGATTATGTTGGGAGTGTACAGTGATTTTCCAAGTGTTCTCAATGAAATGTTCGTAACAGCTCCTACATTTGTCTTAATGATGCTAGCGACTTATTTATTGACTAATCCTCATATAATTTAAATCTATAGGCCCTCATATTTGAAATCCAAAATCGAGAAATGCTGATTTGAAAATTAACATTTAATGGACATAGGAGAGACTGTTGAAAATTATTCAGTCAAGTCATACTTGGTTATAAAATATTTTGTGAATATGTTCATGAGCTGAAGACATTGTAATTAAATTAAAAAGTTAACAATTTTAACTCAATTTATTGAAATCCAGGTAGTTGGAAATTAGGTTGGTGAGATATCTAGTCTACAGGCATCCCAACCTGAGGGCCCGTGTCCATGTGGTGGCAGATTTTTTTGGGGTTATCGCAATCCCTACTTAGTACCGCATAAGCAGCCCTTCAAGTGGATCATGCCATGTCAGTTGGGATGCTTAATTGAGGACTCCTTGGCATCTTTTATTAAGAGTGTAAGCTAATACTGATGCTGGGCTTTTCTCAAATTTTTCTCCTTTCCTGAAAATTCCCTCCCTCTACCAAATTACCCACTTTTTCCAAATGGCACAAATGACCTCTAATAACAATCGATTAGTCCAGGTTGCTTCTATTCCTTAGGTATAAAAATTTACGTAAACAATCAAAGATAATAATCATATAAAATATATTTTTTACCAGAACTTTATTGCAATTTGCAATAAGTACTTCCACACTTTTTCAAATAAATGCCCTTCTCTTTTTTAGGTTTTTAAATAAGTAATAAAGTACCTGCCTACTTAAAAATATAAAGTCTCACAGAGAACCACGAAGACCTCCAAAGCTGCCGTAATGTTAGGACGTTTATATAGATCCATACAAATTGATAACCAACTTTTGTCTTGTTTAGTACCATAGTTATAAATTTATGGTGACATTAATACATTTTTTTAAGTCTGAGGAATTAGGTACTTCACACACACACACACAGAACTCAAGTATGTACATTAACTGTTTCTATCTACAATGAGCTAGTGGAACGAATAGTCAGGTGTAAGTACCTACCTGAAAGGCCAATACTCCATATGCCATTGCTACTGATTCCCATGTTGGTGAGGGGATGGCTGGAGGATTTATGACATTTGGATCAGTAAACATGGATGACCACGTCAAAAATGTAACTGTTACCACAGTTCCTGATGAAGTGACAGCTAACCACCTAGAAAAGATTCACGATTATCGCATAATGAATATTATTACTAAATAGTATTTCACATTACACAGTTTTCCAAGCTATTAAAGACTATAAAATCATCAGAATTCATGCATAAAATCAAATTATTTTACTTATTTCTTGACTTAAAATATATTGTAATATTTCATTTGCATACTTTTAATATAAATGATTCTTTCTTAAATTCTGATTGAGTAAATACTAAAGGGATAATTTGTACACAGCTACAAATTCTTATGATATTTAAAAAATTCATCGAGGTCATCAGCTTATTCGAGCCAGTTACAGGCATAGTTACCAGTGTCAGTTTCAATGGTGGCCATAATAGTCAACCTTATGCAAATAAATATAGTATTAAATGGCATTTCTTTGAATATTACCATCATTATTATTTGTTTGACATCATGAACGTAGTACTCAGAGTGAATGAAAAGATCATTCTCCTTTGGTGTCTGTGGCTCAATTAGTTTCCCCATGAGGAATGACTGTTTGCATGTTCCATGCCTCTCCCTTAACCTCAAATGACAGGCTGCCCCTGAGCTTTTGGGGCATCCTGGTGGGACAAATGAGACCAAAGGAAGCTGGTTCACAATGACTCTAGTCTCACCTTAAAATAAATGACCTTGTGAATTTAGAAATCAATTTTACTGACTTCCTCTTCATTGATTTCTGTGCCCGTAACTAATAAGGCAAAGTGTAAATAACTGTATACTCTCGGCCCATAAGATAAAGGCTGGTTTCAGAGAACATTTTTGTGTTGAAAAAAAGTGTGTCTTATCGCCTGGGAAATACAGTAACCTGTTATCAAAGTATTTCTATATTATTAATAACACCCAAGCTATATTGGATAGCTCCTGTATTGATCCACTTGGCTGGGTGATGGGTTCACTGACGTTGAGTCGGCATTTCAGGTCTAAAATATCTTCAGCTTTCACCTTTAGAACTGAAAGCGATGATGGCAATGCTAGGGAAAGCACCATCCAGCCAAATGAATCAATGCAAGAGCAACCTGATAACCTTGGTGCCATGTATACATCACTGAAAAAGGTTTTGTTAACAAATATGTACATATATGTACACATAAATATTCAGCCTATGCCACATTTATTGACATCACAATTCATAGCCAATGGTATTTCATAACAAACTAATTTTAGCAATCTACTTTGCATGGTTGATGTAACTTTATCCAAGGACCAAATCTGGGCAGAATAGTCACTCTCATCTCATTGCAATGTCCCATATTCATATTAAGTATTAAAAAGAGGAAGATACATGATACCAAAAAACTATATTCCACAGGTTTAAATATAAACAGAGTTAATATTTTTCATAGTTAAATTCAACCATACCATACCAGTAAAGGGATAGGCAAAAGGGTGGATTAAGATGACAGTGTTTGAAGATATGCATAATTATATACTTACTTCATGTCTTTTGGGCTTCCAAGCCATATCAAAGGGCACATAATAATCCCAAGAAACACGAGCCAAATACAGAATGACACATTGAAGTCAAAGCATGACATTTTGACACCAAAGAGCTGCAGATTCTGGGCAGCTGAAAGTAGAATAAATATGTATTTTCTGTTATTCCACATGAAAATGAGAGAGAAAGGAAAGAATAGTAATGACCTGTTTTCAATGAGAGTTTTTGAAAAGTCTTTTCTCACTGCTACTTGAATACACAATTGTACAAATTGAAAATTCGTCAAATTGCCTTAATAAAAGTCTCAGCTCCACGAATTGATTGAATATGACCCATAGAGTGGTGATCACATGGAAACTCCGTGGCCAAAATTATTGCATTATCTCATGTGGATTAGGGGAATTAGCCTGTGGGGATTTATGTCGGGCCATTCGTTCAATCCCTTCTATGCCCACTTTCCTCAACTGCCATGACTACTTTTGTATCACAGACTTTATTTATGCTAGGAAACAAAGTTTTACATTAACTGCACTGCACACATTTTCTAACATATATGTTTTGATTTGACAAAACATGCTTTATAAATTGTTCTTAGGTAGCCCTGTCCAGAACAATGAAGAATATTACTATTACTTTCTCTTTCCTTGCATGTGTACCTCAATGCCATAAGCTTTGAAATCATTCATATGCATGGAAACAACCCCTGACTGAATTCCTTCATTTTTGGGAGGATACAAATCAACTACCTCATCATGACATTAATAACCCTCCCACACAGGCTTTTGTGTTTCCTTAGTCAGCGGGGTTGATATGATCTCAGCTTCCACTTGTGTAAGAATCTCCTAACCAGGCCTGCCAAGTGCAGCTTCAATTTTGCCTCACTAATATGATAAAGAAGGATTTTCTTGGCAAATACCTATGAAGATAAATGTGCCTGGAATGCAGTTACTCAAATTAGCTAAAATATGCTCTTGAATCAAGCAATTTAAAAGCATTGTGCTGGCTTTGTTACATAGACGATACCATTGCCATACTGCTACATGAGAAAGAAGCTCCAAAATAATTTCACAAGCATCAACAGAATTCATAAAAATATCAAGTTCCCCAAAGAAAATGAAGAAGATGGTTCCTTGTATTTCCATGATGATAATCAGGCTAGGGTAAATTGGAAGCCAGGGACTTTTGGTTTTCCAGAAGAGAAACCACACTGACCAACATTTAAATTTGGCTTTCCTTCATCACCCATGCCAGAAGTCCTGTGTCATTGAAATAAAATAATATTTTAACAACAGAGTAATAAATTATGGCAGCATTAAAAGAAGCAGAAGTGTCTTCTTTCAGGTTTAAATGAACAAGATCAAGCCTAAGCAAAGTTACCATATAATTTCAGAAAACACTGAATGCATGCCTTGTATCCTAACATATGCAAAATTAAGGATAGAGTTTGTACAGTGAGCAAAATTAGACATGAGCAGCAATCTACCAAAGATACTTCCATTCCATCTCTCCAAATGGAAAGAAATTATGAGATTCAGCCTGTGGCCAGAGCTATGGGACAAAAAGTCAATGAAGACAAGGTTGAGAAAACATGAAAGAATCTTTGGGGCAAAGCAGAGGATAACTTTAGCCCCCGCTGAGTATTTTATGTCAAATCTAGGATGGTGAAGTTTTGTTAAAAATTGGGCAATACAGATTACTCTCCTGTTTTGAAAGGCAATCAAGCTAGCCAAATGTCTATCAAATCAACAGGGAAGATTGTTATCTTCTCAAGTCTGGGGGGATGAAAACCTAAATTTGGTTGTTGATATGAAATGCTCATTCATTTTGGGAATAGAATTTCCATTTGATTTAAGAGAACATGAAGCTATTGGAATTAAGATTGAAGGAATCAACATCAGCTTGAATGAAGAGGCAGACCAACAGTTTCATGAAGTTTTTCCTACTATTTCCAAGTTTAAAAAAACGGTGAGCTGATTAAGCATCTAAGGGCTTACTCTTCCTTTTGAAAAGGGCACAAATCAATTCATAATGTCAACCCTTCTTGGAAAGGGACTGGTAGTTTCTCAGTTACTGCATTCAGTTTTTCTTTTGGTGCATTTAGTGCACAGTCATTGGATCTCCTCAATATTGTAAAATCATTTTCCTATTGACTTCATTTTCATTTTAGGGAAGAAAAGGTCACAAAGAGCTGAATCTGGAAAATAAGGGGAATGGGTGATCACTGTCATAATTTTTAGGATAAAAACTATTTGACAATATGCAAGTTCAGCTATGATCACTATGACGGGGAACTCAATTTTTGTAAACCATTTGTCTGGCTACGTCAACCACATGTCTGGCCTATTCTAACCAAAATGAACTGCAGTAATCAATGTAAAGGTCAGTTTGATTGGCAAGGGTTGAGCTCACCTGATTCTTAGCCCTACAGATTTTGCAATTCACTCATCAAGGTAGGAAAGGCAGTTCCTTTGTCTGTTTCAACTGTAGTTTTCCAGAAAGATCTTGTAAATATCTACAAATTCACAAAGCCTGAGGGTGTTCAGAGCCATCTGGATTTGAACCCAGCCCACTGATTAAGAGCTAAATATATCACCAATGAGCTTACAATGTCACCTGATCATCCTAAAAACTATCAGTAATGACTCCATTATACTTTTGACCTGTCATATCTTCTTTGGTTGGGTGAAGTTGGACTCTTTCCCTAGGATGGATGTTGTTCCTTTTCTTCCTGGTAATGAATGACCCTAGCTTTCATAACAATTGCTGTAATCAAGGTACCTAATACATATTTTTAATTGGTTTTGCTTCACTTCTGTTCAGTTATTTGAAAATGTACAGTGTAGAATAAATGGATATTCATAAAATAAGAGCTCATCTTAACATAATCCTCCCCTTCTCATGGATTTGTGAATCCAATGCATTTAGATGGCTCTTAATTGCAATACAGTCCAGCAGTCCATAGCAGTCCATCTGCTTCAGCTTATCAGTCAGAAATGTCGGCACAAACTTGGTAGTAACTCACTGCATATTGAGTTCCCATAATGCCTCAACCTCATAAGCTGTCCTCTCACGTCACACAAGAAGAATGGCCACACTCACTTTTCCAGAAATTTATGGCATTTTGCTGCTTGAATGGCCACCAAGACTTAAGTCTTTGTTAACTGCCATTCATCTGTTTATGTAAAATTTAAGGCTAACACTTAAAACAAATGTAAAATTTTAACCTTGAGCTTGTGAGACAGGCATATTGCTAAATTAGATTGGTACCATGAGGAAGCAATCTCTACCCCTAACACATTTTGAGTTATTCTATTTTGGTGATCACAATGTTCACAGTAGGAGTACATCATGTGTCTTCTATCACCAAATTGTGAATTGCTCGCTATACCATAACTGGAATGTAATTATATTAATTTCTTTCAAACTACCTGTTCTCCTTTAAATAAGATGATTCAAGATGAAATATATTTCTTTTGATTTTTTCCAGGCTCAGAGAACAATATTGTAATTTAAATAAGTCTTACCTATCAGAAGATTAGGTATTCCACCACCAAACACAGTCAAGTCCAAAATAACTGTCACAATACATCTGGCCCATGTTCCCAGTGCTTCTTCTGCAAGGGCTGCATAGGGAAACCTTTGATAACACATGAAATAGCTTAATATTTACAATCCTAATAATACCACAGGATAGAGACAGTTAAACATGAAATTGGACAATAAATTGACTTTTTTTCTCATGCATATTAAAGTTGACTGGTATTATATAATTAAAGAGATAACACAGAACAAACATATGCAAGAAGGAAGGTTGTGCTAAACATCAAATTTGGAGAGCATAATACAGGGCCCACAAAACCAATAATGTTCTTGAGATAAATAAACTGTAGAGGAACTTTGAAGAAAGGCATTGAGGGAACAAGCCTATTTGCAATAGAAGTTTTTTCATGGTAGAAATCAGTTAATAGGGCATAGAGTAGAGGTGTAAAGAATTGATTGGTCTGTAATTTAATATATAGTGCAAAACTGCAATATGGGTACATACCCACCTTTGTAGAACGATGAAAAAAGTTGAATAAATAGATTAAAAAACAAAGAATAAAGTGTTCAATTAGGTTGTGGGCAAATGTAAGTTAGAACAGAGAGAACAAAATAAATTATTGGGTGACTTAAAATATTCAGTCTTTCATGTTTAAAATATAGCTTTTCTCATGATTAACTTTTTAAATATTTGGACACATAAATAACCCAATTAATGAAGGGGGGAATGGTAGGTGTTTGAAATTCCTTCATAGAATTTCCTTCGGTTTTTTTTCTTAACCCATTAGATAAAAAACAATGTAATGAAACATCAGTTTTTCAAGACCTACTGCATGTAAACCTAATATTTTGGGCATTCTTAAAGTCTCATGTTTTATGTTAGCATGACATCTATATCTATCAATGTAAATGATAGCCAAGGGGTCATGCACCCACTTACATTAGTAGACCATAGTTTTTCATGTTAAATTTGGATATTTTTGTTTAATTTGACATGAATGGTTAAATGAAAGAGTCAAAGGAATGAAAAACTACAAAAGCAAAGTATTCCAAAAGTAGTAATAATAATAGCGATTTATTGAACTATCCCTACTTAGTAAAAATATGAAATTCTAAAACTTGAATGTTCTCTATTAACTGACTTCTTGCCATGGTCTACAATTATATGCACTCATATATAGAGAAGAAATAATTGGTGTCAACACAATCTGTTCATTGAATACACACATTTTAATAAAAACTTTTTCCCAGTAGAGGGAATATTTAAATTTCATTATTGTATCTTGGTGGAAAGTAATTTAATATCAGTCTAACAACATTTCCCTCAGCATTTGCAATAATATTAAACTTACTTATATTATTATTATTATTATTATTACTTTTTATTTGCCCAGAGATCACAATACAAAAATACCAGGTGGGTGAAGTATGTACATGATATAAGGCACGTCAATGAGGAGCAAAGACACAGGCTCAGTTAAGATACATAAAAGAATAGATGCTCATAGTTACATAAGTGTTTGGTACAAACCCATGAACATCGGCTGTAACATGCACATACAATATCAAATTCAGAAAAATCATTGATCACAAACATGAATCAGACCATTACCATTGCTAGAAACTAAAAGTATGAACTTACTGGTCGGGAATATTGTTGAGATATTCAACAACCGAGTAAAACATATTGCGTTGTAGATATCTTTTTAGTTTATGCCTGAATACGGCAGTTCCCTGTGTATCCTTGATACTTTTGGGTAGTTTGTTAAATAATCTGATGCCCATTTCATTGGGTCCTAATTTCAATGCTTTAGTTCTTATATTCCCATAATGGAAGTCATTCCTGCCTCTGGTGTAATGATGATGATAGGCAGAGTTAAGAGAATAGTTGCCGATGTTATTTTTTATATATAGAATTAAAAACATAATGTAGATGCATGGGAGTGGTAGCAAATTTAATTCATGGAAAATAGGCCTTGATGGAGCATTGTAAGGTTTCCTGGCGATGATTCTAATAGCTTTCTTTTGCATTTTAAAGATGGTTTGAGAAATAGCAGCTGATCCCCATAATATTATACTGTAGGTTATATTTGAGTAAATTTCCCCATAGTACAAATTGAGTAGTACAGTTTTACTTGTAGTTTCATACAGGTGTCTTAATAAGTAGCAAGTTGAACTGAGCTTGTGTTGGAGGGCTTTTACATGAGTATCCCAAGAAATATTTGCACATAGAGAAATACCTAGAAATTTGCATTCTGTCACACGCTCAATTGATAGGTCATTGATTTTTACCAGCAGATCATCTGATATGTTCTTATTGTGTGTAAAGTTTACTATTTTACTTTTATTTACATTTAAATCTAGAAGGTTGTCTGTACACCACTTGTTTATAGCAAGTGTGACAGACTTAGCTTTTTCCACAAGGCTGGGATATGTTTGTGTTGATATTATTATATTAGTGTCGTCAGCGTACAACACTGGTATTATTCCATCATTATTTGGTAAGCAGTTAGGTAGGTCATTGATGTAAATCAGAAAGAGGAGTGGCCCAAGGGTTGAGCCTTGTGGAACACCTTTGTTAACTTGGTATGCTTCGGATGAATATTTTGACCCATCAACTGATAACACTACTTTTTGAGTGCGATTATGAATAAAGGACTTCAACCAGTTTAAAGGACTTCCTCTAATTCCTATTCTATTGAGTTTAATTAGTAGTCTATTGTGGTTTACATTATCAAAAGCCTTTGACAAGTCAAAAAACATTCCAAGAGTTTTGCGTTTAGCATCTAATGAATTAAGTATGCTGTCGATTGCCTGACATATGGCAGTTGTGGTAGACCTTTCCGATCTAAATCCATGCTGAGAATTAGAAAGTAGGAAGTTTTTTTCGAGATAAGATGCTATTTGCATATACATGGCTTTTTCGAATATTTTAGCAAATGTATTTTGGACGGCTATTGGTCTGTAGTTATTCAAATCATTTACACAGCCATGGTTTTTATAAATGGGCACTACTTTTGATTCTTTTAATTGGGATGGGAAAATCCCTTGTATCAACGATTCATTAATTAAAAATAAAAGGGGTGCTTTTATGGCTTCAAAACAATGATGAACAACTTTACCAGGAATTTCATCTGGGCCAGTACTGGATTTGTTTCTGAGTGAGGAGACAATAGTTTTTAGATTGGTTTCAGAACAGGGCTTGGCAAACATTGACGATGGTGCATTTGCTAAAAGCACATTGGCTGGAGAAGTAGTTAGGCAAGGAGCTGATACGTAGTATTTGTTAAATTTATTAGCTAGAGATGAATAGCTAATGGCAGTGTTATTTTCAGGGTTACAAAGTTTTGGGAGAGTGAGTTGTGGGAGAGTATCAAAGTGGGAGAGTATCTAATGAGAACGATCACCACACCTGCTCTTCTGCACAATTGATGGTTGCAACACTTCTGCCATCACCCAGCATCGACCCAATAATGTTGCCGTGTAAATCTGCAGTGAAAATACAATGACAGCTAAGGGGATTCCAAGCCAGCCTATTGAATGGAAAATGAGATGAAAAAGCTTTTTAAGTCAGCTGGAATAATTATATATGACCCACATTCATGAAATCATACCAAATTAAAGCAATTTTATTATGATATAAAAGGGCAAATGATATTTATTTATTTAATTTATTTATTTTACATTAGACCAAAAGCAGCACTTCGGCCTTTACATCAGACTTTAAACAATAATATTATAATTACATACACCCAAGTCTTAGGTGGAAGAAAAACCATCGAGGCAGGAATCGAACCCGCAAACCTCTGGGATGGTAGGAGAGGACGTTACCCTGCCACCACTAGGGCCGGCAATACATATGAGGAGATATTTAAAGACTAAGGTCATGAACCTCCTCACAGATGTCAGCAGTTCAAGGATCTAGTCTCCTGCAGTAACTTATCATTATGGTATGGAATCTCTAAACCATTGTTGGAAATACATTTGATACAAAATTGATATATAGTTATTATTGTTTCAGTGCTAATGATATTTATTTATTTAATTTATTTATTTTACATTAGACCAAAAGCAGCACTTCGGCCTTTACATCAGACTTTAAACAATAATATTATAATTACATACACCCAAGTCTTAGGTGGAAGAAAAACCATCGAGGCAGGAATCGAACCCGCAACCTCTGGGATGGTAGGAGAGGACGTTACCCTGCCACCACTAGGGCCGGCAATACATATGAGGAGATATTTAAAGACTAAGGTCATGAACCTCCTCACAGATGTCAGCAGTTCAAGGATCTAGTCTCCTGCGGGAACTTATCATTATGGTATGGAATCTCTAAACCATTGTTGGAAATACATTTGATACAAAATTGATATATAGTTATTATTGTTTTAGTGCCACTATCAGAGTGTGAAATAATGATTTGAAAGTAACAAAAATGTGGGCAAGACTTTCAATATGTAATTATTCTTCACAGTGGCAATGTCATTAATTTCAGGATACATCCCAAGATAAACCATATATGATTATAATAATAATTATAAAGCACTGACATGTATATATCACCTACTTTCTGATTCAAGTGAATAAATGACAATTTCAGAAAATACTGAAATTATTATAAATACTGCCAGTCATGTTTGCTTGGGTGCAGTACTGAATTTTGTTGGCAATATGGAATTTCTTAATAACCAAACTGAAAGTAAAATGTACTGTGAAAGCATAAAAGTATATTATTCAACTCACCACATCTAATAATTGTCCCAGGAAGTACCATGATGGGAAACACTCCAAAGAGATCAATCAGAAGTAGCAAAGCAAAGAAAGTTGTCAAACCCTGTTGAGGTGGTAATGCACGATCATACCCTAAGTCCCTAGAGACTTCCCTCAGCAATGGCCTCTCCTCTCCTTTCATTGAGGGCAAGCTGTGAATGAAAAAAAATATCTTGTGCATCCAGATACCAAAATCAAGTGAAAACTACTAACGCTCAAAATTATTGAAGAGAAATAGAAGTCCTAAGAGTTAACCCAGGAAAAAAACTTAAATATCAAAAATGAGAATTTTACCTCAGGCAATTCTGTATATACTGTCTTGGTACATAATTTAGGTGGCAATTAAACCTAGCATATTCTAAATTTTAGCTTACATAAAGTTAGTTTAGCATGAGGTTTGCAGCTGAAAGTTAATTAGGCAAATTTCACTTTTTAATGATATAAAAAAGATTCGTATACAGGGTGGGGCGCTTAAATCTGGCCAAACATGCATTTCCTCTAATTAGGTTTCCTCCCCGGGTTAGCAAAACCTTCCCCAGACTCCTCCAAAGCATTATAATTAGCCACAATATCGTAAACAGTTGATCTGGGATACCCGAAGAATCGAACTATAACGCCCAGCGCAAACACTTTTCATGATTGTGGCTCTTCAATTGTACTCCGCACTT
Organism: Hetaerina americana; assembly: GCF_022747635.1. Classification (NCBI taxonomy): domain Eukaryota; kingdom Metazoa; phylum Arthropoda; class Insecta; order Odonata; family Calopterygidae; genus Hetaerina; species Hetaerina americana. The sequence continues at coordinate 19,004,695 of NW_027287316.1, forward strand.
ACATACATATATAACACCTTGGCCATTTTGAGATTATGACTGTTTACTAGATGCCTATAGCTTTCAAGAATACCAATCGCAACCTCCAGTGGAACTACAATATGGCAGGAAATTCAAATTGACATTCGTCTGGATTTAAGTGTCGCATCCTGTATATGTCTGTCATATAGTTATACGAGGGTCATCCGGAAAGTAGTACCCGTTCGTGAAATAAAGACACAAAAGTAAATATTAACAAACATAAAAAATTTTATTTGAAAGAGGATACTTTAAACTACTTCTCAACATAATCTCCAAGCAAATTAAGGCATTTGTCATAACGTGTGACAAGTTTCTGTATTCCTGCTGCATAGTCCTTCGCCGCCAGCTCATTGAGATACGCGAGGGACCCATCTTGCACAAATTTTTGCATAATGCAGATGGTGTTTAACAATTTCATGAACAATTGTTCGAGAAACATTGGGAAAATGCTCACAGATGTCATCAATTGTGACGCGCCGATCGTTCCTCACGAATTCGTCAACTGAGCTCACCAGTTGGTCTGTAATGACAGACGGTCTCCCCGAACGCTCATCGTCGTGTGTGTTCCCCCTCCCCATGTTGAAGTTGCGACACCACCGCCGAACAGACGACTCGTCCATTACATTGTCTCCATACACCTCCTTTAATTGGCGATGAATATCACATGGGCGAACGTTTCTTGCATTGAGGAATTTAATCACTGCCCTCACTTCACAACTGGCGGCGTTCTCAATTTTTTTAAACATTGTAAACAATCACAGAAACAACACAGGCAATGCTAGCGTCACGCAACTTGGCTCAGAGAAGGCAGACAAGCCACTGAAGCTATCTGACCTCGTCCAGCGGCTACTCGCGTCGTCAGCACGTCATGCGGCACGAACGGGTACTACTTTCCGGATGACCCTCGTAATATATCCATCTGGCAGTAGTCAGATTATTTGAAAGTGGGATCAGTGGCATACATATACATAGATGGATTTAAATGAATCAGACCACCCATATTTGTCTTGTATTTTCTGTTGCATCTACTTAGGGGGTGAACAAGTGGTCCAAATGCAACAACCGATTCTGAGATTGAAGGTATAAATCAACCTCCCTTCTCATTAGGAAGAAGTTATTTCTGGAGGCTGAGGTGCTGGTGCTTTGCTGATATATATTTCATTTGATATGGAAGTGTTCACTTTGTGAGCTTAAAGCTTGAACATTTGATTGAAATTTTGAAATCTTGGTTATTTCTGGTTGGTGGAAGAAGGGCTCGTGTGCTTCATAGTTAACCAGAAAAAATCTGGGAACCACCATCACCAATGGTCTTGAAGGTAAATAAAATTTTTCCATAAAACATCCAGTAATAAAAAATGTGCTGCCAATTAAGAGTGACCTTGTAGTGGTAGTGGGTGAGTGAAGGCCTCCACGCTCATCATTAATTGTAGTCCTTTCATGCAGCCTTGTAATATCCTTGCCAAATCAGCAAAAGCAGAAAGGATGACACAGAGGGGCACCACTACCAATAGAACACAGACTTGGCAAGTTAGGATGATATTGAGTACAGGGAAGTTAGAAAACATCAAATAGGAAGGTGGTGGATAGAGTTAATATTATATAAGGGCCATGCAAGATTAAATAGAATGAGAGAGGTAACTGCAGTGATATGTAGTTACACAAAAATAGTCGAGTTAGGGAAAGTGAGGGAATGCGATGTAGCAGCACAATTAAAAAACATGAGAAGGAAAGAATAAGCTTGAGAATTAGTGATTAAATATAACTAGCAAAGATTACATTGGAACCAACAAACTTATTTCTTATACAGATGTACTTGCTGATAAGTAATCATCAGTGAGTGTGAAATCAGAAATGATACCTGTTAATCCTGGAAGAAAACACTTGACAGCAACTGAGGACTGGAATGTAGGGGTGGGTAAAGGGAGAGATTAGTTTATTTTATTTATTTAACGACTTCATTGGGACTTGGGCATTGGGGCTTTATAGTCACTTCTTCCACCTAACCCTAAATGATGGGGGTGAGAGTAGAGAGTGCACCTCAGGAACAAGGAATAATCACAGAGATAAAATAATAAGAGTTTTACAGGGGAAATGAGTTAATTATAACTATTACTATGCAGTACAGTACCATGCTAGATGTTGGAATGCACAGAAAATGCATTGGGAGATACAGATAGCAGTTCAATTATATTATGATTATGATTTATGAATGAGTCCCATCACTTGCAGGACTCTTTCTTATAATTTTGTCTGCCATTGTCACATGGGATAATCAGTTGAAGTTGATTCCTGTTGTCTTCCTCAATAGTGTTTTTAGGTGATACCATTACTCAAATGTGTGTATAACCCCACTGTGGTTTTACATGTTAGCAGCCCCCAAACTAAGGAGCAGATGTTGCAAAGATGACCTTTCATCTGGCTCCAACCCCTCAGCCTTTATGGCATGGGTGGCCCTATTAGGAGCAAAATCTTTTTTACCACCAGCATAGCCCTAGAATTCATCAGAATACACAAGCCCATCTTTCGGCACATCAACAATGGTGAGTTATGACTAATGTTGAAATTTATTGAAGTACATATTTCATGTTAAATACTGCAGACGAAATCGAGTTTTATTAGAATTGGCACAATATAAAAATTCATGAATGATTTTTTTCATATGGACAGTTTTAATGGTCATAAAATAATTGTTTTGATTTTATGATATATTTGCCTTCCTATTAGACATAAAAGTTTCATGATTTTACTTAAATTCATTTAGACTGAAAGAGAGTAATTTCGAAAAAAGCGAAAAGAGGCATGACTTTGTTGCAGAATTACCATTCGAAAAAGCGTAAATAATTTCAATGGAATTCAAATTAGTAATTTTGGAATATAATTAATTATATTTGGTTTTGAAAGCACGACAAAAAAAATTATTACACATTATTCTCCCCCCTATTTTCTTGAAATGTAAAAATCATGGAAAAACTGACGAGTGTATCGAGATATACATTTCACATGTACTTGACAACAATTTTACTCTAGGCAATAGTAGCACTTCCACAGCTAATGTCAAACTATCCACGAACTACGCTTTCGGGGCATGATCAAAATGGGCAGGTGCTGTTCGGAGAAAAGGATTAATTATTTCCAATGCGTTTGGTTTTTGATATGCCTACTGCACTGCCGTCATGCACCTTCGAAGTTACATAACGCATGGCGACCGTTGAATTCCAACGTGACCAACTTTTCAAACTTCTTACACTTCACGGCCCGCCGCCGGCCGGATGTGCACATTTAAAAACTGCGCTGCTATAGGTCACATGGAATAATTTACTCATGCAACATTATGTGCATATGAAGGAAAAATCCTGGAAGAATTTTGACAAGCTCACCGCGGCTGGGCATATATCAAGCAATATATCCGCTCGGAAAACGTTCTTCTGAGAGTATTTACCTTTGGAAAAAAATACTGCAGCATACAGCGCTCGCTGTAGACAATTGCGTAAATGTGAACCAAAAACAGCTTGTATCGATCAAAATAACATTTCAGGCATGATGGCACCAAAATATCCTTTTCTTATTTACGAGTATTTATGCTCTTGGCTGAATAAGACAGAATGAATCCTCCTCCCCCGTCTAAATTTCAAATTTAATTTGGAACTACAATGAAAAATACGAAGAGAGGTATGAAAATTCAAATAATCAAACGAAAAGGATAACAAGGTTAATGGAAAACCTGGAGCAAAATTACAAAGAATTTTGAAGAAGAATGCCAAATCAAACTTATATTAAATACTTTGGTGAATATATCGATTTGTTAGCACCCGAAGACAAAGAACTGAAGATTTGAAAAGTTATAAAAGCAGTAAAATGGTTCAAAGTGATTCATCCATTATAAATTAAGAAAAAGTACCCATTCCATTTGCCTTAAAAGTAACACTTGATGTCAAACATTAATCAATACATACATGTCCATTTTTTCCCTCGTCGAGAAAAGCCTGCCTCATCCGTGAAAGCATAGGTAAAAGTAATAGCAAAATGTAATATTACACCTTTAAATTTAATTTTGCGTAGATGAAAATATAAGGGGAATCATTTTTCTTTCGCAGAACCGCTTTTCATTTAGTAATAATAACCCATGAAATTTGTAAAACTGAGCTGTCTAACGCACGCAACAGAACGTGATAAAAAATATTATTTTTTCAGGATAATATTTTAACGAAGTTGTACAGTTACTCGTCAAGCGCTAAGATACCGCATCAAAATATTCGAATTAATGAAATTACTGCATTGCGCTTAAACCAACATTTCCATAGCCAAGTTACTTCGGACTTCGAGAGTATGATTAATTTACCTCAGGGGATTGGAGATGGCTCAGGAGGACTCTAGCGTATGGTATCTTGCGTTATTTCAGCCTTTGTTTACGAAGAAGGAATTTAAATTTTCTTTGATCTCCAATGAACACATTGTGCAAAGCCTCACTAATGACACTGTCGCTTCAGAATTATTCATGCTTTTACAAATCTTTTAGAAGAGTTTCGATTTTTGTTTCATTTCACTGTCTGTATTCTGATACCATTAAAATAAAAAAACAAGTGTTCATTAATGGCAGCATGGAGTTTTTCAAACCAAACACGTAATTGAAGAGATGGGTAGACGATCGAAGTGAAAAAAACGTTTTGGTCTAGCATAACTGTGGTTCTGTCTTATTTTTTTTATAGAAAAAGCTGCTAATTTGATAAATCGATGATTTCGCCGATAAGTATGTGAGACGGAAGAAGGGGAGGTTTACATAAACCAAATCTTTACATATTATTATTTCTGATCTACCGGTTACGATTAGTTTTGAATGAATACAAGCTACCAAACAGCGACAATTTCCTTGTCTTAACAAAACACCACCAGGCAACCAGGATTACAATAAGCCCTTCTTTAATTCCAAATACTTCGTCCCTTCATCCCGTTCAACATCCCATTGCCATTCCTACCCCTTCCTCGTTTGCCAAACATTCAAACATTCTCCCTTTCGTCGCAGGTTTAAACATCCCAACACTAATTAAAACGCCCTTAATCCATCTTTCCTACCTTCATTTCACTTATCCCAACAACCCTCTCTCCTACTCCTCCATGCCTAGTATTTCCTCATTTATTTTCTTCTCGGTCCATTTCACCTTCTCCATCCTTCTCCACACCCACATTTCAAAAGCCTCCAGTCTACGTCTATCCTCCTGCTTCAATGACCACGTTTCCGCGCCGTACATAGCTACGCTCCATATCAAAGTTTTTACGAGTCTTTTCTTAACATCCTTACTCAAAGTCCCCGTCATCAACTCCCTCCTCCTTGTGAAAGCCTCTTTGCCTAGCGCAATTCTTCTCCTTACGTCCCTACTACTTTGACCGTGTTGGTCCAAAACACTACCGAGATACGTAAACTGCTCTACCTGCTCTAGTTTTTGCCCTCCTATTTTAATGTTAAGCTTGGCCTTTTTCTTTCTAGAAAATCGCATAACCTTTGTTTTATTAATATTGATTCTCATCCCATACCTGTCGCACTGAATTTCCAATTCACTCAGCAATGCTTGCAGCCCCTTGGCTGACTGACAAACTAAAGCTTGGTCATCAGCAAACCTAACTGATTTTACGAATCCCCCACCCACTTTCATTCCTACCTCGAGTTCTTCCTATGCCTCTTTGATCATTTCCTCTGCATACAGGTTGAACAGCAACGGTGATAATGTGCAACCCTGCCTTACACCCCTTCCTAACACTGCCCATCCTGACTCCCCGTTTCCCACCCGCACCTGAGCAGTCTGAGACATGTACAGGTTGCGGATTAGCCTCCTTTCCCTTCAATCTACTCCTATTTTCTGCAATATACTCATTAGTTTTTCCCAATCCACCCTATCAAACGCTTTTTCGAAATCTACAAAACAGGCAAATACCTCCTGGTTGTGTTCTATATTCCTCTCGATTAATAATCTCATTACTGCAATGGCATCACGCGTACCTCTCCCCTTCCTAAACCCAAACTGATCATCCCCTAAGTAATCATTTGCCCTACTCTCTATCCTTTTGTTTATGATCCTGAGAACAACTTTAGCTGCATGGGATATCAAACTAATTGTCCTATAGTCCTCACATGACGTGGCCTTTACCTTTTTCGGAATCGGAACTAAAACTGCTCTCACAAAGTCTTCCGGCCAGATTCCCTCCTCATAAATGCTACGGATCAGCCCATATAGCCTCTTCCTCCCACATTTTCCTAAGCATTTTAAAAGTTCCACGGGAATGTTATCTACCCCCACGGCCTTATTTAGTTTCATCTCCCTTAATGCCCTTTCTATCTCATTGTCTAGTATGCCTGGACCTAAGCTGTCTTCCTCTACGTCATTTTCTTTTTCAATGTCTAACTTTGTTGGTCTGAGTTCTTTACTATACAGTTCTTCTATATACTCCTTCCATCTCTCTTGGATCTTTCCTGCGTCAACTATTACCTTACCCGCCTTATCTCTAACTGTTAGCATAGCTCTTCCTTTCTTACTTCCCGATAACGATTTAACTTTGCTGTACAGCGCACCGATTTCACCCTTCCTCTGCAGACTTTCCATATCCTCGCACTGCGTCTTCCACCATGCGTCTTTTGCCTTATTTGTTGCCCGCCTCAATTTATTGTTCAATTCTTTGTACTTCATTTTGCCTAATTCTGTATTTATATTCTTCCATTTTCGCCGCTCATCCATCTTTGTAATCATCTCATCCGTGATCCGTGAAAAATATGATGGACAATAGATATATATATATATATATATATATGTGTGTGTGTGTGTGTGTAATTCCCTTTATTTTAGTAAAGGAATCAACCCTGATTAGACGGAATTATTTATTCAAATTTCGCCCTCATATATGCTACGAATTAGTCCATAACAACTTATCCCCCCACATTTTCCTCAAGTAGTTCCACGGGAATGTTGTGTACCACCCACGGCCTTATTTAATTTCAATTGCCTTGATATCGTTTCTATTTCACCGTCGAGTAAGTCTGGACCTAAGCTATCTTCATCTACATCATAGTATTCTCTTTCTATGTCTATTTCTAACCTTGCTGGCCTAACGTTTTCGCCATACAGTTCTTCCATATATTCCTTCCATCTCTTATCTTGTTCCACTAATACGAGCACCACCCTTCTTTTGCTCAATTAGTTGTTCACCTCAATTTATTTTTCAACTCTTTGTACTTCCTTCTACCAACAACTGTATTTATATTCTTTCGTTAAATTCTCTCGACTATATAACTAATCATCCCGTTTGTAACCCATAGTTTCCTTGTCCTTTTCCTATTTACTGTTCTTATAGTTTCTTTTGCAGCATACGATGCCCCCTTTTTGATATGTTCTCATATTTCCTCTATATCACCCAGTTCCCTATCCTTAGTCATAATTTTCTCTAAAGCCTGATGATACACCTTTCTTGTCGTTCCTCTTAATGCTTCCAAATACCATTTCCTCAATCCTTCTTCCTGTTTTATCTTTTTGGATCGGATCTTTAAATATGTGAAAAGTGGTAAAAAAAAGCCGAAACAGCCCTTCGTAATTTAAGGAAGGACCAAATAGGCAATGCAAAACGGAGACAATCGGCTGTAGATAATGCAGAAGTCGAAGAGTCATTGGAATTGCATGATAATGATTGTGGAAAGAAGAGGAGCATGAGAAAGTACTACTCGGACAAAACTTGTTCTTTACCAGCCGTGGTCTTCACTTTTGGCCGTGCCTTTGGCGGTTTTCAGAACATTATAAAAGAGGATTTACAATGACTGTATGAAGGGAATCCGAAAATAATGCCGAAATATTTTCGTCTTTTCACTCTACCACCGCTGATTTCTTCTGTGAAATTTACCCCCACAGTGTCAACCGGTTACCGTGATATCACTTGAATCGATTCCGGAAAACCTCCAAAATCGTATTTTTTAAGTTGAATGAAATGCTCACTGAACAGCTGACTGCGGCTTTCTCGCAATACTGGTGGCGTTTGAACTTGTTAAACCGGAATCCCTTGTGTGTGAATTCGCGTTTATTGTAGCTCTTCCCTTTCCACGAGTCACAACACACCCGCCCTACTTCGATTTGATGTCACGTCAAATCGTATGTCATTTATGACTAGTCCATAAATGGCGACTGAGCGCCACTTCCCGTTCACAATGCAACACCCTCGCACGCACTGTACTATACGAGTATACGCACACATCACGCCCATTCACCATGCATGTCATACTGCCCGGAAATTTCGCTCAGTACTCTCACCTTTCCTCCCAAACACGCAATTGACCGGCACTGAGAGCGTCCTGTGTCCACCACTGGCGTTTATAATCATTTTAAAATTCGTCATCTTATAATATCAAGGTTAACTTTTAACTTTTACCACAAAAAGAGCCACAGTTTTAAGATTATTCGAGGATGGAAAATGTTCATTTAGCTGGCCATGTTTATTTTCTCAGAAAGAACGATAAAAAAATTCAGATTTCATTCAGGAAAGTTGGATTTATTCAACTTAACCAAAAGCAGGAATACTTTACTGAGCTATTGGAAACTATTGACACTCCTTTTTACGGTGTGACTCAATTAATTGATGAAAAAATAAGTTTCGCCTACCCTTTTTGAGCAGCTTTCACTCAGAAACAGTTATTCGTTTAATAATATTTTTATTTTTAAGAAGAAAAAAATGTATTCCATTATCATTACTCTTATTTCCTTCCTCGTCGCTGACAATCTTGTGTTGGTGTTGAGGCCTTTTAAGTGAACTAGCGGGCGAAATAATTATTACTCCTACAAGGTTCTCTCCCATGCAACATACCTGTATTACGAAGATAAGGTCCCAAAGGAATAATTCCCACGGCTCTTCCGCGAGGTGTGATGGCCATTCTCCAAATGGGGCGACGTTCAAAACTTTGACGGGAAATGTGACGAGAGAAAATTCCAATCATAAATGAAGCGCGATGGGCGGAATCAATTAAACGAATCCTGGTACCATCGAGACTGATTCTCCTGCGGGCGGGTGTGTCATGCACGGCAAGGTCTCCGCGGAAGCCTTCAAACGAAATCCTTGGCTTCCCCAAAAAACGGCGGAACGGTAGCGTAAAAGAAGGCCTAGAGGCCACTGTTGTTATATAAAGGGAAAGTGATAGGACGATGCTGAGGACAGAAATACCAGATGATAACGCCGAAGGAGAAATGGAAAAGGGAAGCATAGAAATGCATGTTATTCAGACAGAAAACTAGAGTAGCGAGGTGAAGGGCTGCCGAGGCACTGAACAGTAAATTGGGGGAAAGGCAATGATTGTAGAACAGGTTAGCAAAGTGATACTATTATTTGAGAAAAAATTTGATCCAGCATATTAAGTTGTAATTCGTCTGTACGTGTCGAAGAGCAGTTTTTGGGAGGAAGAAGTAGATATTGGATATGATCAACTCAATGATTATTACTTTATATTTACTACCATTACATAGTACCCTGTAACCCACCGCTAGCGTGTGTGGCATAGGGATGATTACTCACCATACTAATGATATAATAAGTGAGAAAATTCCTGGGAGGCTTCTGCAGGGGAAGGGGTACCTAAACGTAGAAAGGCACAGATTGTACGAGCAGATGGAACGGTTCACGAATAGGGGCTCTATTTCGGGGTCAAATGGGCATCCAACTCCTCCAACAAAAGAGGCGCTGAATTAAAATGAAAAAATGTTAGAGACTCGAGTAATATGGATAGAGAGAATTTCGAAGTAGCAGTTATAGGGGAGGCGACCGACAGCCGAGGTCATTTGCGCCATCAGGGATGTATGGGAAAGGAGGAAGAGTGGAGAGAAACCCAGCGTCGGCATTAGCCTACTCTTCAACGAAAGGCGCAAAGAGGTTTTGCGCATTTTAACGTCCCATCCGACGGACGGTGTAATCACTCGAAGTGCTCTCCGCAAGGCACCTCAAGTAGGGATCGAGATATAAACTGAAAAATATCCACCACCTTGATCCGAGGATTCGAGCCAGAGCCCACTGGGTGGGAAGCCAGTACGTCAGCCACCACACCATCCCGATCCCAAAGAAATTCGTTGGGAAGAATTTGTAAAACACGAAAGAAGTTGCTGAGTGAGATATTAAGTTGCCGTGGGATGCAGAAGGTTGTGATAGAAGGGAGAATGTTACGTCACATAGGGGATGAGAGGTAAAGAAGAGGTATTTGGGCAGAAGGAAATGGAATTTTAACTATAAGGGTTTGAAAACATGTGCGGAAGGGCACGAGTCCACGGTAATGCGTGCTTAATTATCATCAGAGGCCAGACCTATAGCCAACTAAAATTGGCAGACTGCTCTTTATTTATCTAGTTCCCACTTAATTTATCTACCGCGTAATCTGGCTATTCAGCTACAATTATAAAAAGGCACAACAACATTGCAACAACAATTTTCAAATCAAATCTCGGTTTCACCAAATTTGGGCAAAAGAGGCCTTAAATTCTATGCAAAAATATAAGGATTCCGTACTGCCTGGTGATTTTGGAGTATTCAATAAAACGACCACTCATTAAGCGCTCATATTCTGCTGAAAGGCTCGCGAAATTTGATTGCCGAAGGCTACGTCGCAATAAAATTAGCCAAGGTTTTCATGCCGCAAGGCGAGCATGGGAAACCCACTCCTACTCGCATTGAGTTTTTGTAAGAATGTTCGGGTTTACCCTTATTAAATTGTTCTTGATTCATAGACAGGAGAAACGTCGTAAAAAATTGAAAAGCTGTAGGTACTAGCCAAACTTTTTGACTTTGTAATATCGGATGAATTTTTAACCTCGTATATTGATGAAATATTGATTAAACACTCATTTAACAAATATTTTCTTGACTTTCACCATGAAGTCACTGCATTACCTACAGGCTAGTGCACGCAAGGCCCTAGGAGATATTGGCCTTCCTCCCAAGCGATGCTCCGACCGAGTGTGATCCCTATAATATTACTGAATACAGCTTCAGAGCTGTTTAGTGAGAAAATATGATAATAATGTTATAAGAGTCCTCGTTGAGCAATTATTCCTTTACCTCACAGAAAATGAAGATGGAATTTACTATACGGCAAGAGTATTTGAAACTATTGGGTTGTAATATTCCAAAAAATTTTTTAAAATCTCCAAGGTCTGAGAGAACATTAATAGAATCTGAACGTATTTTTAATATTAGGGGAAGTCAAAGTCGAATGAAATTCATTACACTGTAGACATAAGTTGTTCATCGTCATGAAAGTGAGTCTACTTTAACAGCCATCGTCTACCAGTCTTTACAACTTATATTATATCCCCCGACCGATCCGTGGCCTAAATGCGACTGATCGTATACGCAAGAAGCCCTACGTTGCCCGAAAAAGATGGCCGTTGCCGTCGGTTCGTCTCAGTCGCCAGTTATATAACGCCATCGGCCTCAGCCGCTATCGACCTACGCGAGGAGTTATCCACCAAACGACATGCAGGGATGCCAAGCCAAACGAGACAGTTTTAATCTAACACAACCTCCAGGAATGCTTCAATGGCTTAGCCTTAATTCTACCTCTACGTAATTTCCTGCAAGCTTCAACAGAAATCCGTGTCAAGAAATTTTGCTCGTAGATCACCAATCTGGAGAGATGACTCGTTTTAAAATGAAATTTGGATCACCATTTGGTAATAGATATTCTTTTTTCGAATATTGTGAACGGCTGTGCAAATCGTTTTTCACTGAATACGATCGAGAAAAGAGCGAGGGAAAAGTATTTTAAATATTAATTTTTAAGATGGTCAGTTTCGCTTCATTTTTCACTGTGATATAGTTTAACGCACTCAATGTAGGGACAGAATTAATCTCTCGCTCTCATCATTAACCTTTAAGGTTATAAGAATTCAATACACATAGATTTCGTATCCAATTATGCATAGATTTTCCAAAACTCATGTGAAATTTTCCGAAAGTCCATAATAGTTTTTTAAGGGATCGTGCAGAGTTACTTTGCATCTTGATAAATTCAGAAATTGGTTTCGGTCGGGTTCAGAATCACGCGCCGGCGGCGATGGTTCGGATCTATTTTTAGGACCCTGCCTCTGAAAATTACAGGTTCCTGGGCGCAACTTCTCAAAATTACGATCTTCGTTCACCGTTGGGTTTTCATTTCACGAAAACTCCACCAGTAGAAGCCTAGACTTTACCCTGGAAGGCAAATTGTATTATTTTAGCCAGGACTCATGATTCATTTTAATACTCAACGAATTCCATCATTTCCACCAAAATATTCGTTTCAAAATTTTAAGATTCATCGGTAATTAACATGGAATTCACAGCAGTTACAAAGTGTTCAGAAATTAGAGTTGGGTGAGAGGATACCCTGAAACTTAAACTACACGGTGGCACATGCATATTATGTCTAATGTCATTCTTCACCACGCTAAAAACGAATTTTCACAATGGATGTTAGGCGAACTTCCAAATCAGGAGAGAAAAGTAGAAATGTGTGCTGATAATCAAATGGGTTTGGTGCCGTGTAGACATCCTTTTTGTACCGAACTCTCTCCTTAGAAACTATCTTTCGTACTTCTATCTTTTACTTAATACGTTTCTTAAACGTTCATGGGAAAAATGTCGCTTGCATCACGAAAAATACTGCAACATCGATGGGGTGATTTTTCATTACTTGTTATATTCACATGGCAGCTAATAAACGCTGTTTCTTGGCTGTAAAGAAATTGAACCAAGGTTTTTTGAATGAGATGTTCACGAATGCTGAATTAATTCCGATGAATTTTGAATGGCGTTGGTTAGCAGGGAACACTGAGTTCGTTCAATTACTCACTTTTCAGGAAACATCAATAAATCACTTGATTATGGGTGCCAAATATCGTAGCTATCAGCAATGGCTATTAACCCATTTTATACGCCTTCGCTTGCGGGGGGAGGAGGGGAGCGCAAGTTTCTGTATTCAATTGTTTCTTTTTACATTTTAATTCGTAGAATGATTGTGTTTCTGATGGGGGATCGTGTAAACGTAAAGATAGATATGGAAGCGAAGAATTTATGTGTAGAGATGTAGAACTCATGGACTAGGGCCTCTAATAACGCGACATAGTACATTCAACAGATTCAGGCGAGATACAGTGGAAGTTCGTCAGGATGAGAAAAAACAAATTGGCACTTTTTCACAGGTTTATTGGTAACGTACAACGCGTTTCTGTTCACGGAACCATCCTAAGGTACAGGTCTTGTACCTTAGGAAGGTTCTGTGAATCGAAAGGACTGGTACGTTACCAATAAGTCTGTGGAAAAGTGCAAATTTGTTTTTTTTTCACGCGACATATTTTCACGGGTTATTCATGTGTGCACGAGATTTTGTCATCTTTGAATCATACACCATTTATCGCACTTCGTAACAAATTTTGGAACCTACGGTTAATGTAACGTGGAACCTGTTCTAATATTCCCCTGCAGTAAATGGGCCGGAGACTTGATAGCCGATGAATCACTGGTGTTAACCACACCAACCACACGTGCGACTGTCGGTTCATCCTTGCCCACTAGTATGCATATTACAGTGTTTTATTATGCAGGTACCATCGCCGTTTAACGGATGATTTCCATCGGACCTACCTCAAACTTTTCGTCAAAACTCTCCCCCTGTAACCATTTACTTATCACTACACGCACTTGATACCATGATCCCCCTCCACTTAGGGGACGACGTTGCGTGAGATAAATACGAATCAGTAGGAAAAATGACAGGATAATCAGAAATTCAATTTGATAATACAATAGCAATCGTTACAAGTATCTACATCTAAGTTACACAATGAGAGACGTCTCAGGGACGTGTGGCTGGGTGTGATAGCGATATCATGACAAATCAAACGAACGTGATATTTCCATTTTAAGAATTTCAGATTATAATCGTGCTTCTTGGGCATGTTTCATCCAGCCACGAGCTACCTAATTAATGAATCAAGGCGTGTCCTCGGTTCCTGGGCCCAATAAACGGAGGAAGATAGAGAAAGTTGGTAGTTCTGCACCCGCGAAATATAACCTACGAGCTGCCGGATGCATAGATAGTAAGCAACGTTTGAAATGTCAGAGAATGGTATAGGAATTTTAATGGAATAGTTTGCGAGTGAGGGACTTTCATTTTATTGCAACTGATCACATCATCCTCGGAATATTACGAGCCACTGGCTATCTGTTAGTCCCGATTCGTCATTCTTCGTCAGTTCGGGAAATTCAAGTTGGACCCCACGAATCGAACTTCACGACGCAGCTCAAGCCTTTACGTTGATTTCCGAAATAATGTCGCTCTTTCGTCAAATACTACTCTACCACGATCCACAAACGTAAGTAGTAGTAGTTTTGAGGGGAGGCGACCGACAACTGAGGTCATTTGCGCAATAGAGGATGGAAAGGAAAGGGTGGAGAGAAACCCGGCGTCGGCATTAGCCTACTATTTACGAAAGGCGCCAAGGGGTCCGCAGTTTAACGTCCCATCCGACGGACGGCGTATTCACTCAAAGTGCCCTCCACAAAGCACCTCAAGTAGGAATCGAGATGCCTCTGAAAAATATTCAGCACCGCCGGGATTTGAACCTCAGGGTCTAGCTCCATATCAAAGTTTTAACGAGCATTTTCTTAACATCCTTAATCAACGTCCTCGTCATCAACTCCCTCCTCCTTGAGAAAGCCTCTTTGCCTAGCGCAATTCTTCTCCTTAGGTCCCTACTACTTTGACCGTGTTGGTCCAAAACACTTCCGAGATACGTAAACTGTTCCACCAGCTCTAGTTTTTTTCCTCCTAAATTTATGTTAAACTTAGTCTTTCTCTTTCTGGGAGACCGCGTAACCTTTGTTTTCCTTACGATTTACTCCCATACCCCATTCCTATCGTACTGACCTTCCAATGCACTCAGCTGAGTGTGCAACTTCTTGGCTGACTGAAAAACTAGATCTTGGTCATGAGCAAACCTAACTGATCTTATGCATTCCCCACCAACTTACATTTTTATCTCCAGTTCGGCCCAACGTGCATCGTCGTGCGTGACGCGGCCGAAAAACATTCACGTCGCCACCGCGCGCATGTGCGTTATTTCGGCGGTACGTGACGTCCAGGTTGGTAGGTGGGGACCTTCGGGTGAATAAAACGAGCCAAGGTTAAAAGACGTATACGAGAAGTTCTCGGGGGTGGAAAAAAACAAGAGCCGAGTGGTGGTTGCGTACGGAGGGCCATCACTACCGGATATGGAGTTGATGTTTACCTTTGCTTACCACGCGTGTACGAAAATTGGCGCCGGTGGGATGAATAAGTATGCCGACGCCGGGAAGGAGACCCTGAAGACATTTTCAATGCACCTCACTGTGCGATCAGGAAACTCATAAATAAAACGATACTGAAATGATGAGAAATGAAGACAAACTCTTTCGATGACGGGAGCGGCAATATCATCAGCTATTACGAGAAAACTGAAAACGCGTCAAAATTATGCATTTTATTTATGGGTCACATGTAGACGATTAAAATTATTACTGGATCAGTACCTTGTGGGTATAAAGAGGAAACCCTCATGTCAGATAAATGAGCTGAGGATGAACGGCCATATAAGGATTGGAAACGGTTATTCGATAATATGAAGACGGGAAAGTCCAACTAACGGAAGGTTTTGCAAGCAAAGCGCCGACGATAGAAGGGTTTTCAGTTGACGGCAATTGTGAGAACCCATTGAGATTTCGTTTTCATCATTCGCCTTTGTACTTAACTTCAGCTAGCCAACTTCATTTTATTTTAGTAGTAAATATTTTATGTCTTACGCCCACTGATACAGGTTAGCAAAATAATGTATAGCATTAAAAAGTAAAGTATTGTTGGCCACTTGCTGCCATTATTAAAATCATCATGGACAACTTACCGGAAGACCGGCTCCGACACCGAACAAGCATAACGAGTCCTACATTTAAAAAGGTTTCACCTTCCACAACATTTCAGCTACTTGTCGTTCTTCCCAAATATCTGAGTACCTCCTCCAATACTAAATATATTGTACGCCCAATTTGATATGCAGAGTCGAATGCTGTGCCTCGAAATCATCAAAATATTTGATTTACTACCACTGCACTGCGTTCAATAATCTACACTATACGATGTCCCATTCATCCGCGACGCGTGGTCCATTTTGACAATCAGCGCCAACAGTGACGTTTTCTGTGACTTCATTCTCCAATTGTATTGCTCCAGGAAGACTGAAAGCAAACGTCGTAAGTTGACACGCAAAAATTCAATACAGTATTTTCGCCCATCCCACGTGGACCAAAATCGTTTAAATACCTACATTTACCACTCAATCCTTCGGCCTATGAATGGAATCTGGTGATATGCACAAAATAATGCAAATGTATGCTTTGAAAATTTAGAGTATATGATCAAAGAATAATTTTTTTTAATTCACTGGAAGCCTGGAGGCTCTTGCAAATGCATTAGTCAAAAGTGTGATAAAGAGTACTTTAATCTATATGTTATTATTATCCAAGGTAATCTACCGGTTAAGGCACGTTTTGGATGGACACAACTACCAAATAAATATTTTGTGACTCCTAAAAAAACACAATCCACTATCCTACTCTACATCAGGTCCCTCTTCATCTCCGAGTACCTTCCTCCCTTCATCCCATCCAACATCCATTATCCTGTTCCCTCCCTTTCCTCGTCTGCCTAAAATTATCCCTTCAATTACAGTCTTCAACATCCCACTGCCGGTCAACACCCCCTTCAGCCACTTTTCCTGCCTCCATAGGATTGCTCCCCACAAACCCCTCTCTTCGCCCACCAAACCTAGTATTTCCTCATTTGTTTTCTTCTCTGTCCATTTTACCTTCTCCATTCTTCTCCACACCCACATTTCAAAAGCCTCCAGTCTACGTCTATCCTCCTGCTTCAATGACCACGTTTCCACACCGTACATAGCTACGCTCCATATCAAAGTTTTTACGAGTCTTTTCTTAACATCCTTACACAACGTCACCTTCATGAGCTCCCCTCCTCCTTGTAAAAGCCTCTTTGCCTAGCATAATTCTTTTCCTTATGCCCCTACTACTTTGACCGTGTTGGTCCAAAACACTACCGAGATACGTAAACTGTTCTACCTGCTCTAGTTTTTGCCCTCCTATTTTCATGTTAAGCTTGGCCTTTTTCTTTCTGGAAAATCGTTTCCCTTTGAGGATTTGAACTTTGGATCTATCATTCTGATCAACTCATCCATGACCCATAGTTTCCTTGTCCTTTTCCCATTAGCGGTTCCGATAGTGTCTTTTGCGGCTTTCGATAACCCTTTGTTGATACTTTCCCATTATTCTTCGATAGTACTCAGCTCTTTACCACCCTCCATGATTGTCTCTACAGCCTGATAGTCCTCCTTACTTGTCAATCCATTGAATGCCTCTACATTGTATTTTCTAAACCCGCCATCCCTGCCTTATTTTTTTGAAACGTAGGCTACATTTCATAGCAACTAAATTGTGGTCCGAGTCCGCATCCGCTCCTGGGAAGCTGTGAGAATTTATCAAACTGCTCCTAAACCTATGTCTAACCAGTATATAATCAAACTGATACCCTTCCGAGTCACCTGGCAAATTCCATGTATACCTGCGCCTTTTATGGTGTCTAAACCAAGTATTGGTGATGACTAACCCCTGTCTCCAGCAGAACTCAACTTCTTTCTCCCCGTGGTCATTCCTCGTGCCTAAACCGTAGTCCCCCACCTCATCACCTTCTCTTCGTTCACCTACCGTCGTATTCTTATCTCCCATCACTATCGAATATTTACCTGCAGGAATATATGTACAAGATACCTCTAACTGATCGTATATCACATCGTGTTCTTCCTCCTTATGATTGCTTGGTGGCAAGTACACATGAACAATGACCAAGTTCTTCGGTTCTGCTTTTATCTACACTAGTAATATTGTATCCGTTGCTTGATCTTTGTTGACAACGCATCTTCCTACATTTTTATTCAATATTACGGTAACTCCTCTTTGGCTCTCGTCCCCGCCGCTGTATATTATTCTATAATTATCACTTCAATAATCCCCGCTATCTTTCCATCTCACCTTGCATAGACCTAAAATATCTATTATTCCCCTTTCCATCTCTCGCTTAATATTCACTAATTTTCCTGTCCTCAACATTTTCCTAACATTCCACGTTCCTATTCTAACCAATTTGGTTTTCTTCTCCTGCGACTTCTGTCCTGCCGCTGTCGGTTTTCCCTTGCAAGGGTTTCGTGGGAGGACGGAAGCCTTGCCTCCCCCGCTGCCGGGCACGGCACACGGTCGATGGGGCCGAGCTCCGTAGTTGCTCTATATTACCCATATTCTCTATATTTTTCATCATTATATTACTTGGAATGAACTTTGAGATGGTTTCCCGTTGTCTTCCTCAATAGTGTTTTTAATATGACACCATCACTCAATGGCCGCCCCACTGGGCTCAGACGTCTTTCCAGCGGCCTCACTGAGGAACAGACGCTGCGTGGAATACCTGTCGTCTGGCCCCTAACCTTCGACCTATGGTATGGGTGACCCTACCTGGTGCAATTTTCATCACTTTCGCCAGCACAACGCTAAGGGTCATCAGAACACACGAGCCCTTCCACCACCTCAAGGTTGTAGTCCATGAGAGAGTTAAATCTAAATATCGATTTTATAACTGTCTCTCCTGCCCTACGATTCCCAAATTCCATCTCTCTCTTCCCATTCTTGTTCTTCGAGATGACCTTCCCTGCATTACTCGGTTCATTCCCCCTTGCCAACTGCATCTGGTTTGACCTACTAAGGGGATCGAGATGGTGCGGGGGCTAACGTACTGGCTTCCCACCCTGAGGGCGCGGGTTCAAATCCAGGCGGTGTTGAATATTTTTCAGAGGTATCTCGATCCCTACTTGAGGTGCTTCGTGGAGGGCACTTTGAGTGAGTACGGCGTCCGTCGGATGGGACGTTAAGCTGCGGACCCCTTGGCGCCTTTCGTAAAGAGTAGGCTAATGCCGACGCCGAGTTTCTCTCCACCCTTCATCCTTTCCTGTCCATCCCCTATGGCGCAAATGACCTTAGCTGTCGGTCGCCTCCCCTAAAAACTACTACCTTGACCTACTAACCCCTTTCCTATAGATACCTGGCACAATACTTTTTTCGACAATCTTTCTTATTTCATTCGCTGTACGTAGTTTCACTATTCAAGCTATTTTTGCGATTACTTCAATACCTGCTCAATTAGCATTAAAAGCATTACGCTTTCATCCAAAAGATTTCTGTTAATAAAATGCGCATAAAAATCAATATAAAGTCCTCTGACACGCGAGTTAGATTGTAAATGTACATAAAAATTAATATAAAATCCTCTGACATGTGAGGTAGACTATAAAGTTCAATGAGAAAACTATTATGATATCATTAAATAAAAACTAATTCGCGTACTCCCGATATAATACACTTTCTGCTTAGTAGGTGGAAAATTAGGATTAACTCGTGATACTATTAACGGCTTCACATATATTTTTACGTAGTCGCAATCCATAGGGTTAAACCGGACCAACCTAATGTTTTAATCGATGTTTTCGCAGTCGTTAGTTTCAGAATTGACGTAGAAGATTCGCTAATAGGAGATATTATTTTGGTTTAACTCTCATAAACAGTAAAGTCCTTGCCTGGTTGGTGTTGACGGTCCGGAAGTAAGAGTGAATCGTAGCAAAAAGGTAAACATTCAAAATTTGGTTATAGGATTTTGTTACACAGAAATCCGTAACAGTTCTCGATTTATCCCATTGGGGTGCGCTTAGGGCTGACAAAAAATATTTCTACACGCAAAAAGTGACACAGAAATGACTATGCCACGTGCTGCAGTATTCGGTGGTCGACCTTGCCGCGTGGTCGAGTCTCTCGGCTTAGCCTTAAGGGCCATGCTCGATTCCTCGACGCAATTCAGCCATGTGTGGGTCGGTCCCGGGGTATTCGAGGACAATGGGCGTCCGCACGTGTACCTCGCGGGAGGTGCGAATTCTGCGGAAGGCAAAGAGACGGGCACGCGTCGTGTGTGACCTTCTAACTCAGGCGGTCCGAATTCGATTGCACAAGAAGTTAGGCGGATGGCCGCTCTGGCCTCTACGTCTTACTCCCCCACCACGCCCCCCCTCAAGCCTTCTCGCCTCATCGTTTCGAAGGCCCATTCAGACCACATCACCCGTGGTGATAAAAGTTTCGGACAGCGGTGATGGATGAGTTTAATGGAACGGGAAAATGGATGAAGTTACGATCCAAGCCGAAAGGTAAAACCTTCAACAATTAACATTGCGGAAGAAATACATACGCGTTATCAACGGAGATGAAAGAACTTCATGAAGTTTCTTCGCTATCAATTTGAGTCTCGCGCCATCCGGCAGGGGAAGGCCTTTAAGGGATCAAGATTTTTTTACACCAAATGTTGATCTTAGTATTTGAAATAATAGACTAAAAACGTGGTTGTCACAACTTTTGGATTGGATGAAACACAAACGGTTAACGGAGGGAAAGTTTCCACAATTATTATGCTAAACCGAGTTATTATGTTTACCCATTCATGCAACTATAACTTGCATTCTCATAATGGATCAAAATAAAAAAACATTTGTCCGACCGCGCCAGAAGGCAAAGGTGTTTTGGGTTAAGAGTAGCCTAGTGTGTAATCATCCCTTGCCACATACCCTAGCGGTGGCTCGGAGGGTACTA
Organism: Hetaerina americana; assembly: GCF_022747635.1. Taxonomy (NCBI): domain Eukaryota; kingdom Metazoa; phylum Arthropoda; class Insecta; order Odonata; family Calopterygidae; genus Hetaerina; species Hetaerina americana. The sequence goes on from NW_027287316.1 coordinate 19,025,485, forward strand.
CATAAAACTAAAACTCCCAAGAAGAAAATTAATGACCATTTAAGCATTAATTTACCTAAAAGTGCAACGTGAGTGCTCCATTTGATGTATTCTGTAACCATCTTACCGAAGAGCCCAAATATATAGCCCTCTTTCCAATACAGATTAATATAGTACATAACTACGTGCACTATTCATATCTCATATATTTGAATTGATTAACAAAATTGTTGCGTTTTCATCGAATTATTTTCCTACCGAGAATTTCGATGAAGCCAAAAGTTAATCTTTAGCCAGCATGAATCACTTACGAAGTCATCCACTCGGAAACTGTAACACTACCACCAAACCACAGTAATGAATCCGATGGCTGGCTTGATAGGCGGGGCTTGAGCTGACCTTGGACTATGCACTAGAGAGGGTGAAACTAGGGTAAGGGATACTATTCCCATGAGGCATTTGCGGTTTGTCTGAAGATGTCTGGCAAGGAACACAATTACATCGTTCTAGGTATGGAGCTCCGGTCCTGTGCTCAGCAGATTGCGCCCCATTTCAAGATTCACCACCCTAAAACATTTCATACGCAGAAATTATAGCTCAAACGAAAACTAAGCAAGAAAGAATGCACCAGAAGGAACCTTATATTCATCAAAAATATTTACGATACATAAGTATTTTCTAGAAAGTCAATTTTTTGTTTAGATGACAACTGAATGACGAGTTGCACTGCAGATGCCAGCGAATTGAAAGAAAGTTACCAAGTAAGTATAACTATACTTGAGTATACGCAATTTTGAAAAAAACAAATTCAGGTATTTAAGATGAGATGACAGGTCTTATAAATCACTTCCAGCAATGAAGTATATTTACAACCAAAAAGAGTAAGAAGAAATAAGAAGCCAAAAAATAACGTGAATCATTGTCTGTCGTACCCTGGGTAATCCGCGTCAAATCCAGATATTTACACCGAAGGCCAGTATTATTAATGTTTACCCGAGCCTGCTTTTTAAGTCGTAACCCCTGCAACGCATGTAGAAAAGCTAATATAAAGCAAATCAGATCAGATCAGCGCGCTGTTGAAGGTAATGGGGGGGTTGTTTGTAATGAATGAAAAGAGAAAAAACATAAAAAAATAAGTTACACATTGAAACTTCAGATTGAGGAATAGTCAAAAGAAAAGCAATCGGAATTCAGCTTCTGCAGTAAATTTCTTTCAGTGACTGAAATAAAAAATTATGTTGAGTTCTCCAATTTCTTCGGTTTTCTTACTTAATTCTTTTGAAGCCTCCACTAATTTGATTATGCATTTGGCCATGGTGAACGACGGGTAGTTTTAGGGCCAAGGTTTCGCATTGCGCGTCTTTTTCTGGCTTTTCCTAACCCTCTCCCACTTCCACTCCAATTTTTTTTCAACATCCGTTCAGCCACCCCTTTGGGCGTGACGTAACACCTTGCTCGGTCACCGTTTCGGCCGATCGTTTTCCGGTCATCGACCAGGATTTTCCTCACATAGGCGAGGAGGTTATGTGACTGTGTATTCTCCTTAGAATCAATTGGCTCTCGGCTCCTCACCATTATTCATACGAAGAATATAAACGATAAGTCTGTCTATGGACTCAAGCAGCTTCCAGTTGGCTTAGTTCATAAATCATACGATACTTTTTTTTTAAAAAAAGAAGAATGACCACTTCCTTTTGCTTACTTTTTAAGATGTTCTGGAGTGATTTTCACGCAAATACCGTTGCAACTGACGTAAAAGATAAGGTGATTGCATAAGACGAACATTCACCTTCCTCCCTGGCAAATGACCTTCTGTTGTGACACACGAAGGAAGCTGTTAAGCCATGTAGCGCGGATATCCATTGTTACTCTACAATAAGCCTGCCTATGACGATGAACTTCGCCACGATTCTCCACCACTGATTGCTCAAGCTGATGCTATCGTTAAAGAGTAATTGAAGCATTCTAAGATTGGTGATTAGGTAACGCGCCATTTGATTTCGCAGTGTCGTTGTCTTTTGACTCTAATTGCGAACACCTGTGGCTTTCAATTTATGTGCACTCTCAATATTCTCCATGATTTCCAAGGCATGCTAATTCGGTAGTCAATTTTTCTGCAAGCAACACGTAGGAGATACGAAAATTTTCTAAATTACAATAATGTATGACATTTTCAAGTTATTTATTAATGTGTTTGCATTCTTTGCGTAAGATGTGAGAAATTCTTCCGTAATATAATTCAATAATAATTTACGTCATTATTACAATTTAAATGTAAAAATGAAAAAAAATCATTTATCAATTTCTAAATGAATGACGCATTGATCGAAATTGAATTTGATGAGTCGAATGATTACTCACCGATAAATTTATTGAGCCAAATATTATGTACTTTGCATTTTGGATGAGTTTATGGAGCATGGACAAATTAGGTTGGATAATATCCATCAGAAAACGTGAAAAAGGATTGTCACAATAAAATAACAAAAAGATAACAACAAAAAGGTACAAACAACAAAACAACTGGAAAAAACAACAAAAGGGCACTGACAATAAAACAACAACAAAGCAAACAACAGAAAGGCACAAAAAATAACTTTTACATGTTGGAAATTTCCTTTAAATGATCGCGATTGTAGGGGAAATGGCACCAAAAAATCAAAAGAAGTTTGAAAATGTAATTTTCTTTAACGAAAACCTGGTTTTTTCTATTATGCCCAATATTTTGTTATGAACTGATTCCGGTCTCAGTTTTAGCTTTCACTTGTAAATCACTTTGTAAATCTGAACGATTTAAATTCTTGGGAAAGACAGGAAGGTGTATCTGACAGCAAGGCACCTGACCTAAGCCCTAATGACCAATCACATCCTACACCGAGAGCCTAAAGGGGGGGGGGCGAAGAGGACTCGCGTCACGTGACGACTTGCTCAAGGTCAACGTTAATGGAATGTTTGTTGTGAAGAGTCACTTTTATGTCCATTCCCATATCACGAATTACGTAACCTAGAGGTTAAAGGGGTTCGGGTGGATGTGGCGTAGGTGGGCCCTCTGGGGGTGCGACGAGGAAGGGAAGTGGGGGTGGGGAGGAAGAATGTGATGCAGGAGATGGTGAGGGTAGTCTAACATTAGAGAAATGTGTAGCATTGGGTGAAGCGTCACGTTTAAGGGTTTTTCTAGTGTGCCCTTTCCTCCCAAGGCCACAAAGAAAGATCTCTTACGTAAGAGGGACTCAGTCACAGCCTCCCCATGCCTCCACCCCGCACACGCACATCTTGGACTCCCACGGAAAATCCTCATCTCCCGTACACTAAGGGAAGGCCCCTCCTGACAAAATGATAAGATGTAACTAGCATAGTGGACCAAATTTTCCTGCGTATTTTACCAATCTCACCATAATACTCAACCCGAGAGTTGGTTTTAGTCGGTAAGATTGGAGCTCACCTCGTAATAAGTAACTAAGCCATAAAGAATGAGTTGTTAAAAAATCGAAGTAGGTAGACCAGTTTCTTTCCCAGTGCCACCCGTGGTTTCCCAGACAGACCTGGCATCCGAAAAATCACACAGCTTGTGTGTGAGTGCCCAAAGGTGTCACGCAGATTTTGCTCAGAGATGTTCCCAAACCCTAAAATCGCCAAGAAAAATCAAAAGCGAGACGCGAAAGTTTCGACCATTACAAATTGCTTTTAAACGACGGAGACAATACTGGAACGAAAAGTGAAAAGCCTACGACCTAACCAAAATACCAGACTATTTGTGAAATGTATGGATAGCCCCGGAGGGGCTGAAAATCACTTAGAGAAATATATAAAAGAATCTCGGCCTTAATAAAAGGCATATGCAATCTGAATTAACCGAAAAAACATAAAATATCTAACTCTGTAAGGGGTGCTAATTGCCATGGAGTTGAAAGACCGATCACCATCGTACTAATAGATTTAGTTAACGCAACCACTGGAGAGGATCATACCACGAAAAACGTGTGCAGATAATTGAATCATTTACTTGAAACGCGTAATTAAATGCGAAAGTGAGAAAATATTTCAATTTACGCATTTCATATTACGGAGTGAATAATATGGGAAATTCAAATTCAAATCGATGGCTGAAATTATCTCAATTCTCACACAACATTCTGAAATACGGCGCAAAGATGATATACATTTCGTTCGGCGTAGAGTCAATTTTTCACGGTTCATTCATTCTTCGCTAAATAATTGGAAGGGAGTCTCTTTAGCAGTGATGTTGAATATGTATTATTACCTCCATTGTACTACAGTAGGAGAGATCATGTTAATAAAATTAGAGAGATTTAGTGTAGAACAGATGGATTTAGGATGTCATTTTTCCACAAACGATAGGGGATGATAATAACATTGTCCGACCGCGGTAGTGTCATATTCGAGTAAAAATTAGTCTGGTGTGTATTCACACCCTATCGGTGGCTTGCAGGATGCATAAATAAATAAATAAAAATGAATAAATTCTTCAAAAAAATCATATTGGGTTATATAACACATCGTAATGGTCCTAATTTAAATGTGTAGTAAAATCAAATGTTCAAAGGTTTTTTTTTTATTAGAGTGACGAAACATGTTTTCACCATCTCATGCGTTCCTTCGTCCTTCTTGCTCATCTTCCTCTCGACGACTCCGTTCATCTGGCCATCGCGTCCGAGAATGTGCCCATAAAATCCCCCCCTCCTCAGAGTTTCATTGGAATTCTTTCTTCTCATTTTTCTCCGGATAACCTCCCAGCAATTCATTCGATAAACCAATTCGTTCTTCATTACTCTCCTGTCTTACCCCTTTTACAACGATTCTAAGTGTTTCTTTTCTCCTTCTTTTTATTGACCGTGGAGTAAAAGGAGGAGCTTATCAATCCCATAAAAATCCTGTTTTTGGTGCGAAGAGCAATGAAAAAATACAATACCGACATGACGATCTTTTAAATCATAATTTGGGCATGAACGCCAGTAGTATAATCCTTATTTAGAAACATCCAACATCTATAAACTCCTTAAATGTTTTCATCGTAACCACTGCCTCGGTGACCGCATGCATCAGGTGTGAGGCGGCCGCGAGTTTTGTCCCTCGAGGTAACGGCTGGGAGCAGATCAGGCTTCAGACGGTAAAATCATTTGAGACTTCATGAGAGCTTCAGAGCGTGCCATTCGGAGGACAGCCTCATGGTTGGTCACAATCTTGTCCAATCAAATAAGTCACAAAACAGCTGCGGCAACTTTTCTCGAGAGTAAGACCGCGGAAGAGATGAGGACAGGGTGTTCAGGCTGAAATCTTCTTTTATTTTATCGACATTTTATAGATCCCAGCCATGATTCGTATTCCCCGCTGCCGTATTCGTTTCTTAGTGCGGTATGGTATGAGATCTTATCTTAGTTTCCATGGTAACGATCCCCTTTCGAACCGTCGCTCGCTCAACCTGTTTAGAGTAGGCTACATTGACGCACCCCACAGGGGATTCGGTAAGCCACTTTGGTTAGGAGAAGACTTTTCATTTTCATTTCCAAATAACCCCAAATTTCCAACTTTATTGTCGTTTCATAGTGAAAATGGACACTCTTCTCAACATCGCCAATCCCGACTCTCTATCCACTACTCACACCAGAGCAGTCTGAGGCATGTACAAGTTAAGTCCCATATCCGTCCAGGCTACCCCTATTTTCTGCAATAAATTCATTAATTCCACCCAATTAACTCTAAATAAAGCCTACTAAGAATGAAAATCAAAGAAATGAAAAAATGCATCCTGATTGTATTCTATGTTCCTCTCTATTAGTTACCTCATCACTCCTCCCCTTCTGAGTCTCTCCCTTTCCTGAACCTAAAGTGATGATCCCATATGAAATCATTTGCCCTGCTCTACATCCTCTTATATATACAGGTCAAATGGATTATGGATTTATATATGGACCAAAAACGCATTCGAATGAACATTTCCAAGGCCCTGTTGGAGCGATTGAAGTGAAGCAAGTCAGAGTTTCTGCGTCGATTCATAACTGTACATGAAACTTGGATCCATCACTACACTCCTGAGATGAAATAACTGTCAAAACAGTGGACTGAAACGGGTGAATCTGCTCCAAAAAAAGGCGAAGACGTTTCCATCGGTGGGGAAGGTGATGCCGACTGTTTTTCGGGATATTCCAGGAATTGCGTTCACTGATTATCTTAAAATATATAATACTGTAACGGAAGAGTATTACACATCGTTTCAAGCTCGTACTTGACAAGCCGGAGGTAGAAATTGCAAGAAAAACGGCCGACGAACGATAGAAGAAGAAAATGCTTTTCCATCAGGACAACGCATCTGCTCACATTTCGGCGGTTACCATGGCTAAAATTCACGAATTCGAATTGGTTGACCATTCACCATATTGACCATTATTAACAAAACTATTATCGTGAGGATAAAGGTTTCGGCGGTATGATCGCACCTACACCACAGTCACCACAGCACTTTGGCCGAAATGACAAAAACGTTGTTGAATCGAAAGGTAGAAACTCTGTACTCTCTATTTTCACTCCATACGTCAAGACCAAAAACGTAAGCAAAATTTTAATTCCCGGTTAAATTCGACCAGCGTCGAAACTAGTCGTACCTGAAATAAAGTGGTGGATTGGAACAAAGTTTTTCTTTTTCATTTATTATAAAAACCCTATACTACAATGCTATGTTCCACTATATAATACATTATAATGTTATGTTCCTAGATGCTTCTTCCCCTCAAAGAGTTGTTCTCCTGAATTTGAATCCTTTTTCGGGTGTGGAAATACCTGTGGCCAGGGGTATTTACGTAACGCCTCGTTTCTTGGTGTTACGAGCGGCGAACGGCACGCGCGCGGATCCATTCATTCAAACTTACTTATTCATTATTCATTGCCTGAGCTATCCATCTGTGTGACATGTCCCTTCCTTCTTCTCCGCAAGGAACCGCCCGGGATCTGTTAAACAGTTGTTGATTTTCATTGGTTTTCCCGTCTCGTATTTATCGCCGCGCAAAAATAAACGGCGTTTTGATCCACACGAGTTGAAGAGGACCCAAACGGATGCTTCTCTGCCTCAAGAATCCCGTGTGCCCTCAAAATCCTCAAAAAAGTCTTAGGTATAAACGATATAAGTACGTGTGTACATGTGTGTGTCTATACATGCATATATAACATAGACAATATAAACCATAACCATAAACACAATAATCAACCCGAAGATCGGTTTGGTAGGAAATGGTGGAGTTCACCCAGTACTAAGCCCAACGGCGTGTGAAATTCACACGTCAGGGTAGAGAGGCCAGTTCCTTTCCCTGTGACGATTATGGTTTCCCAGGAAGATCTGGTACCCGAAAAATCACATAGCTTGGGTGGAGCTGCAGGTGCCCAGAATGCCCGGGAATCGAACCCAGGACCCTCCGGTCAGAATCCAACGCTCTACCCCCTGGACTACCGCGACCCACATATATTATATGCATATAAAGAAAAAAATATGTTTATACATATATATTTATGCATATATATAGAAATATATACATATACAATTATATATATAATTATATATATATATATATATACATGTATCATGAATTGAAAAATGTTTATTGATATTTGAAAGCAATCATTATTTAGTATGGCGGTTTTATATTTGCCAATGGAGGGCTAATTTATTTAAAAATTCGTTCCCTCTTTCCTCGTCAAAATGGAAATAAAAATTAAATTAAATTGTATTTGTTAGTAAATGTGAGAAAAGGCTGATTAAACAAATTCAAGATAATGAGGGTTTTGGAGGAAACACTGCGGATATTCGTTCCTACCGTCTTTTGTTTGTATACATATAATTGAATTTTCGAATTGAAAATAGCTACAAAATTTACCCGAAACAGCAATTTATTCCGTGATTTAGAAATAACTTACATCAATGCAATGCATAAGCTCGCTAAGTAACCATGAAAAGTGAAACAGAAAGAGTTCATAGCATCAAATCAACTTTCTTCCCACGATTTTTGCCTGTGATCAAGTTGCATTTTTCTCAGTTTTGAAAGGAATATATTGGATGGACGATATCTTACGTTTGGGACAAGTGCAATAAAATGTTGACGGTTTTTGCTTGGGGACATGATTATTGGAAATAATGTATTAGGGTTTGCAACATTGCGTGTTAATAAAAATTTTGCCATAAGTAGAAATATTTAATGCTAGGCGGTTTTGCAAAATACATAGTGACACCTCAGCTCGAAAAATACGCACAGTTAAAGGGAGCTAAACAACGTGCTGTTATCGAATTTTTAACTGCTGAAAAAGTTACTCCTACTGAGATTCATCGTCGTTTAAAGGCTGGCTGTTTATGGTAACGAAGCTGTTGATAGGTTTACATTAGATTGATGGGTAGTAAAATGTCGTGGTTGCGAGCCTGGAAAAGCCATAATTGTTGATGAAACACGCAGTGAACGTCCGATCACGCCCACTTACGATAAACATCGCAAACTAGTCGCAGATTTGACTCAAAATGACCGGCGAATCACTCAAAAGCGTATCGCAAACCATATTGAAATATCCAAGTAAGAATGTTTTCTTGTTAAAGGCAGCCTGGCGCCAATAATCTTACAACATGACAACGCTCGTCCACACACCCCGCGCGCAACTGGAGAGGCTCTGCGAAACCTGAAACTTGAACCGATTCCACACCCTTCTTATTCCCCCGATTTTATTTCTCAACTCAAGAGACATCTCAAGGGTAATCATTATACCTCGGAAGATGAGGTGAAGGCAGCTGTCAAGTCCTGGATTCGAGAAAAGTTAGAAGATTTTTTCAGTGACGGAATGGAAACCCTCGTTGCACGTCGGGAGAAATATGTTAGCCTTAATGGTGACCATGTTGAAAAATAAAACTATGATTTTTAAACTTAAGAATAGTGCTTTAACGTAATTTTTTACTGATCTTACAATTTATTTTTGTTCGCGCTCTACAAGCATGTGTGCATTACTTTTCAGCCTACCCTCGGACTTATTACGACCTAATTTTGACATTTTACAGCATCATTGTGAAGAGGAATCTAGGTAGAGATTATTATTTAATTCATAGAATTTATTTGTAATTTTCTATCGATACGTACTTCGTTCAAGGGACACGCAGGGTTGCAGCTCTTCATCGAAAAAATGAACTTGGCCGGGGCCACTGAGTTTACCCACACGTGCATATCGGTCAAGATCAAACGGCTGCCAGCCAGTTCTCAAGACGCTTAGCGACTGTTCAGTGCCCTAAAGTCTAGGGGGCGACCTTCAATGATGACGCCAGATACGACAAAGTGGTCCGACAAGAAATTCCTGAGGTGCTCATAATATCGGAAAATATGAGCGCGGCCGGCGAGAGCACGTGGGGGTAGTGAAGCAAGAACAAAAGAATAAATCACTCCACGTGTGAAGGCCGACACGGCGACGAGGATCGTTTTGCCAAAAAGAGTCGCGAGTGAGCAAGTTTTGTACCCATGGTGACTTGGCGGGAAGCTCCCTCCCGGCTCACTTAAAGAGGGCGTTGACGCAAGGTTTCCGCCTTTTATTACTGTGTTTCGTTACCAATAACCTATGCCCTACTCCCAAAACCTTTCTCTCTCTCTCTTTCTCCCCACTCCGATCACGTCGCCGCCCGCCGATTGGAATGCTGACTCGTTGAAAAAGTATAAACAGAGGATTCGGATTATAATGGATAGTGTGTTTGTGGGGTCAAGGGGTAAGTATTAGATTTCTCATTGTTTTTTCGCAAATGATCTTGGGTTTCGTAGGAGATACTTGTCCTCTGGGTGACGGGGAAGGTATTTTTAAGGTTTTAGGCGGTGTGGCGACGACCAGAGCATAGTTGACACCTGCATGTTCGCGTTTCAGTCAACGAACCCGAACCGTCGGAAGCCGTGTGTGTGTGTGTGGGTCGCGGGAGTCCAAGGGGTAGAGCGTTGGACTAATGACCGGAGGGCCCGGGTTCGAATCCCGGGCAAGCCTCAATGTGATATTTCGGGTACCAGATCTTCCTGAGCATAAATATATACATAAAAAAATGCTTAATAGGGGCTCAATTATATTTCAATATCAAATTTGATTTCGTGTACATTATGGGTCCTAAATTTTAGACGACTAGTAAATTAAGATTCGGCTTATATATATTATATATATATATATATTATATATATATATATATATATATATATATATATATATATATATTTATATATATATATTTATGTATGCATGCATGGTAGAAAGGGCATTAAGGGAGATGAAACTAAATAAGGCCATGGGGGTGTATAACATTCTTGCGGAACTACTGAAATGCTTAGGAAAATGTGGGATGAAGAGGCTATATGGGCTGATTCGTAGCATCTATGAGGAAGGAATCTGGCCGGAAGAAAAACTTTTGTTTCACGATTTCGGTGACACGTCCACCTTCTTCAACATATGTGGTAGACTTTCTGCTTCAAAGAGGTGATTAAAGTTGTTCATGCACGTGAGTTTATTTGTAAACATGTAAGCACAAACGCAACACTTCCCCGTCCGTTGAACAATGTGGCTGCGCTACGGAAATATCCAAATTTTCTCTTTTTTTTAATCATCACGCTTGTTACCACGCTTAAAATATTTTTCGCAATAACGTTTGCGTGTGTATTTATTTATCTCATTATGATTAATTTTTCATATATTTAGTTATTCACACAAAATACTACGTAAATAACGGCATTTTGTTGCGTCAATCGGCTGGATACATTCGTCTCAAAAATACGGAATTCCGACTGTTCGGGTTCGTTGCCGGTAACGTGAAGCATGGGCAGGTGCCAACTAGTTTCTGGGCGTCGCCACACCGGTAGAACCTTAAAAATACTCTCACCCAGAGAATAGGTATCTCCTACGAACTCCAAGATCATAAGTGAAAAAACAATGAGAAAACAAACACTTTCCCCCCTGCCCCCTTAAACACACTATCCAATCTCCTCCGAATCCTCTGTTCAACGAGTCAGTATTCCAATCAGCGGCGACGTGATCGGAGTGGGAAGGAAGCGAGGTGGTGTGTGGGAGGAGGGCATGGTTTTGAATTGAAAACAAAAATCCGAAGTAAAATTATGGCAACCTTGCGTCAACTTTAAGTTAGCGGGGCGGGGACTTCCCGCAGAGTTGCCACGGAAAACAAACTTGTTCACACGCGACCCCTTTTGGCAAAACGATCCTCGTCGCGGTGCCGTCCTTCGCACGTGGAGGGACTCGTCCTTTCCATCTCGCTTCATTATCCCCACGTGCTCTCGCTGGCTGCGCTCATTTCTTTTCGATACTCAATGAACCTCAGGTAATTCTTTGTAATGTCTGGCATCGTCACTGAAGGTCGTCCCAAGACTTTTGGTCACCAACCATCTTGAGAACTAGTAGTTAGCTGTTCGATCTTGACCGAAATGCACTTGTGGTCAAACCCAGTGGGCCCCGATCATGGTGATATTTTCGATGGAGAACTGCAAGGCCTTGTGTCACTTGAGCAGAGTGCCTATCGATAAGCTGAATCTTAATTTACTAGTCATCTAAAATTTAGGACCCATAATGTACACGAAATCAAATTTGATATTGAAATATAATTGAGCAATTATTGCGTCGTTTGCAACCCCTATAGTTGTTTATAACACTATTATTGCCTCCATATTATAATATGCTTATAGAAGTATATGTTGGGCGGGATGAAGGGAGGAAGAAAGTACTCAGAGATGAAGAGGGACCTGATGTAGAGTAGGATGTTGTGTTTTGCCAGGGGTCACACAATATTTATTTAGGAGCTGTGTCCATCCAAAAACCTACCTTAACCGGTATATTATCTAAAAATAACAGAAGTATAATTTCCATTGGCCGGGATCAGATTTTTTATGGTTAATTACTCAAGTATGCTAAAATAATCACGAAAAAATGAAAATATTGGATCACCACAATGACCTCTCGATTTCCGGTTAAGGTCACTATGAACTGAGCTTTTAAGTACCAAGTGAAAATACTCGACTATAAAGACCCACTCCTAAGCTACTTTTCCACCTTTTCAGGGGAGAGTTAGCATTGAGAGGAAAGAGAAGAAGAGAGGTGCCAATGAGAGGTCCACCGTGAAACAGAGAGAGACGCACTCAAACACAGTCACACATTAAGAACGACAAGGGAAGTTGTAAGTAGGAGGCTGGCGTCCAATATTCAAATAATATACAGACATATAAGGCTATTTAAAAAAAACATTGGGTATAAGGCAAAGAGAGGAAAGTAATCATATGTGGCCGAACACAACGAAAAATAAATTCCCACGCTAAAATATGATACATCCGGGATCTTCCACTTTATATAGACTACACTTGTTTTTTTGTATTTACACAGCAGCACGTACGCATATAATGATTCATCAAAGGATGAGCCTCTCAATGCCTTTATAAAGAAAGTCAACCCATATCTCGATCACTGTAATTCAAGCAAAGCTTTAAATAAGATATGTTTACGTGTGACATCCTTACTCAGGTGAATATATATAAATTATTGTTCCTCAAAGGCAGTGGGGCTCGACGATTTGTCCGATGACATTTTAAAAAATAATTTATTTAACATTTTAGAAAATTATTCATCATTATCTCCATCCCAAGGGCATCCTCCATAAGTGTTTCTATAAATCGGTTCCGCGTCTTTGTTGTGGCCTTGTGAATTCACTACACGTTCCCAGCCGATTGCGTGAATGAAATCTAGGAGAAAATATATCATTTGAAATTAATAATTAGAGAGCCTCTACTTGGCGCACGAAAAAGCAGATTAAGTAATGGCACCCAGGGAACTCTGGCCTAAGCGTGAAAAATAATGGAAAACTAAATAAAGCATCAAACAAAGGACGTACACTGCCAAAGAAATTTTCCCAGACAGAAGTGAACGCAACCATGGAATTAATGTATACCTCCGTCAAAGAATGTATGTATATCTGGATCGTGTGCCTCGGTGGAAATGAAACATGGCGAATACAGCGGTAGAAAAGGAGAAGTCAGAGGAGTCAGAACTGCGGTGCTTCGGAAGAGTGCTAAAAATTGAATGAAGAGGTGGATGACCAAAGAAGAGTAGGTGAAGGAAGCAGTCAAATGAAAATTTCGAACCGAAGAAGGGATAAGCTCTTGGGGCAGGATGGTCCGATGAAGACGGTGTCAAAGGGAAGGGCGGAAGGGAAGAACAGCAAAGGGGCAACTCGGTTCAAATACACGGAGCAAGTGTTGACAGAAGTCAGAAAGAAGAAATATGCGGGAGTGAATGATTAAGGGGAAGGAATAAATGAGCGGACAGTTGCGACAAGCCATTCTTAGGATTGATGAACTCCTTAGAAAATCCAAAAGATGGCACTCGTAGATATAGGAACAGGTTTTATTTTAGTAAACTTCATCTCTCAGTAGACTACTGTTTAAGTTTCAGCTAGTGTATTCATTCCGTGGTTTCATTTTCATAGTCAATTGAACCGACAAACTTTTGTTTGTTGAGAAAAATGGAAAATAATGAGTTTTGTGCGTTGATTAAAAGCTTCTATTTAAAAGGCTTAAAATCGAAAAAGATCAAAGCTGACTTATACGAAGTTAATGGTGCATCTGCTCCCGTGTTTACGACTTTTTACAATTTATTGTATTAATTTCAACGTCACCGTACATAAACAAATGATGAACATCGTACATCCAGTGAAAGTGACTTACTCCGTAGTGATTGACAAAATCCACGATGTAGTTTTGAGTGATCAACGTATATCGACATATCACAAGGTGCAGTTTTTTTTCTTTTTCGCACGAAAAAGTTCCACGCATCTCTATACTTTTAGTCCCACTCACATTACTGTTTAACTTAACCTCTTCTTTCCTTTGACTCACCACAAAAAAATGCCCAATGACAGCTTTTTAAGCGAATTTTCTCTTGTTACATAACAAAACTTTTCGCAATGCTGATATGGCAACTAACAGCTTCATCTCATCAAATGCAAATCCAAGTTCCTTTCGATTTCGCTTTTCTCTCCGCGCGTGAATTTTTAAGTTTTACCTTGAGGAAAAAAAGTTGAAATATACGACGAGTCTGTAGATATTACAATGGAACTTATGGTGCTAGGGTTAAATAAGACTTGTAAACAGTGAGCTCAATTCACACTTGCCGAGACTTGAAACCGCGTCATGTATAATATTAACGATGCGAAGGATACCGTGTTCCTTAAATCTCGTAGGAGATTATACGAAAAGAAGGAAAATGAAAAACTAAGCAAGTTGTGTGGTAGGTTTGGTAATGTATCGTAGTTCAACGGGAAAAAAGGTGGTTCCTGTTAGACCAGAAATTTGGCTGAGACTCAGCCGAGACTCAGCATCAAACGTCCGAAAACGATATCCCAAGGTTCATTCTAACAAAGAATAGAATTTCGACCAACCTTTCACCATTTAAATCACAAAAGTTATATTATACCACCTTCACGGCTAAAAAATTTGTTAGATTTTAAAGAAGACCAAATAATTATCTCTGTCCATAATTTGGTGGCGTGCTATCTAAGATGGCAACATTATCAGCTGCCGAACGAAGGATTTCAGCTTCAAGTCCGAGTGGCCTCTTTGAAAAATATCAAAGCTGTTTCATTTCAGAATATCATCATTTTTCGGACACCGCAGTTAGGGGAAGAGAGAGGAACTGACCCCCCTATCCTTGATTCTTAAAATAAATTAATAATTTCGGAAACATCTGAATTCGGAATGAATAATTTCACATTCCCCAGGACTAACGGCGAAATCAACTTTTCCATCAACCATCATCCTCGATCAACTTTCAGTTTCGTTAGCGTGTTTTTCACTCATTTCTTCCAAATAAATCAGCAATGCAAATGCGCCTGAAACGGTACGAATGGGATTTATTTTATTGTCTTCACTGAACATTCTAACACTGAACACATCCACGCAAGGATTTATAGCCATTCATAGATTCATGCCCGTAGTGGTGATCACGGCGAACGTTTCTTCCGTATGCAAAACCTAGAGCATAAGTCAACGGAAAAGCCGACTTCTCTGACTCCACGGGTTCAACGCACGAGGGCACTTAGGCGCGAAGGTTGTTATATAACTCCCACAAATGGAGTTGCGAAGTCCAAAGAGTCCAAATGGCTTCAGCGTCGATCGCACAACTAGCAGCAGATTCGATCTGCCCTTTATTCATCTTGTTTTTCTCAACACCTGAGAATAACTTGAAATCGAAACTGTCCTGAGATCTCAGCTGCACCGGAAGTGATTCGATCGATACGATAACCTCATAGACTTAAATATGGATAATTGGTGACGAACAGCCAATCCAAACCAGCGATGTAAGTTGGGAGATATTTCCGAGTTCCTTCTTATAACCTTAGCAACTTTAGATTCCTCTGTGTTTTTGCAAATGACAGCAATCGATAATAAATGCATTCCTCAAGTGACAGAAACATAGGAATACACATTTTTTTAATATCCAGCGGAGGCAACTCGCGTGCATATTTAATTGGAGTCTCGCCCTCGACCAATTTATGCCGTAAGATCGCAACTATAATGAATGTACTGCGGAATTTTACCGGTTAAATATCTTCGCTTACCGTTAGAGTACACGCAGCTTCCGTATTTATAACTACTATGAAATATGGCATGAAGGGTGATCAAAATTAATTAGTTGGCAGCTTAAGCTATGGCATGTATTTTTTGTAGAATTTAATATTGACAGCTGTAACCTGACTGGATAAAACAACCGCCTATGGGAAGAGCAACAAATATAAGAAGCCAAATAAAAACGGGGAATTAAAGCACCCACTGAGAACATAATTTATATGGCACAACAGAGATCGACTTGGTTCCATTTTTCTTCGCGACGTAGAACCAGATTTTCCCCCGGTTTTGATCAATGCTCTGGCGAACTTCCAGTTCCAAATTATATCAAAAATGGCGAGCACAGACTAGATGACCTCACAAAACACCCTCGCACGATTGCCGACGCTCGGATAAGTGGCCACTCCAAAAGGGTTGCTTAAATTGTAAAATAATTAACAAATAAAAGGAAACGGCTACAGGATTTTCCCTCTGATTCGTTATTTTACGAGGTCGTAGAGCTTAAATTTCCTAGCTTGCAAAATAATTTTTCATAATAAGGGAAACTAGATGTTTATCTTCAAAGAAACCGTGCATAGCTCCAGTCTACGCCCAGGAAATACGCGTGCGAGGCCGAATGTGTGTATACAAAGCTGACGGAGACTTGTAAATGAAGAGAGTGAAAGCCGGTACCATTTGTCTTAAAGCTCGGGAGATCTACCTGAGGGATGACGAATGAAGGCGAAGGTCAGCCGACATACTCCCTTAACACGACGGCGACGACCTTGTCAAGTTAGCGCAGACAACTTATGCCTATATCTCTCCTGCCTGTCAGTATTTATGGCAGCTGACAAACAAGTGAGTCGTCACTCCAAGGCACATTATTCGCAGGATCCTTCCTTCAAATTTATGTGGTTCTTTATGGTCATTAAAATATTTGGGGTAACTTGAATGGCGCGCTCTGCGGCTTTGCGCAAGTCTTGCTCAAACTGAAGCACATACCCAAGCCGTGAGAACAATTACACACGGGGTTTGGGCAATAGGTTTCTGACCCATGAGGTCCCATAGCGACGATCGTCAAGTCTCAAATTTCCATTTCATGCGACGGAAACCTGACATAACCAAACCTAAAATTTTAATGCAACAATTTCAAAGTGTAAAAGTCATTCGCCTTGGTCAAGGAGAATGATTTTTACACTCTGAAATGCATATTAGCGGATGACGCCGTTTAAAGTTACTGCTGCGGCATCTTCCGCAGTTTCTTGGAGTTTCCTAAAATTTTAAATAAAATAATATGACTATTGTAAATTGTGAACCACCTTTGTCAAACTGGAGCATTTGTTCAGAATGCAAATATCCACGAGGATGAAAAATAGTAAAATTTAAAGATTGGACGATTCAGGCCGCGGAATTCAGATTACAATCGAACTGATGACTCGACTCAAGTCTCCTTCCTGAGTCAACACAAGTGTTTCACTCGTTTGAATGCGTTGCTATCAACTGTAAACGATTACGTAAGGAGCTGAGATCACCCGAATCGAAACTTAATTCTGTAAAAAAAAACAAATAATCAACACGTATTTTCAGAGAGGCATATTTCTGTTAACTTCATCACTATCACAATATTTGATTTGAATTGGCGGTAAAACACGTAATTTACTTTTTATATCGACATTCAAAAATTAAATGTGATTTAATACTTTAACCAAGCCATTGTCTGAAAATATATTACTGTATTGTGATAGAAGCTATTAAAAAACCATCAATAACCAAGTTGGAACTCAAATGCGTTGACGCACTATAAATCAGGAAACGCCATGCTTGCTTAATAAAGAGGTTATGTTTTACCGCTGGCATCGTAATTCAGATCATGCCATGGACTCCGCAGCACGTCAGCTACCCCGTCTTCATTCAGAACGGACCGGGAATCGTTTGAAAACGGTGTAAAAATATGTGATTGTGTTTTTATTGTCACCGTGGAATAATTTAAAAGCCAGGTGGAATCCTTTGGAGGTACAGCGACAAGTAGACAGCGAAACTAGATAGCGCGGAGTCTATCCTCAATTTGCATGTCTTCAAGCACGTAATTTGGTCCCTCATAATGACATACGATAGCGTAGCCATTTAACGTATGGCATGCACCTTAACATGTCCTTCATACTCAATTAGGGATGAAAGAACGAGGTAAGGTATCGATGCAAGAAGGCTATCTTGAACGAAGTTTAACCTTACGGATCATTTACCAGGAGTTGATGCCCACATGCTCATTGCATAATTTAGGCGATACTAATTTCGAGGGCATAATTTAGCGAATGAGCACACCTAACTAATCATGGTAAGGCACACCTCCAGCCAATTTTATGCATCGAATTTAATGGATGATGAAATAAATTTGTGGTTCACTGTAGAATCCTTGACTTTGTGAAAATCTATCATGATGTTGAAAGATAAACAGCCAAGGAATTATTCCGTCGTTTATTTATAAGCACGGTAGGTGGTACGACGTTTAAATGTCATCACCGAATGTTAAATTTGGAAATTGTGAAATTTTACTTAGTTGATTAATCAGTCCACGAATTTGGGCACTTCGTTGTGCTATCGTTTAGTAGAGGTGCCTGCTTAAAAAAAAATAGTTCAAAAATTTCACGAACCCTTGCTTACCCTACGGATCAGAACTGTATACGACATCAGCAGTAATATTCCAGGTCCACCCCCTTGAGATTACACAAGGGAGAGAATATTTTACACATAGTTGAGATCGGGGTGTTGCGGTGGCTAACGTACAGGGTTCCCACCGAGAAAGCCTGTGTTCGAATCTCGGAGGCAGCAGATATTTTTCAGTGATATCCCGATCCCTACTTGAGATGCTTTAGGGAGAGCACTTCGAGTGATTACGCCGTTCGTCAGATGGGACGTAAGACTAAGGTAGAAGAGGACGAAAAACGGCAACTTCGTAATTCCAATATAATATATCTCAAAATAACCCGGTTTATTACGCACAGTGTCATTTTCAGGTCAAGATGGAATTGTATTTAGATATCGTATTTTAATAAATGTAAACATATTGGGGCTTGTTTTTGCGTAGGATGTTGGGTTGTGTTTAATGGGTGAGGAAAGAGAATTATTTGGTGGTTTGTGTCCATCCAAAATTTACCTTAACCGGTAGATTACCTACGATAATAATAATTGGACTTATTATTGCAAGTTACCGTTTTTTTCATTCTAAAATTAGCGCCCTACCCTATTAATTACTAACATATACAACAAAAAAGTAGTTCGGTATAGTTCAAAATTGCAGCTTTAGCACCGAGTTACCCCGAAAGACTTAGCGGGTTCCAGAAGCCTCTTAATCGAGCAGGGCATCTGTTTGATAGCACGAATCGTTCATTAATTGCATGTATGGGTTTGAGAATTCTTACTCAAAATGTGGTACTTGTTGGTGGAGTTGGATGCATCATTATGCGAACTTCGTAAGATTCCTTCGCATTTTCTTTATAAGTCATAAAAGGACACTCAATTAAATAATGTCAATTCGATTCCAGTGTTGAAATATCCCATATCTCCAAAAACATAGCCGAGAATATTCGTGTAAAATATTCTCTGTTGTAAAGGCTATTAGGGAAACTGCTGTAAATTATACCTTCTTTTTGAAAAAATAAGTTATCAACTAAGTTAAATAAAATCAGCTCAAACATTACAATGACCATGGACCGTTAATTATCACTCGATGCACTTCTGTAACATGATATTTTCATAGGTTTGATTTTACTACTAGAAATTTTTTTAACAAAAACAAGCACACAGACGAATTTTAAGGCAACTGCAGCGACTATCCTTGAAATTTCAAATATATCCGCCTTTTTTGTGGAAGAATGAAAATATTGTAATTTGTCATCGTTTTATCATTCATTAATTTCGGTTTCAATCTAAGAAAGTATTATTATAGTACACTACAATGAAACTTCTAAAACTTACACAACGGTAAAAGGAAAATTTTAAGAGTATCACGTGATAAAATGAATTTTGTACCATATTCGTACTGAAAAGGAAGCTGGTTCAATCATTGTACGTTGTACGTCCCAAACGTAAGTGGAGTCGAACTATGGGACCTTTGTCGTCATGAGTGCTGTCGTATTGGAGTTGAAAAGTACATTGCTTCGGCATTGCAAAATTGTTGGTGTCCCCTTCCAGCATACGACATACATCACTGCCCTGATTTAAATATTACTAACGTAGCACATAGCTGGCCTGAAGAGAGACTACTACGATCCAGAGATAACTCATAACATTGGATTTTATTTATTTATTTTAAAACATTATTCACATACAGCAGTAGCGCCATTTTACAGTGAAAAATATAACGAACATGAAAGAGGACAAAAGACAATAACAGCATAACAATAACAACGAGAACCAAGTATGGAGCGGGGAAAATTTTAATTTACTGAAAGGTTGGATAAAGCTTGGGTGGTAAAATTGTTGCATGATAAGTTATTGGGGTCGACAGTGTGAGGGAGTGAATTTAGAGGGGAGGAGAGGCGAAATAAAGGTGAGAGCATGGTGAGAGATATCCTAGGAATAGGCAGATGGAGTAGGGAGTGGGTGCGGGTGGATCGGGTTGGTATCCTGAAGTTGAAGAAAGAGAGCAGTTCAGGGCAATCAATAGCCGAGTTTAGGGTGTTGTAGAGGAGTTTTAAATCAGCTTTAAGTCAGCAGCTTTGGGGACTAGAAATGGACAAGGAAGACAGAACAGCATTTGAGGACATATTGCGGTAAGGTGGGACTCGGTGTTTGACTATTTTGGCAAAGAAGTGAGAGATGCAATCGAGGGATTTAAGATTAGTTGGGGATAAGGTGGACCAAATGGGGGAGCAATATGATATGATGGGAAGGACAATTGTTGAGAAGTACGAATGGAGTGCAATTGGATCTTTAATTTCTGTGAAGCGGTAAAGAAGGCCTAGTAGGGACAATGCTTTATTTTTTAAAGTCTGTATGTGGTCGTATGTGTAAGTCTGTATGCGTAAGTCTGTATGTGTATTAATTTGGATTTCCAAGGTTGTTAGTGATCCACATCGGAAGAGGTTTGAAAATTTGCTCCTCGCGATTGATTAATCAGTAAATTCTGTAAATTTAAGGTTGCTTTGGCGGCCAAGGGCAGTGGTAAAAAAAATTGATTTATATCTGCAAGCTTATTTGCTCAATGTCGACTCGGAGAATGTCCCCTCAACGTCGAGTGTGTTTAAAGTCTTCAGTTTTCAGGAAAACTATTGCGATGTTTACCACAGAATACATTACCCCACCCGGAATCGACACACACCGCTAACGGAAGGTGGAATATAAATGAAAGGGAAAATAAATAAGCGAGTTAGACAAGTATGTTAACCCTCAACTAGCACTGTTAGGCAAGTACTTGGGAAAGGAATGACGGGAGCAATTAAGACGCTTCCTCCGTTTCGCAGATGACACCGCAGATAATGTGGAGAATCAAGTCGATCTGCCAAGTGTCCTTGAACGAAAGAGATCAAATACGTCAAGGTTGTAACATGAAAACCAATTATAAGTTAGCAAGATCTTGATGCTCCGAAAAGAAAAACTGACACTAAGGTATAAAAAATGGTACGAGGAGAGAAAAATAGAACACAAGCGGAACTTTTCACCGCTTCGCAGGAAACGGTTCATGGGATGAAAAACATTCGACATACATCAGCGAAGAATGGCTCTAGTTTAAAAGGCGTTAGTTTACGATAAAGCGCTCTGAGAATACGGTAACAAATGCAGACGCATTTGAAAAAAATAAACATTCGTGAGAAAAAATTCGCGTGAAGTGAGGTAATCAATGGATTAGATATATGTAGCATCGGAGAAGCAGACCACAGGAGAGGCGAATCATTTGACGCGCAGTGCTAAAGGCGCACGCCGAAGACGAGAAGGTCGGTTAAGATAAGGTAGGTACGCGGGAGGATACAAAAGAGCACAATGAAAAAGGGCACTGTACGAGAAATAATAATCATAAGAACTGGACAGAATCGGACACGATAGATCTTAAAAAACGAATTTTTAGTATATCCAGGATCAAAGGAAAAATGAAGAAATTGAAAGCAAAGTAATAACGAAAATAAAATATTACTAAGAAGGAATATTAAACCACAGGGAAGGCCATGTGGTAAAAAAATAATTAGGTAAGTAACACGAAAGATTTAAATGTGGATCAGAGAGCATAAGCAAGTTGCTTGGCAGCCTAGTTGCTTAAAGGTTGGACTAATGTCCGGAAGGGTGTGTGTTCGAATCCGAGTGACGCCTGGATGTCCTCAGTTTCACCAAAGCAGTGTGATTTTTTGGTTGCCAGATCTTCTTCGGAAACTTCATGTGGTACAGTTAAAGCTCTTCCAATAACTCGGTATATTACTTTCATGGTGCGTAAAGAGATTGACACGAAGTGTGCTCTACCCTCAGCAATCAAACCAGCCTTCCGGTTGATCGCTATGTTTCGGTAAGAAAATTGGCATCGGAGAGTGTAAGGAGAGCTGCAGTGAAATAAATCTCTAGATCAAATATAAATGATGATGTCTTAAAATATACCAGAGCAGCGAAATAATGAAGAAAGTCAGCAAAAGACGATAGCAAAGAATTTTCAAGAGCAAGAAACATGCAATGCCAGCAATTCGAGAGAACTCTGGAAGGATCAATTATCTTGTCTCAATTTCGATTTACTGGGGACGAGCGAGAAAAAGGGAAAGAGTAAACATTTTTGAAATTGGAAAACACAGGCAATGAGAACAAATTTTCAATATAACTGCTACCACCGACTCCTTTAAACTAGCATGCGTAAGGGAAGATATTTTTTTAAATCTCGTGTTTAGATGTTTTTGCGTACATCTCGAGTAATATGAAGGATAAAGTTGAAATTTTAAAGTAATACTTTTAATATTTTTATTAATTAAAAATTATCTTCGAAAACCTACGTGGAGTTTGGGGACAGTAGCGACATTTTGTTTATTGCTGGCAGCGATATAAGATTGTGTCCAATAGGTTATGTAAGGGTGGGATCCAATCTGGCTAAATTTATGACAAATTCCAACTAACTTGTAAATATTGGCAAATGCAACAATCGCAGATTGTGATGTGAAAACTTCTGTTAAATTTAAAATATATTAAATTTACAAAAGACGCTTATCCGATTTCTGCACCGGTTAAATAATGTTTACCTCATGTAGTCGTAATTATCGTGTGCTAGGGAATTCTTATATTATGTGCTCTGTGCGCCAAAACAAAAAAACTAAAATTACGAAATGACTAACACTTTTGAGAATCACAGGTTTCCAAAAGATTTTAGCTAATCTCGGCGGAATGTTTTCCGCAAATATTCTGTGACTTTTTACATAGATAATTCTGGCGCTCAAAATTGCACTCCCATATAATCTGCATCGGTTGTATTAAATTATATAATATACTGAACCCAAATCCAACCGTTCAATTTATTATACGACAGATCATTTATCTTTCGTAGGGAGATAATACCCTATAATTCAATAATATTCCTTTCCGTTGTAATTTCACAGTCCCTATATCATCATGAAGTACCCAACAGAAGCTATCCAATTCGGCCTAAACATTTCAATTAAAGAATTTATTTTGGAATCGAGGTGTCTAGAAATAGATTTTGATTCAACTGGAATACACTTCCAAAATTTCATTTCAAGTTTTTCATATTTTACTTATTTATTTTTACATCCATTCGGTGATTCCGTCTGAATGAATTTTATCACTTGGTCATGATGAGGTTGTATCCGTTCTTCCGTCGATCGTTTGCGGAAGAGGGATTATCCTACATTTGCGGAATTGTAGAATTACTATTTTATTTAAAAAAATTAGATCCTTGTTCATTATAATGCAAAAAATTAAATTATAGAAAATTGTAACTAACCAAAAGTAACAAAAATTTGAAAATTTAGCTGAATACCTATGGTAACAATGGGAGATGTTGGCGGAAGAACGAATGGGTTGTGAAAATGTGTGGACCAGTAATATGCAAGTATGAAAGAACTACGACACATTGAATTGGTCATGTTGACAGAACGAATGAGAATTAAATTGTCAAACAGGAATACGAGAGATGAGTAAATGGGTTCAAAGGGTAGACCGAGAGAAAGACATGCACGAGTGTAGCTGAAGAGAGTCTTAAGACAAAGGCCATTAAAATTCGCAGGAACAGAAAAGCATCGACGAAAATAAATAGAACTTTGGTAGGGTCGAGGGAGAATTATGCAAGGATGAAATAGGAGGAAAGAAATCAGTGAAAGGGAGAGTTTTACGCTAAAATCAGAAACCAGATATTATTCCAAAGTCTAAACTACGGTGTTAAGACTATGTTTTTTTTAATACATTACTCACATTTGTTCCTTGCGTGAACCTTTTTTTAAGAAAAGACTAATTTAATGCTCCGACTGTTTTCTTCAAAATCTAGACATACGGTTCTTACCTAGGGTGACGTGAGCTCACACAAGGCGTCGGCGAAAATAATATAACCGGTTCCCGGCAGTTGGTGCATTCAATAAGGCGTTCAGCAGCGTTCAAAAATGCGTTCTGGCATTGGTGCCAACTATGTGGTTCACTTGAGCATATCGAATATTCCACAGAAAAAACATTAAAATTTTTTTTAATAACCACGCAAGACTTTTAAAAAAATTCGAAATCGCATCCAAACGTTTCAAATCATCCCAACAAACGGGAGCACTTTTTTGAACATATTGCAGAATATTGGAAATATTTGAAGTCTAGTTATTTCCGGAGCTTGATTACAACCCACGGAACCATATTAGTAACTGTATAAGCTATTTTCCCTGCTGAAAGAACAAATGGATTTGGATTTCGCTAAAATATGAAAACGGCCCGCAGATGAACGTTCGCATCGTTCACACGAGCGGGCGCGCGGTGCTCGGAGTGATTTTGACTTCAACAAGAAAGGTAGATACTGCGCGTCAAGCGGTGCACATCTATATCAGCTGCACATATACACAAAAAGTTCGAAATCATTCAAGGGTTAAGTCGACGTACTCCTGTGGGGACACGAAGAGGTCCTACATCTTCATCCCCACTTCAGTAACGTCGGACTTCAGAATGAAAACTTGAAATAAATACTTCACACTGTTGAGTCTGCACGAGGGTTCAGGATAAACGACAAAATCCCGAGACCCTGGTTTACTCACCAAAATCCTTTAGGTCTCCATGTTACCCTCGGAGGCGTAACGTCCCCTTCGACCATGTTGAGGCCGAGAGATATATATGCGCTGAGCGAATTCGATGCATCAACGGCGACCGCCGCATCAACCCCACCGCACTACCGCCTCGACCGAAGTGAAGGCAGCCAAATAAAAGCCCAAGACCTGCAGGTTAAAGTTGCATTGGGGTTGGGGAGGGTCGGTCGGCGTAGGGGAGAGGGGAAAGAGGGGGAAGTACCCCATCCCACCGCCTTCCCCCGTGGCGGGAGGTCGGCCGAGGGGGAAGGGCTGTGGAGGAGGCGTTCGCGCGCGGGAGAGGACGGTTGGCGATTGGCTGGGACCCTCGATGGACAGCAAGGGGGGGAGGATGGGGCCTCAGGGTCGCTCTAGGGATGAGGGAGACGGGGCAATGATCAACGTCGACTACACTACCTCCCGATGTCACCCTAGCCTTGAGTGGTGAATGTGTTACGTAAATCTACGTCTCCGCGCGCCCCGCGGCGAAAATCATATTTTGCGGGCCAAGGGCCAAAACATCTCTCAAGTGATTTCTCCGGAGAAAAGAAATTCGCGAATGCGCAAAGTGAGCCTAAAAATCCCCATTCAAATCTGGGACGAACTCATTTTTTCCCGAGAGGGGAGAGAGATGAACTTCCAGGATAGCGTGAATCTCTCAGCCACAGACTTGTTTGTCGACGAAGTGCATTCTGGGAGGCGTAGACGGGAGTTTCAACCACGCCCCCCACCCTTCTAGCCAGTCCGACGAACGGTTTTCCCCCGGGGAAAATTTCCTCATTTCGACCATGAGCTGCTGATTTTCTCTGAAATGGAGACTGTCGTTGTGGTCCGTCGGAGATTAATTTTATCATCTGAGGAGCATTTAGGCGAAAAAGAACAGACTTCGCCTCGGTGGACGGGGTTCAGATTCATAATATTTTTTTTTAATATTTAGAGTCTCGAGCCCGTAGGTTTCTTTTTGTTTGCCTTATCTTCAGTTGTTTTTGCTTACCGAACATGATCTCGGGAAAGCTCGCCGAAGATGGGATAGGGCGTGGTTGCCAGGTGGAGCGCTCGACTACTGATGGGGAAGTCGTCCTCTATCGAATTACCCACCTATCCCTATCCCTAATGGCGCAAATGATCTCAGCTGTCGGTCCTCCTCTTCCTCCCTCAATAGAAAATGCGTAATACCGGATCTTCCGAGTTACACAGACCACAGAGAGAAAGGAACTACCACTTCCCCATTCGGATGTGTGAATTTCTCTCGTCATATGGCTAGCACAGATTGAGCTTTACCCTTACTCAGCCAACAAATCTTCGGATTGATGGCTGTAGTTTGGATAAAAATTTGACAAAAAGAATTAGTTAAAGTCTAGAGAAAATCCGCCAGATCCGTGAAAAATTTTTATAATAAGAGGACAAATGTGACAGTCCTTTTAAAGGAATGACTCTAGGAGCCACTTGAGATGCGAAGTGAGCAAGTGAGACTTGAGTCTTTTAGCAAGGTTTAGCACAAACGGATTTAACAGTGACACTAAAGGAATTATTATGGCCCCACACTATTTATGTAGATCAGGCCACAAAGATACGATAAGGGAAATAGATTCCAGTACAGATAGATAAAAAATACTCATTCTTTCCCCTAACAATTAGGAATCATAATAGTAAGAAACCGAAGTCATCTTAGAAATATTAAAAATATTTAATTTACAAGTCGGAACAAAATTAAACCTTGCAAACATTGCATATGTGTAGTTTGCGTATTCCGGATATGCAGGCGCGTCACCCGGAGTCGAACCTGGGCCCTCCGGTCAGTAGCCTAGAACTCTACTCGCTGAACCATCGGACTCAATGACATAAGCACATACATTTTGAAACTAATGAAGAAATAAAATCCTTTGAGACATTTTATTTTATTCTAACCCTACAGTTGGCGGTGTATTTCTCCCCTAGATGAAATAAGTACATTGTTAATTCCTGTCACCGAAATGTATTCATTTATTTTCAATTGAGGTGATTGAATTAGTACACAATCATTATTCACATCTATCAATCACGGCTCTCTTAGAGAAATACATATTTGCTGGAACTCTACAGCGGTATTAATCTTGCAGAAAAATGATAATGAACTCAAATTGATAATACACAATTCTATTGTAAGCAAATCGCAATACAAGGTGCGATTTTTAAACAGATCCCCCAGAGTTCACTAAAATATCGAAAAAAAATATCATGGGTAAAAATTAAGCGAACCAATAACATTCGTCTTTTACTTTGTTTCGAGAGACTATAAAAAAAGAGAATTACTTCACGAATGGGTGGATTCATCTGCGTCGTAATACGAGTAGCTGCGGGGGAATAAAGATGGCGGAAGGGCATTTTCCTCGTTCTTGACCACAACGGTTGATGGTCGGAAGTTAGACCTAATTACGAATAAAGAGTTTTCTGCTCATTATTTTAACTGGATTAGTTATAATTCTTACGCTGCCATGGATGCCTCTGTCACGCTCATATATTTTCAGCATAAAATATTTTAAACGTTTTTATAACCAGCCTTCGGAGTGAATATGTCTCTTCCTCTTCCGAAATAGATATGTTGAAACTAATCAAAGAAGATAAAACTGATTTCATTTCTATAGTCATTCAAATAGCCTTGCATATTGATGCAGACAATCACCAGGATTATTTATTGATCTTAATATTTATAATATACATTAAATACGTAAACTCTTTCATGCTCGGAAAAATCTTCTGCATGCTACGGAGTTGCGTTGTGAGATTAACGAGATTTCATTGGTCGTCTAGAATAATTTTACGAGAATTTTACCATTATACTTTTTGGGTTGTCTTTACTCCCTTCCGACCTGTTAAGAGGGTTCTCTTCAGCAAGAAACAAGCTTGGTTCGAGAGAAAAATATGGAAAAATAACTTTTCTCCAATTGAGACTTTCCCCAATGGATTCAAATATCTGTCATTCAATCATCTATCTCTTCCTGGCTGCAAATTATTTTCAGAGGTTGATGGCTCTTAACTTTAAAAACGTTATTGATTTAGCACCAATGATTAAAATCCTGGCTCCACCCCACGTGTACCCACTTCGGTAGTCAAACCCGGGTCCTCAGGCATGGGCGAGCCGGCCACTACAGAATTCTTTCTGCGATGCGGCTTCGGGATTCATTCACAGTTGGTTGCGCGTCGAACCTTCTCAGTGACTACTTAGATTTTCTTTTGACGCCATCAAGCGTTTCCTCCTATGAGAAATAGGGAACGCGAGAAGTAGGTCCCCTCGATGTCAAACTTTTATAAGATTTCAAAGGTCGAGGGCGAGTGTGGAAAATCAAGAGAGAAGGAGAGAGAGATCTCCACAACAAAAACGGGACGCCAATAAGAAAAGAATACTTTGTCATTCATGGTGCGCACGTGAATTCACGACAAGTGCTGCCTTAATCTGGAACGCAAAATGATAATGCCACCTTATAGGTCCGTGGTGGTGTCCTGCGCCAATGCCTTCCTTTCCGCGGGAAATTGACACTTGCCATTTTTAATACGTGTGACAGATTAGTGAAAATTTTATTACAAATAAAAAAATACAGCTTTGTTAATTCCACTTGATGTGTGAAAATTTTATTAATATATACAGCATGCTAGTTGTACGACGGAGTTCAAGAGAAATCTATCGTAGAGTAGGATGTTTGGTTGTGTTTTGTTGGGAGGTTCAAGAGAATTATTTGGTAGCTTGTGTCCATCCAAAACCTACCTTAACTGGTAGATGACCAATAATAATAATGATTAGTTGTACGACATACACCTTACCGTATTGAACGGGCAAAAAATCATACCGCTTATAAATTATATTTTGTTTGCTTAATATTTTTCAATCTTTTTTTCTTGTCTCCAACGTTACTCAATGGAGTTTGCATAACATATTGAAATTAAATGAAATTATTGACTTTGTAATGCCAGACACTTTATTTAAAAACACGATCCAGGTTACGACGTTGAACGTCATAATTAGGTCAATAATATTTAATTTAATCATATTCAATAAATTACAGGCTTATTTAACTACTTGAAAATAAATGTTTCGTTTTGTGAATAGATGGTCATGGAAGTACATACATATTCATAATTTATTACCCGATATATTTACAACACCCTATTATTATTCTTTCAAATCGTAGCAGCACTTTTAAAGATCATCTCTTTAAGTCTAATTTTCAATTTGGAATGTGGAAGAAAATCATTAGTTTAGTTTTGACTTAGTTCAAGGAAACGGAAACTTGTGATACCGGGTGAAGATGTTATAATATCTAAATGTATAAACTGGAGTTATTTTTCAACTCTGTGAGAAATCCTTAAACCGCGACCAATATTCCTCAAAATATGTTATTATGCGATAGGAGTAGTACATACATTATCGTAAATTGGGGTTAACGTGGGGTTGGAGTCTTCAATGAAAGCCTAATTACGAGAAGAACACATTCTATTTTTTTTGCAAGTTGGCCTATTTTTTGTATTTTGTCGTATTTTATTTATTTAACAAAACCAGAATTTTATAGGGTCTAAAACTCTCATTTACCAAACAGCAGTTTCAACATATTTTTAAAAAGTAATAAGAAAGCATTTAAAAATTGAGATGGATATCAATTTCATTATTTTTTCAAATATCTGATACTTAAATTTAATAAAAGAAAAATTATCCTTTTTGTTAGCACCCATGTTTAGCTATGCTGGCCATTTTATAATTGTCCTATATGTACCTTTACCTAACAACTGTATTTAATAGGCATAATTAACGGACGTAGATTTTACGGAATGAATGTCACCACTCCGGAACGAACTTAGAGAAGTGGCGGTCAACATTTACAATTTGTGAGTGGCGTCAATCGTCCCTGTGTCGTCACATTTGCAAAATGTCTTCCCTCCGTCTTCGATCAAAACCCCTTTGAGCATTCTTATCGTAGGAGGAAGAGTGTAATGTCGTCGTACGAATTCATGACCTCGCTCACGACTAATACTGAAGGGATCATGAAGGTACCGCAGGTATCTCGAGCCTGAGTGCTTTCAAAGTACAAATATCAAGATGGAGTAAACTTTTTCCTCCCACCCGTCACGCTTGCTTCTTCATTCTCTCGGGAGATGACGCCTTGTGCGTATCCTCGAAGCGTGCATCCACGACCGGTTTCCGAGGACTTCCGATTAACCACCCGGGTCCATGCGTGACGCCCACGTCAGTCAGAACTCACCGAACGATCACTGGGGTTGAAAGATTTTTCAGTCGCAGTTATTTAGGTGGTGTGCGGAGAGTTTCGTGAGGAGTGGGTCAATGTCAACGACAGATTTCCCTCGAGTGACCGTCCTCGCTCGGATTCCGACCTTATCGGAAGTAATTGTTTTTAATGAATCCGCTGATGACCTGCGCGATCCAATGTCACCGGAGGTCAGTACTGTAAAAAGAAAGTCCACAGTAATCAACTGGAAGATTGGTTCAATAAACGAAGTTAGAATTTACCCTGCACTAAGTCCGACAATATGTGAAATTCACAAATACAAGGTCTGTCCCAAAAGTAGTTGGACTGAGTCGATCAAAAAATATTTATTGCCAGAATCGAAAAATTCACTCAAGAGTCTTCGAAGTGCTTCCCTTGTGCGCCCATGCGCCGCTGCCAGCGGGTTTTCCACGCCTCGTGCGCCTTCTGGACGGCGGTGCCCGGAATACTGCTAAGCTCCATTGTCACGGCCTGTTGTAACACTTCCACCGAGCCCTGGTGACGTCTTTCCAGCACGGATTTGAGGCGGGGGAAGAGTTATAAGTCAGATGGGGCATTGTATAAAAATTTGGATGTACGCTCACACGGTCCAGAAGCTCTTGGCAGATCCGCGAGCGAGTTTCCTTTTGTTCGTCTGAGAGCACTCGCGGCAGCAACTTCGAGCACATCTTTCTCATACCTATGTTTTCGGTCGCATGTCGATGTACATCACTTTTAGGGATGCCAAGTTCATCAGAAACCATGCGAACACTTAAACTGCGCTCCCCGTCCAACAGGCCTTCACTGTTGCAAAAATTTCTTCACTTTTTGAGGTCGAAGGGCTTCCTGAACGTTCGGCGTCTTCAACATCTTCTCTACCCTCCCGAAACAATTTGGGCCACTCAAAAACACCCGATCCACCCATGACGTTATCACCTTAAGCGGCCTTAAGCCTCCTGAGGGTCTCTTTTCCGGTTTTCCCCAGATGCACGCAAAATTTGATGGCGTAGCGCTGTTCCAATAACCGGTTCATGACAGCGCGTTACGAGATCCCAAAAAATAATAAGAATAAATTGGGGGAAAACTTTATTACAGATCGAAGTACAAATCACTAAAACTCTTCAAAATAGTACCCTTGTGAATAAACACACCGATGTCAGCGCCTCTGC
Source organism: Hetaerina americana (assembly GCF_022747635.1). Lineage (NCBI taxonomy): Eukaryota > Metazoa > Arthropoda > Insecta > Odonata > Calopterygidae > Hetaerina > Hetaerina americana. The sequence continues at coordinate 19,056,705 of NW_027287316.1, forward strand.
CACGCTTCTGGTAAGCTTCCTGGACGGCGTCGACGGGAATTTCGTGCAGGCACCTTTTCACGGCCTCTTTGACATAATCCGGTCGTCCAAAACGAAACTCAAAGGGGTTGCACTTTGATCGTACTCAAGGGCCCATATCTCGTCACCAGTAACACCTATTCCAAAAAAATTTGGTTCAATTTCACAGTGGTCCAAGGCAAGATTGTCACACAAGCAGTCTTCCGGCATCATCTTGGGCACCAATCTTGGCACACCTTTCTCATGGCAAAATCTTCTGTAAGAATGCAATGCAATGTGGTTTTCTAAATAATGTACTCTGCTAACATCCTGATATTTGAAGTTTAATCAGAATTGAGTTAGTGTCTCCCTTTTTGCACATTTTCATCATACTGTGTTGTTGATGGATACCCCGGGGCATTCCTTATCGTCGACTTCCTCGTCACCTTCCCAGAACATCCTGTGCAAGCAGGAAACTATCATTTGGGACATTTCTCCATCTCCATAAGCATCCTTCACCATGAATTTGTGGCGTGACCCTCGATCAGGGGTTCAGTCCAGCAGGGATCCACAGACTGTAATGGCCTGCATATAACTGACACAGGTTGTGTTGCTTTCCCAAGACCTCTTACCATTTTTCCCGCCACAAATTGTCCCAATCCAGTAGTCCACTTCTCCAGGAAAAAATCGTTTTACTTAATTTTTGGAACAGACCCGGTATATGATATAATTTTGGGTAATAATACAACTTATCCATCTCTTATCTCCCATCAAAACGAAAATGAAAATTGATCGTAAAAATAGTATTGATCCAGTCCAGGGCTATTGACTACATCTCTCACTATAGGGTTCTCAACTACCTGACATCAATTAATGGATACTATCTCAATACTGATACAATAGGGTAATGATACCATAACATTAGGAATATATGGTAGACAAAAACCAAATTCTTCGTATAGCATACTTAGCTTCAAGATTTATAATCTGATTGTATTTGAACCTGTAAGCAAAGGCAGCCTGAAATATAGGTACCTATAATACAGCATCTTTAACTTCCTAGCAGGTCAGAATCATGTCTCAATATAGGAAAATTGGTAATTAATCCCTGAAAAAATAAAAATTCTGGAAAAAACCATTTCAACCTCCAAAATTCACCACAGAACTTAGGTTGCAGAAAATCCAAGCCAAATATATGAACATCTCAGTGTGAAAGTAAACCATCTAAATGTATATCATTTTTGTGAGAAATTTTGTGCATGTATTTGCAGATGTGAAGTAAACATAGCAGCTTCAGGCTTAACTTTGTAGAATTCCTTCATGATGAGAGTAGAAAAAGAAACTTTGCACTTCCACATAAAGATTTAATACTTCACACGACCATGGTTTCGATTCTGCACATCATCATCAGTTGACATACGGATCACAAACTTCCACAAATTTGAGGCAGAAACCTTCCAATACATACCCTCCCCCTTCCCTAGCCCACTAAGAGGTTGCTGTACCAGTAATTAACGTACCCCCTCTCCCTTACTCCCCCTACCTTCCTCCCCTCTTGGAGCCAGGCTATATAAGTTGAAAAAGTTTTCATGTTATTCACCTGATGATGATGCACAGCATTGAAACCATGGTCATGTGAAGTATTAAATCTTTATGTGGAAGTGCAAAGTTTCTTTTTCTACCCTCATCAGATGTGAAGTAATAAGTTGAACGTTAAATGTTAGTTTAAAAGTTATTTTGTTGTCAGTCTCAACCAAACTAATTCATTTAATTTAACTGACTTTTTTAACTTAATGCATTTGTTTTATTTTAAAAACTTAGTATAAAAATTTAGACCGCAGAAGCTCCTTCATCAGGCAGAAAGGAATTAAGTAATTACTCTTAAGAGTACATTTAGTTTTGCATAATTGTGACGAAAAAGGAGAGTGAATGAGAGGACTTCAACTACAAGATGACATGTCTAAATTATTGAGAAAAATATTGACTTCATCTTTCTTAGCCCTTCTTAAATATACAACTTTTTACTACCTGTGTATATTATGTTCTTAAGTACAAAATGGCAAAACTGTATCATCGCTGATTTGAGTAATAGCTTTCTGGCAGAAAAAGAAATATGCAATGTTTACTTTTCATTATTTTTCCTTTGCAAAATTATCCTACCCAAAGCCTCTGAACTTTAATATTTTGCAAAGGCTAAAAAAGATTTCACTGCCTGCAGCTTGTAAATTTCAGGAACTTATTATGGAATGCGATCAAGTAAAAATCTTTCATTTAAATCTTGGATTGGGTAATATGCCCATAACTGGTTGAAAAATCAGAATACTGGCAGCTAATTAGTGGAATTTACAAATTTTAAATTAACATATACTTTTCATTGCCACTAGTTTATGGTGGATATGGAAGATCTTGAGACAATTTCACCTAATGAAGCACTCAATCTTCACCAAAAAAATTAGAAAAATATTAGCTCTCTTTGATCAAAAAGATTAATAACTTAAGATCAATTAAAAGGGAACCAAAGATAGGAAATTTTCTACTGAAGATCAGAGGGATGAAAAATATATTCATAAATTTTTTAGAGGTTTCAATGGTAGTTTCGATAAAGATAGCTGAAACAAAATGAGGAAAAATGAATACAAAGATTATATCTGCCCCTAAATAAATATTACTCCTCTGTTACTATAACCAATAAATCAAAGAAACCCATCCTTGCAGAAAGCTGTTAACAGTGAGCACTTATTGTCAACTTCTGCCATCTCCCTGGGCAGCCACCAGATCCAAATGATAGGTACCAGACATGATCCTTATTGGTAATGGTTATACGGTGAAATATCATGAACAGCAAAATCTAACATAAGCATGTCATAAACTGTGTATGGATTAAAAGTTATGGATATTGTAACAATACTAGCACAATATGAAGTGTATAAGGTTACACAATGGAAGTGTTAAAAAGAATGCAAGAATAAGTAATAATTTTTATTTCACATTCAAACAGAAGATATTATATTTTACAGTCGAGCCAAGGTAACCACATACATATGTACTTACCTAGATTCAATAATGTGTATATAAGTGATTTGGTAATATAAAGAAAAATATAGATATTTATACACAATTCAGCATGGACATTCATAATATGTAATACTCTTTGGGTCAATAATAAAATGTGTCAGCAAAACATATTCTATCATCGCTTGAAAATAAAAATAATCCAAGGCATCGTCAAAATGGTACCTACATGTATTGACAGTAGCATCATCACATTAATTTTGGCTCTTTATTGGGGAGAACTCAAATTCTAAGAGAAAAAAATTAGAATTTTTATACGGATGTACGCTATTATGATGATTATGGATGAAAATATATCCCAGGGTTATTGTTATTTTCATTTTGCCAAAAGGATATCAGTTAATGCGCTGAAAGTATAAATACCAGATACTAAAGAGTCAAATCACTAAACTTATCACATTGACATAAAAAATCATAAATACTTTCATACTCAATGCTTTTAATATGTATTCCTACAAGTGATGTATACCTGTTGAGATTATATAACAGGATTAACCTGATTTAAACTGTCTGATAACAGATCTGTACAACAATTTTTTTACTATGCTTTATCTTCAATGCATGACCAATGGTAAATTTTCTGGCCAAAGATCAATTAAGCAATGTTTTTAAATTATATGTCACACCACATAAGCATCTGCTGATAAGATGGAATGCACTTAAAAATGAACTTCACTTCCACATATTTTTGAAGAAGATATGAATTAGTATGAGTTTTAAGTACACAATGATGAATACTTGGTGAAATTCTCCATTGAATTTTCATGAAAGCTTATATTTTTACTCCTTATATGAAATCATTAGCAGATTTACAATAAATTTTCATGAAAGTGACTGCATACATTTGGATAAACATGAATAATTTGCTGTAAATAAATGCAAATGGTTTTGAAAATTCAACTATTGTACCCTATAATGTGAGGACTAACTTTCTGTAAATGTAAGTACCTATATTGACATCTTTGGTTTGTTTCACCTTCTTAAAAATAATACAGGCCAATCAATGACCTAACAGTCTTTTTCCTTCTAACTTTTTTTAAGTCACTTTGTACAAGTAAAAGTATCCACAGCATTAAAACCTCAGTTAACTGAATGAAAGATATGTAAATGTTTAACTTTTTGGTAAACATTGTGGGATCCGTCTGTATCACTATCGGCAGCTCCTCCTCAGCACTACACTCCACAAAGGGATTCACTAAACTCTCACTCAATATGAGTCATCCTCAAACCTACTGAGGTCAATCTGAGGCCCAGGAGGTCTCCACCTCCTATTGCCTCTGTTTGGTACTAGGCACATCTCACTGTCACCGGTCCCAGAACCAAGGGTGATCCCAGAAGACGCAGATGCCAGGAGAGGACCCAAATCTGCACGAAGTCTAGAAAAGGTGGGACGCAATGTCGAATCACGGTGCCAGCATCGAGCAGCCACCCGAAATATTTCCGGTCTCACATGCGATGGTCTCTCAAGCCTACGACCATCCCTGACCCTTCTCATCACATCACGAGCACCAATCCCTGGATATGGAGTTGATCCTGAAAATAAAAATACAAAATTATTGTGTGCTTGGCATGGCATTCCCAAGTTTCAAGGGTGTAGAGTTCCTCTAGATATAAAGGTCAATCAGCAAGTTCAAAGTAGAGAATAACAGATAATTGGTAGTCAAAATATTACCTCGAATGGGTGGGCTATTATAATAAATCATAAACATAAATATTTGCACATTATAAGTATATATTATGCCTTAGAGAGAACAAAAGGGCCTATATATAAGACACATTATTATTATTAAGGGTATTCTACTAGTTGAGGTAGGCTTTGGATGGACACAGCCTATACAACTGTACAAAAATGCATTTACTTGTCTCATCTAACGCAAACATAACACAACCTGACATTTGACACTATAGTAAATCCCTCTTCAAGTCCGCATACTTTCTTCCTCCATTCATTCTGTCCAACATGCCTATTCTATTCCTATCCCATTCCTTGTTTGCTAAACATTCTCCCATCCATTCCATCCACCTTCAACATCCTGTCGCCAATCAAAATGCTTTGCATACATTTTTTCTATCTCCTTGGGATTTCCACCAGCAATCTCCTCTCCTACCCTACCATACCTAGCATTCCTCATTTATTTTATTTTCTGTACACTTCACCTTTTCCATCCTTCTCCCCACCCACATTTTGAAAGCCACCAAACTATGCCTATCATCTTACTTCAGTGACCATGTTTCCACACCATGCAAAACCATGCTCCATGTCAAAGTTTTTATGAGTTGTTTCTTAATGTCCTTGCTCAACATTCCTGCCAACAATTCCCTCTTCCTCTAGAAATCTTCTTTGACAAACAAAATTCCTCTTCTGATATCCTTGCTACATTGACCATCTCAGTCCAAAACATTTCCGAGATACATAAACTGTTTCACCTACTCAAGTTAATGAGCTTCTATTTTAATATTTAACTTAGCTTTCCTCTGCTTTGAAACTCTCATACCTTATTGATGGATAATTTAGAGAGAACTAAGAAAGCACTTTTTTTTGAAAGAATGAGAAAGGAATGAAAAAACCTCAACTGCTGGAAAATATACCACATCCACTAAAAAAAGATCACAAACCCTTATCTGTAGTTAGGCACAAGCTTGACTTTTGATAAATATGCAGTATTAGACTTCCTTTTTCAAAACCATGAGATCTTGTAATACCACAAAAATTTTTCACATGATAGCCAATGTTGTAAATATATTTTTCATTACTTGTTATCACCATCAGTCAACTATTTAACAAAATTATGTAAAACCTATAAATTGTTCGAGATTGATTGTTCTTATGGAATCATAAAAAAGTCTAATTGGAGTTTTTTCTGCAATTTTGGACATTAAAAGGAACATGGATATGTGAGCATACGTGATTTTGGAAGCGAAAAGAGAATCTTTCAAATTCTGTTTTTAAAAGATGAGTATTTATTTATATAACAACCATCCAAATCAGCCAAGTAGACTTATAAACTGCATTAGAAATTAAACAAAAAATAAAAACTTATCCCTAGTAATTAAACATGGAATGAACATACTAATAATTGAACTAAAATTTTAAAAAGGTAGAATTCTACTTGAATAGCTTCACAGCAAGAATTAAGGACAAATAACAGAAGTTCATCATTGTGCACTACAGTGCATGTTGCACTATAATTATGGGGCTAGTTCACCGTTAAAGGATATGTTTGCTGTTTAAGATAGAATTAGTGAGGAGATGTCTATTTCAGAAGAAAGAGGGATAAGGGAATTGAAGGTGTATAGCGAGTGATATGTAAAGAATCTCTGGATCATGGAAAGATGACAATTGGGCAGATGGAATAATATCAGACTTTGGGTTTTGCAAGAGAGACATAGAAAGAAAATTTTGGGGAGGTGTTCATTTGGCCAGTAACAGACATTTATAATTCTATTGAAAAATTTCCGGCCAGAGACAGTATGATGCCACTGTAAAAATACAATACCAGTTCAATTCAGTGAGTAAATTGCTATTAAAGAGATTCTGGAGGAAGAGGACATGATGTCACACCATGAACAAGGGTAATTTTAGTTTAGGACCCTTTAATCATTGATGGAAATTATTAATCATGGAATGGAGCTGCTTTGACCTAAAAAATTGCAAATCTCAAGAATGGGGAATATACTCTAGGCCCATAAGTGTGTTATCTACCAATGGGTGTCAACTAACACAAAGTTATGCATGGTAATTGCTGACACCAAAACAATATATAAAATAAGCAGATGACCATCAGAAAATATTCCCTGCATATGGATTCTGCAAATGGCATGTTTAAGATTTTTAGGTGGTGGGACATGATGTGGACCAAATGGGGGAATCATAATCCAGTAGAGGAAGAATTCAACTGGAAAAAGTTGACTAGAGGGTCAAAAAATAGGTGGTTTCAGTTTACTCTAAGGACTTTGAGAGGGTTGATTTTGGAGGAAACATCATTTTATGTACGGAGAAAAGCTGAGATTAGAATCAAAAAGTATGCCAGGATCATTATAAGATGAAATTCTTGAAACTGGCAGTTCAGAGAAAGAAAATGAGACATAAATGACAAAGGCACACAAAGGAAGCATAAGTGTCTTCAATTTCATATGATTCATTTTGAGCTTTCAAGTAGAGCTCCACTCAGAGATAGACTGATGGGCACTATGGAGTGTTATACTGCCAGGACAGTTGTAACCCCTGAAAATTGTTCAGTTTTTCAGCAGAGAGAAGCATGTGCGTGCGGTGGTGGTAAGTACAGAGACAAGAAGAGGAGTAAGGACACTTCCTTGAGGACAACTGAAGCAACACTTAAAGAGGGATATGTAATAATGTCTATTACTGCTTCCTCAAATCAGTGAGAAGGAAAGCGAGTGAGCACAAGAAGCAGAGGGCCAGGTAAATTGCAGTGATTTTTAATCTTGTGAGAGAAAAGAGCATAAAGAGCATGTCTGAAGAACTGCAGGAGATGCTGCAACAGTAGTTTTAACAGAGTCCTCCACTAATGTGCATAAAAACATATAACTTAAACCTTGTTGACTGTGGCACAATGCACATGAATGCAATTACTAGTGACATTCTATGTGCGGCATTTTGTCATAACTTCTTAGTCCTTTAAAACCCCTAGAAATTTACTGAGTAAGAAGATTCCTCAGTAGCTTAATTGGCTTCATACTAGGCTGAATATTGAGGGATCTGGGCTCAAATCCCTATCAAGGAGAATGATTTTTACACCTTGAAAATGATGCAATTTGAATAGAGCAAGTTCTACAGTGTCAAGGATTAAGAGAAATCGATGTAGTAGACATGGAGTTAGAATGAGAACTCAAAGATATAAGTCATGTGGTTATGAATGACAGAGATTATTGCTAATACAAGATCTGCCTGAAAGGACCCATCACAGTGAAACAGATATGGGAGGATAAATAATAGAAGATGGTTATGAATGACTATTATGAGTAGCTTAATCATGAAATTTCATAATTATTACTCACTGCTTGTCCATTTACCCGAAGTCAGTCATACAATGTTCATTAAGAAGTGCCTGATTATCCCACTTTATAGAACCATTTTACCATCTTTAATTACACATATATGGATTTGCATAATATCATACCATATTTTTATAGTTTTCATAATTTTTGGACAAGCAGCAGATATAATTTGTCTAACAAATTGACAGCCTCTCCTTAAGTGTTTCTCAAACATTGTAGCCTAATAATTTACTGAAAAAGATGATTTTTCAAATGTTTATTTGAATTAAATGATAGATTGCTCATATGTACATATACATGAAGATATACAATTCAGAAGATAGCTACTGTATGACGTTTATTTTTTCAGATTTCTTTGATAAAATTTTCTTTAACCATCTTAGCAGTGTCACTTAAGTTTCTATTCACTTACCTAATGTAATTATTTCCCAGAGGAGGACACCAAAACTCCAAACATCAGATTTGTGGGTGAAAATGCCTCGAAAAAGTGATTCTGGTGCCATCCACCTCACTGGCAGAGCTCCTTGCTGCAAAGTGAAACATTAATTAAGAATTTTAGATTATTTTTAGCATAAAAGAATAGCTAACCATAAAATTTATGCTTTACATCTATAAATTAAATGAATAACACAATGTTTATTTCCACTGGTCTTGATTTTAATACAGCTAGTTTCAATGCTTAGGCAAAACTAATTGTACAAAAATGAAGACCAGTGGAAATATACATTGCCTTCTTCATTTAATAAACATGAACTTTCACAAAGGTGAGCCTGAAACAATTGAATATTTTAAATCTGTAGAGTAAGTGATTAATCAGAGTTACACGATTAAAACTAAATCAGTATTTGGCTTGGAAATATATTGTAATGTTTAGGTAAAATATCACAGGTGTGCAACAAGGATGTAAACTATTTAATGACATGAATAACTGTAAGGATATCTCCAATTTTGTTCCTCATGTATTAAAACTGTGGCAGAATACATCATCTTGAAACTGGGGTGCAAATGTGGGCATAAAAAAACACAATTTTACAATTCATTAAACTTTTATCTTGACTTTTATTACTGAATGAGCAGGAAAGATGTTAGGATATTTTTGTGCATGACATAAACATACTCAATGATTATTCGAAAACACTGAAACTTGGCTGAAAGTAGTGGCAAAGAAGATCAGCAGAGGAACTAAAGAGCCAGAATAGGGGTATGCAAAGTAATGATGATGTTAAAGATGGAGGATGGACCAGATCAATCCATTAGTTGTCCAATTTTACATGGCATCAAGTAATCACTGGGAGGGATAATTATGAGCATTTCAAATAAATAAATATTTAGAAACATACCTAGAAGGAAGGTTGGAATGCAATAGTAATCAAAAGGAGAGATGTAAGGGAGGTAGGAGAAAACGGTTTAGAGATTGGGAATGATCACAGAGAGAGCGCAATTTAGTTTTGCAAGGGAAAGAGTTGAATAATCACTACCACCTGGTTCAAAAAACATCACTGGCATAGGTACACATAAAAAAATCTCTAATGCGAACATTAAGTTTAGTTAACTTAATATCATGATTATACATATATTTGGGGACCATATGTTCAACTCATACTGTTTCCAGGGGGGATGCAGAAATAGGATTAACATTTGGAGGTTATGAAATACAATTTACATTCATGTGGATTGCTTGAAATGGGTAGGAGATCATGAATATGAAACATTGAAGCATTAGGAAAATAGGCATTTTACACATTAAGAGAATTAAGAAGGCACAGATCATGACATAGAGGTTTAGGAGATTGAAGAGAGAAGGAAACGGAAGATCATTAACATGGACATGGGGAGAAGAATGGGCAGTTTAAAGAGATGAAGAAATTTCAAATATACAAAATGTAGAAGAGCTAACTTCGATGGAGATTGCCAGATAATAGCAAAGGAAAAACTACCCTGGCCATAAGAAAGTACTGCCTGAAATATTAGAATTTTTCCAGCAATAGTGGAAAAATTATGTTATCCAAATAGTATTATCTTCCATTTTCCATCATATCGTGTCTGATTTTTCACAAATAGTACAAGACAAGATTGAAAAGTTAATAATGAAGCCAAAATCAATTCAGGAAAAATAAAAAAGAGTACAGAGAAAAACTTCATTTCAAAAAGATTAGGCCAGCCAGCTTAGCACTGGAAAGAAAATCCAGCACAGATGAGGATAACTTGGGTCCTGAATTAAAAGAGAGGGAAACTGACAAAGCACTATTGAAAATAAATTCAAATAAGGCTGGAGGAGTAGATAATACCCCAACAGAATTACTGAAGTGTTCGGGAAATGTGGAAGGGGATGTTTTCGGGCTAATACATAGTAATGCAGGTAATAACAGCAATACCTGTTACATAGATTCCACAGCAAAGTGGTATTGTCTGAAGTCTTAGAACCTTAATTCTAACCTAGTTTAATGTCACATGCAGGAAAATTTGTACTGAGAATCATTAAAAGAATAACATATAATAATGCCAATGCTATCTAGATGAATTGCACTAGTTTGGGTTAAGAATGGGAAGAGGAGTATATTACACCACTAAGGTAATGAGAAAATCAATAGAGAGGAAAATAATGACAGGTAATGACTAGGAACAATTCGATTTACAACCAAACAGTTGGATTGGATGCTGTGGGTGTTACAGGAAAATGAGCCGACCATTGTACTCTGAATGTGTGAATTTCACATACTATCCACAGCGTTCAATTCAAGGCTAGGCCCAATCCTCACCTGTTAAAGCCAACTACTGAGTAGTTTATTGTGGTGGTTTGAGATAATGATTATGAATAATATCATTCATTTTTAAAGTTATCTGAGGATGGATAGACACATGCAAATTTGTTCAAGCTGTCCTCACAAATGTGTACATAATACTTTTTTGGTGCTTGGTCTCATCCTTGCTCTTTGGTGGTTTCTTTGCTTTGGGATGATGAATGTATCAGAAAATAATGTTTTTGTGGAAAGAAGAGGGCCTTGTGTAATAAGAGGCTATGAAATTTTTCGCTTGTTTACTCTCGACAAAGGAGCATTGTACTATTGATAGCAAAAAGCTGCCTGCTGAAAACATGAAAATATATACACTAGATAAATGAAACATAATTGATTAAGGCTTGTATTTTGGTTGAAAAATGAAACATATTTGGAATTCGGTTTGTTAATACTTCACAAGCAGCAATCCATTTATAAAAGGTAACTTTAGGATTTATTCTTTTAGACAAATTAAATGGAATTAATTTCATTGGAAGTGAAATATTATGTTGTGATGCAATTCACCCAGTGGCATTGTTAGTTTTTAGGTTTTCTAACGTAAGGCATGATTTTTAATTGAGTTACTACTTGCAAAAAGACCCTAAAACTTCAAAAACATTCTTCTTCAATAAGTTCTACTTCCAAAGCTAAATACTTAGGATTGTGATGTACCTGAAAAGTTTAACAACTCCTATACTTTATATATTTATATATTTTGAATTCCAAAAACAGCAATTCAACCTTTATATCAGACTTTGAACATTAATATAACAATTTGACAATTACATACACCCAAGCCATAGGTGGAGGAAAAACCACTTAGGTGGGAATGAAACCCGCAACCTCTGGATTGGAAGAAGATGAGGACATTACCCTGCTGCCACAGCTTTGTGGTACCATATGTTCATTTGAAAGGCAGATCACCTCAAATATATTTTTAACTAAGATATTTCCTGAGTACTATAGCTGCAATTATTTTTGCAGGCAATCTATACCTGCATTTTATTAATGTATCAAAATGGATTATGTTTCAACTCTGCTCTATTTATAATGATAAATTATTAAATTAAAGCAACAAGTAACTGCAAAACATTGAATGTTGATCATAAAAAATAAACAGCTACACTCTCCAGATGGACAACACAATATGCAATTTAGGTTATCGAGGTAATTCATTATTCTTTGAGCTACAAAAATACCTCACCTTTTGCCTTTCCTCATAAACTTGTCCCCCTGTTTCTCTTACAGAGCGCGACATTCCAAAGTCAGCAATTTTACAGGTTTTGTTATGATCAACTAAAATATTTCTAGCTGCCAAATCTCTGTGAACAACCTGAAAATAACATTTCTTTTAGTGTCAAGTAAAATTAAAATATCTATGACTAAAACTTAAAATAGTCATTTAAGTACATATTATTATAATGAATACCAATTTATGTATTTTTGAAAGTAAAACATACCAACTAATAAAATTCCAATAATGGTTATCACTACTTACTCCTTTGGATACTAAGTACTCCATTCCTTTCACTACACAATAAGCAAACACTATGAGGTCCCTAGATGTTAAGATCTCAGGGTCATCAGATACATTGCAATACTGACGTTTACTTCTATGATCTCGTAAATATGTGAGAAGCTTTCCAAACATGACATATTCCATAATCAGGAGAGGTGGTTCTGTGAAATAAAAAGATTAATGAAAATTTGTGCACCAAGCAGAACAGATTTAATAAAGTATCTTTACAGCAGAACTTTTCAGATTCTTACAATGAATAAATAGGAAAGAGCAAAAGGAGCATGAAGTTTGAAACAGGTCTTTCAATAAAATCTAATGAATATATTTATGCCAACTAGTCATCAAGTAAATATGGTTAAGTTAACCTGACATCGACTCGATATAATCAACTAAACCTATTTTATTTGATACTTTAGTTTTGCTATTCAATTATTAAATTAAATTTATATGTGATTATAAATTGATTGGAAAAGGATCATCCATTACGACCATTTAGTTCTTTTATACCATTTGGAAAACGTTTTTGCTATGAGCAATCATTAGTAAATCACCTGTGGTGGTACAGCATCCGAGTAGAGTGACCACATTTGGATGAGGAGGGGATAGCAACTGCATAATGCCCAGTTCAGCCATGAATTCCTCCCTCCTCTTTCTCCGGCATTGCTCCATCATAGTCATGGCTTCTCCTGGCCTCCTAGAAGAGGTTAACACTGATGGCTGGGCCAAAGTACACTGCTGTGCCAGTGGATCTTCACCAACAGTCACCTCCTCATCCCCATCATCACCTTCCTTTGCTTTGACCAGTTTCACTGCCACTAAACGAGTTGAACCCTCGCCATCACAAATACCATCAGCTTCCGCTTTCCACACCTGGGCAAACCAATAAATATTTCAAGTTTAATTAGACAATGAGCAGAGAAATTTTTAAAGACGAAATATGTTTTATATCCTAAAATTTTAATTAGATCATATGCATCTGATAAATTCCAAAGAAACTGCGGGAGATGCTGCAACAGTAACTTTTAATGGAGTCATCCGCTAATGTGCGTCCCAGTCAAGGCAAATGATTTTTACACTCTGAAATTGTTGCATTGAAATGCAAATTGTTGCATTGATATGCATCTGTATTTTTCAATATGACCTATGAAAACTATCTAAATGTACTTTTGACTTTCATACTACAGGCATAATATTTTTCATGAAATAACTGCATACATGGCTTTTGAATGGAAATTTTGGGATATCAATAAATTTCATTCTTTGATCCTGATAGGAACAGTAGAGTTAATGAAGATATTGTATGACTTATGGCCCTCAGATAAAAGATATATTTTCATTATTGATTCAATTCCTCATTCATACATCTTCAAATTATCACAGTTAAAAATATCAAAATATACAATGGTAGGTGACATAATCTTCAAACCTGGTTCATGAAGATATATAAATGAATACAAATATTTCCTGGTAGTAATATAATTTTCTATCATGAATATATATCCCATAAACATCCGACGTCATAGTAAATATTGGGAGAAAAAAATGCAAGTTATCAAATGAAGTAGTTTAAGGCATGATATGGTGAAATTGGAACATAATGACCAAATTAAAGCACTTATCCACTAGATAAACATTTACTATCAATCAGGCTACAATGTACCATGTGATCTTTGAAGATAATGTTGTGCATCAAAAGCAAGTAATACATTTTCAAATAGTGGAAAAATGACATTGTTTGGTCATTAAATGCAAGTTAGGCATGAATACCAGGGTTAATACCTTTTGCATTTTAAGAGGTATTTTTCAATTTTGTATCAACAAATATGTAGTTTGACTAACATGAATTAAGTATATATAGTATGCATATAGTGCATATACCAACCAATAAAATTGGCATTTTGATTAATAGAATGCATGAATATTATTTGTATTTGAGAAGATAAAACTACTATGGATTTTTGAATTAATGCAAATATAAGTGATGTGCAAAACCTTTTCTGTTTAAAGAATTTTGTTAAAAGAAACATTTTTAGTTCCAGATAAACCTATGGAGCTGAAAGTCGCAACAAAAATTGCTGGTAATCATCAATATTGGTGAATGGAAATAGTTTAATGGCTAAGAACTCTAAATACACATTATGCTGCATGAAAAATGTTGCATGAGCTAATTTCCTCGCAACAATTGACAAATTAAGAAAAATTGATGAAAGCAGAGAATAAGAATTAATGAATATTGCACTTAACAATATTCAGTTCTAAACACTTTTGTGCCAAGTAGTTTCCAATAATGACAGAATCAATCCCATAATTTATACAGTGATTCCATGCAAATTATCACCGTCTATCTTGCTATTCAACAAACACCACCACATACTTTTAGTAGGGGCAAAACATTCTCAAGTAGTGACACTAAATAATGAACAGCCAGAGTATTCACTCCATAATAATATTTTTTAAATCAACTCCTTGAACTTGCCTGCCCAAAGTTTCCCTGGCCCAGCAGTGTTTGCAAGCGGAGCTTAGATCTGGGGAACTCCCAGCTGCTTATCTCCTCAGTGGCCTCTTTCAATGGATTGTCAATGCCCTCTTGTTCCTCCCTTGCAGGGCCCTCCTCTGCTTCCAATACACCACCACCTGACCTGCCACCCTTCCCCCCTCCCTGTCGCCTGCGTCTCTCATGGTCCCACCCTAGGTGGGCCACCCTTGGCAGCCTGGTGATAGCACGGAACACGTCAGAACCTTGGCGTATTGTACCAGTTTCCTCTGCAGTCATCGTGTGAGGGATGTGGTCGCCCCTGGAACAGCTTTTCAGTGTCCTTCCGCCCATACAACTCACCTCTGATGAAGTCTCTGACTCGTAAAGATTCTGGAACCGGGGGAAAAGTTTATTTTGAATGTGTTGGTGTGCTATGAGCAATGGTCATATATTCTTAAGAATCTGAATTATATATGGGCTTGCTCATACACCCACTAATCTCTATGACTCACTTCCTGCCAATATTAAAACCAATCCACAACCCAACAACCACTCAAAAATAAATTAAGCCCACTCTTTTTACTAGTGGAGCCTTGTTACTGTTCTATGTCATCATACTTTGAATGAATTATAAATTGCACATTAAAATGAAGGTCAATTGTATTTAGAACTATTACACAAGCAGTATTATCACATTACAACAATAGAGAGTATCATTCTGTTGCATTAATGTATAAAATGTGGTGCAAAATACATATTATTTTTCAACTACTTCACCTCAAGGGAGAAAGTAATTTTATCAACTTTTCCTTTAAAACTTTTAGGTCAATTGTTTTTTCTTCAGCAGTCCCAGAGCCTTGAATAACATGGTTTATGTCATGGACTCCTTGAGCTGAGTCCCTCTTTTGCAACCCCTGCATTCATAAAATTCTATACATTAGAATCAGTGTTAGAATCAAACATTATTGTTTTCTACCATTTTCGTCTGTTTTAGAAGAGATATCTTATTGAATGGGTAAATTCAGGAATTCATGGAGCCTGAAGAGAAAATTAATGATATGTGATACTCTGCAAAGCTCTAGCCAGTTGGTTCATAAATAGAATTGCAAATATTCTCAGCTCAGATCACCTGTGAATCAAAATGGCAAACACAACAGGAAGAGCCTTTCAATTGCCAAATTATCTCATAAAATAATGAGTCCTGCAGCAGATATTTTTTGAAGTTTTCCTTAGTTGCTAGTGGGCTGCATATTTCTATTTAGTACCACTAAAAACCTCATGAATTGCACTATTATCTCCCTATTATGCGTAACTCACTAGTCATAATATTATGGAAGCACTGACATATTGATAATGCAACAAACACATCTAAATAACCAGAAGTTGAGCATTTGGTGACTTTAATTTTCTTCACCATTACAGCAGGCATATTTACATCACTCCTGAAAATACTTGTTGTAATGTAGAGCTGATGTAGAGCTACAGAATGCTCCACATGCACGAAAACTCAACAGCTTCCTCAGGATCAATAAATTACTGCAAAGGTCAATGATTCAAGAACTTAAATTTCATAAATGGCAAGAAACTATAGTCCCATACCTTTTTACGGTGGACTAGAAGACATCGGGCAGCAGATGCTATTGCTACAACACCTGGCACGATTGCCAGTGAGAGCAAAACGTAAGTTGCAGTTGGACCCATTCCCGCCTCAGCGAGCACCTCGGGTTCCTCATCCTGATCCGACTCGGCTTCCGAGGTGCCGTCGATGTTGTCCACGTACACGCTGACCAACCTCGGGAACTGCGATGGGTGCGACGGTGATGGTGAATCGGTCGTGAACACCTCCTGGGACACCGTCTCTTGCGACGTAGTGTCCGGAGATGGCGAGGTCGAAGGCACGAACGAGGTTGTGGAGGGCAAGGGTTTTATCGCCGGAGAGCTCTCCACGGAGACAGAGGTGACTACAGACAGCACTTCCCTGCCAGTGGTGGTCGTCGGTTGCGGCCGTGTGCTGGAGGGTGGCGGAGGAGGGGGGAGGGAGGCGGGGGGGTCTTGCGGGAGCGACGGGCGCCACTGCGAGGAGAAGTGCTGCTCGATCGGGATGTGCGGCTGGAAGTGGTGGTGAGGCTGCGTGGCGGGGATTGGAAGCGGACGCTGCCAACCCTTCTCCACGCCATTGGGGTGCGGCTTAGGGGGCTCGGGCGTGTGCGGCGGGCTCCTGGCGGGCGGGGGGGAGGGGGGAACCGCCCGATGGGTCGTGTTCGGGGGAGGCACGGCCACCCAGTCGCGGGAGTCGATTTCGACCTTTGCTGGCGGTTCTCTGGGCGGCGGAGGGCTCGGGACGGGCCCCGCGGTCGCCGTGGACGGCGTCTCGTGCAATGGCTTGTGGGTGGACGTAGTGGTGGACTTGTAAAGGGGGCTGAGGACGTGGGGCACTGGGGCGAGAAGCGAAGGGTGAACGTGCGCATGGCCAGATTGACCCGCTGGTGGGTGGCGACTTGAGTGCTCGACGGGAGGGCGATAAGGCTGTCTCGTCGCCGGAGGATGACTCAAAATGCGCGTGGGCCTCGTCGTGGTAGTCAGGTTGGATAGCAGTGATAGCAGAGGTGAGAGGGTTGTTGTGGTAGCTGTCGTGTTGTGGTTCGATGCTGGCCTGGTAGAACTTGCAACCGTGGGCTTTGCTGACGTTGTCGAGATGGCGGCATGCGTCGTGGAATCATGAATTTCGATAGGGGTTGTCCGCAGAGCATTGGGTGTAGGGTGAGAAACCTTTGGCGTAACCGTGGATGGAGCTTCAGAGGCCGGAGTGGCGCTGGGAACAACCTTTTCAGTTGTTGAAGTTGTGACGTTGCGTTGGTTCTCATCAATTTTTAGCGGTGCTGGAGGTTGTGTTACAGGTGGAGCCAATTTCCACTCCATTGCCTCGGCCTTTTTAGCTTCATTTGGGGGAGGAATGCTTCTCAGTTGACCCATTGCCAAATGCAGGGGTGCATCGTTCTGGATCACTTCACCATTTGCACTTACGGAGGGATTTCTACCGACTGAAACATGAATAAAACCAGTAACGTTGATTAATTAGCAATCCCAACTTTTAATAATGACGCTACATTAACATATACACAAATTATGCAAAAATGAAAATAATTTCAACTTTTCTATCAATCCATTTCATTCATAAATGCATGAAGCAAAACCGATATTTGCAAAACTAGGCATAAAACACAAAAAGATTCAATATCATTCAAGATGATCATAGATTAAATTGACAACTATGGTTGAGAAATTTATTTCGTAGCTCAACTTTTAATATTGCTGGAGAAAATTATTGTGAAGATACAATATCAACTCATCTCTTAGACATTAAATTATGAGCTTATGCTGTCATGAGGTGACCTTCATTTAATATCATTTTCCATACCTCACTACGACAGAGAATCGCGCTTCCAATGTACGTGTTAACAAAGTGCTTCCTTCACAGGCTTATATCGCCTGCTGTTAGGGCTCTTCCTCCGGTAGAATTACTTCATGGTTTATTTTGGAATGGAATTTTAATTTATTTTTAAAATTTCTGAATATATGATATCACTACCATATGGAGACGTGAAAGAAATAATGAGGTCTCAAGAAAAGTTGAAAGACCTTTAGAGGGGAATGCCTCTCTACCTCTTCACTTCATCCATTAGGTCATTTAAATTGCTGCTCTGTCGTTACCATCCTACTTCGAATATACATCAGTTTGAACAAGGGATGGTAACTGTTATTTATTTCAATTTCGAATTGATGGGAAAATGAGGGAACTCATTGCTAATATTACATTATAAAAAATCAACCAATTTTATAATTTTCACCGGTTGTTTGAATTGTCAAAGATGCACGACCAAATGACATTATTTTATTAAAAAATGTATCAAGTTTGAAAGGTGTCGTTAAAGTTTCATTCCGGGTTCTCCAGAACACTCCACAAGTAGACATTTACATTTGTACATGACTACTATATTAAATTTTTAAGGACAATTTAATTTATTCCAATGGATTATTCATTGCGATATTTTTTATTTCATTCAGTTTAGTAACAATCTTGAAACTAAGGTGGCAACATAATTTTATGATAGATCATATTTTGGTTATATCATGAAAATTATACATGCTTACGCGTCTTCAAATAAAGCAATTGGCATGGCTATCCCAAAGTAATCATGCCTTACCATTACAGGGGCTTTGGATGGAAATTAATACCTACCAATTCGGTCACTCACTCAAGATAAACTCACCATTTGGAGCAATTGCTTCATAATCATTGTTCTTCTTCCTCCTCCTGGACACAAGCACCAGTCTTCTCTTAGGGTGTTGAGGTAACCCCTCCTCCTCTTCTCCAGTATCTTTATCGGCTTCCTCCACCTCTTCCTCCTCCTTATCAACGCCTTCCTCTCCCTCCTCTTTAGTATCGTCCTTAATATTTTCCCATTCGGCCCCCGCCTCCGTGACCCCGTCCGGTGACCTCATCCCCTCCTCCAGACTCTCGGCCTTCTCCCCCCTCTTCTTCGCTGCATCCTCCCTGGGTTCTTCCTGGTTCCTCCTGGGTCCTTCTTCTGTATCCCCTACCGCATTCTTCTTCGCCTCTTTCACTTCATCCTCCACTCTGTCGACATCCTCCTCCACCGAAGACTCCTCCTCCCTCGCCTCCACTTTCAACCCTCTCGAAGATCCCCCCGGAGCATTACCGATATGCCCACCCACCCTCCTCCCCTCTAGCCTCCCGCTCCCCCCACGATCCCTTACTCCCCCCGTGGCCAGTACCCCCTCGCCCACTCCCTCCCCCTCTCTCCTCTTCCCCTCCTCCTTGACGATCCCGCCCCTCTCCTCCTTCCGGGGACCCGTCGCGTTGCCCCCCAGGGCCAGCTTCTTCCGCCGCACGTTGTTCACCATCATCTGCAGCAAGATGGCTGCCTTCAGCTTGGACGCCTGCCGCGTCGAGGGGGACTGATCGTTCCGGGACTGCGTGGCTCCGGTCCCTGGCGCCGGGCCCTCCGGCACTCCCCCACCAACGCCGCCGCGGTGGCCGTTCATCTCATTCCCGCTGACGCTCTCCTCGTCCGCCTCCTCCTCGACTAGGGCGTTGGTGCTGGCGCCCGGGAACGCCGTGGTGGTCCGCGGGGCGGAGGTCGTCGCTGGGGAAGGCCGCTGGCGGCTTTTCACGCGGGACGGGCCACTTCCCACGACGGACGGGAGCTGCGGAGAGGGAGAAGAAAAACGTGAGCGTTCGTCAAATGTGCCCCGTGGAAACTTTTCCAAAAGCGGGAGCCCAAAAACAAAGATCCCGTTAAGGTGGTGGAGGGAGGTCGGGGGTGGGGGGAGGGGAAGAAAGAAGGAACGCGAACCCGAGAACTCTTCCAAGTCTCTGTGCTCCCCGCTCTTGAGCAAATATCAGATTTCAACAGACGCGAGCGGATTATGCGAAACACCCAAAAATGCTGCCGGCAGCAGTTTTCAGACGGACGATAAGGACAAGTTGCTCCTCCCTTCCTCGAGAGGCCCTTTGTGAAAACTGAAAATTTTCGCGACATCGGTCAAACTGTGGAATGCCTTGGAGGAGTTCACAGTTTGTGCACGTGTAGATACGAGGGAGCCGTGCAGCGGGTAAGCAGGCAAAACCCTCGGGAAGATCTTGATCGTCCGCGATAAAACGTGACAAATCTGGCCCTAACTAAGTCCTATTGCTAAACCAAGCATCTATGTACGTTCTGTGATTAATGAAACATTCGAATGCATATCAATCAATCACAGCGGTCTGCCGATCAAGACAGATATTGGATCGACCCCGGAAATATGGAGAGATATACTTCTAAGACACGCCTAACACCATACTAACGACAGTAACATCTTGCACCACAATAAACTATTCTTAAACTCTGTATACTTTCTGCCTCCCTTCATTTCATCGAACATCCCATTCTCTTCCTCCACCCACATTATCCATTATTCTCCCCAATATCTCCGTCTCCAACATTCTGTCGCCACTATATGTGCCCCCGATAGAACTTTCCAGCCTTCTCCGAATTCCACCTAACACCTTCTCTTCCCTTATGAGAAAAAAGGCTCAGAGATACTTGTATACCGCACCACAGATGATATAAAACTGAAGGAAGATCCTCTACTCTTAGTTTGTCTTACAGACGGTACTGATATAAAATCGGCCCATCCCACGATAACAAAAGGAGACGAAATTTGAGCATACGAGATGTTAATTGGCTTCGGTATTGCAGCCAGGTAGAAATTTTCCTAAATCGAATAGCTTAACTAGAATTATTTAGCGCCCTTCAGTGAAATATATGTTTGTTCGTACTTGTTTTCACTATTGAGGCTTTGGGCGTTGGAGGCTTAGATGAGATCAAAATGAGCTAAAACTACCTCGAAGAAAATTCCTCAAAATATCGCCTCCTGAACTAAACAGTCAACAAAATTATTTTCAGACCGACGAATAACTCTTGGTGAGAGCACTTGGGCAACAATCACCAACGAAGGTTAGGATTCACTTAAAACGGACCTTAAATGGAGAAACTCGACTCATACTTCGTTGACAAATTTAGTAAAGGGAATGATACTTAAATGCAGCTTTGGGCACATCCACCGGATAGCAACGAATGGCTGACTGGGATACTACGAGTCTAAAAGGCCTAGGAAGAGGAGGGAATGTAGGGGCAGTGGTCCACCAAGACATTTTGTAAGCTTTGAGGGTGGTTGAGGAAAGTGAGATTTTGAATAATCTTAACATTACCCTTTTACCCAGCTAAATTCTTTCCGTTCTTCGATAGAACTTCATTATTATTCGTTGCATGTTCTTTATTAACATTAATTATTTCATGACACAGTAGAGAGGCAGTAAAAGCGGTAAACGCTAAGGAGAGGAAATAGATAATCAAGATTCAGTACAGGAAGAAAATTGTCAAAATATGAATACTGCTGGAAGCGCTTGATTGCTCGGTAGCTTCGAATGTTTAGAAATGAGATTTAAGAGGGTAAATAAGGGCTTGTGATGTGAGCGTTTAGTTAAGGATTGAGATATTTAATAAATCATAGAAGAAGGAAAATGAATGTTATCTATAGATTGGGAAAGAAAAGGGAGGAAAATATAAGAGAGAATACTTGTGGTTTCTAACCGAATATATTCTGCAGAAGAGTGAATTGAGAATTGAAAGGCAATTCTATAGCACTTTCAAAGATGGCTTTCTCTCAGACGATATAATTACTGACGACGAATAACACCATCCCTTGCATTAGGGTCTATCTCCAAACAACCTATATAAGAAGATCACTTTTCTAGGTCTGGGGAAAAGAGGGTGGAAAAAGTGGAAAATAGAAATAGGCAGCGAAAGGGCGCGATGCAACAAAAGAATTATGATCATAAAATAAACAGAGCGAATGATGAGCGGGTAAAGAAAGGCGCCTATGGAGGACACTGGAGGAAGTTGACGCAAGCTAAAAATAAAACATGACTGCTGCAATACAATGTCAAACCTGCCTATCCATGACAATAATGATTGCAGTACTGAGGCCATTTTACTGAAGGAATAATGATAGGTGCGAGAAGAGGGACTAGGCATTCTAGGTCACGCTAATGGGAGTATTCATTACTCCAAGCCGAAGAAGGAAATAATCATTGAGGAGAAGGCTAATCACGGAACTCAATAGTCGTTCGTACATGGTGTGAAGGGGCATACCTTAATGCGCACTAATGCTCTCAAAACTGATGCAGTCATGCATATTATTCAGAGCCCGGCAGCCAGAGATGCAAGATACTAGTATACCGTTACTTCCACTTAATATATCTTCTAAATCGCTCGCCTAAATAACTCAAACGAATCCTTACGGCGATAAGTTACAATACAACAAAGTTGAAAAGCTTATTCCTTTAAGATGGGAAGGACTGGGATACTCATCGGTTTAATGCATGTGAAAAATTAGAAGATAGACCCCTAATAATTAAGATTTTTTAAAGATGCGAATTGATTTTAGGAACTGTTCGGCGCGCACATTATCTTTTCGGCCTAGTCCCTCAATAAAATTTAGCTGAGAAGACAGTTTGATCTAATGCATAATTAATTATAGGGCTTTATCTGCCTATTTTACGACTTTCGCCATTGGTCAGCCAATAGAAGACAATTTAAAATGAAATTCAAACTGAATGGTGTTTTGATCTTTTAAAATGCTAGACATGTAATGATCGCTGAAAACTAAAATTTTTCCTGAAGGATTTATGAGTAGATTATGAAGGAATTCAAACAGCATCTGATCGATTAAATGTCGTTCTTCACAACCTAATAGTGTCCCGTCAACAAACGCCGTCCCCTCTTATTCATCGATTCCATTCGCCTTCGATTCAATCCTTCGATATTTTCCTTTATTCGCCCGCTGCTGCTTCTTCAAATGTTCTTTACGGCCTTCTCTCTCTCTTCCCCCACCCCGGCTTACTTTTTCTATTCTTCTCAAAAAAATAATATTCAAAAAAATAAATTTATGGAATTAAGTTTCTCAATATTACAATGATATCCTAATTGGGAAAACAGAAGTTACGGAATTTCTGGATTTTAACCCAATTCACTAGGGTGAAAGGCTTCCGTATTTCAACCAGTTTCTCAACGCGGTCCACAATTCTTATCGATATAAGCTCTCGAGCGCTTGTTTTTTTGGTCGTGAATTAATCTCCCCTCGCACATTTATCCATACTCTAACCCATTAAAAGCATCTTTGTAGATGTATTACATCGGATGTGTACTGAACATGTAAAATAAAAACAAAATAATAACAATATGCTTAAATAAAAGAGAATAGCTGTCTTCCGTGAAAGATGTTTGAAGGCTAGGGTAACACTCCTGGAGTTAACCTATGCTGAGCGTGTCAAATGAGCCTCACTCCAGGATATGATTCACACTAGATGATGGGAGTGGTAAGACTACGATTACTAATGAAAAATTGTTATCAGCGTGGACATAGTATCGATCTCAGCAACAGCGTAATATCTTCAGGCCTGAAGATGTTACGCTGAAGACCTGAAGATTTTACGCTGCAACAAAACCTCGGCCGCATCAAAACTATTTTAAGTGGAAAAGCCAAGATCCTTTTTTCATCATGAAAATTTCCACATGTTACGCCTGAAACTGTGTTACCTATCACATAAAGTTTCGTGCACTGTAGCATTTTAGTGTACAATAGCACTGAATTAATGTAAATAATTAGGAAATGCATAATACTTTAAGACGCTCCAGTGTCACGAAACCATTCGTAAAATATTCGCTTACTCATGCAGAAAACGGTCGAAACATTAGTTTTCCCAATTAAAATGGAATTTAACATCGGCTTCGACTCCTGAATTATAAGGTTCGCAGTTTCAGGTTTGCTGTGGCGGAAGGAACAAAAATTGGAGAACTTAAAATTATGGACACTTCCACTTAATAAAAAGCCTTGCTACGACGCGTGTTTCGTCTCACTGAGTAATCATCTCATGGACGATGGCTCAATGAGCGGAAATATGATAAGGAACTTCAATGTTACTCTTGATGGAAGTGATTATCTACAGTGAAACTGCGTCCTACTGAGAACACGGGACCGTGGACTATTGCCCGAAATAGACGTTAATGGTTACATCGGTGACATCTACTAAATGTACCTATTACAAATATTTTTTCCTTTCTTTCTTTTTCAAGCACACACTAATCATACTTATGCATAAGTGACGGATCATCGTGAATAATAAAAAATAATTCTGGGACTAATTAATTCGGTTTCGAAATCGCTGTGAATGCCGAATCAAATTATACATTTTTTATGACTGCACATTGCTGTCGACGGGAATATGGGAAGAGAAATGGAAGGGAGGAGGAGTCACTGAGGGCGAAATGTCGTGCATGGGCAATAGAACAATGGATCTAAAGTCCTTGGTGTGTGATAGTTCAACCTCTACTCTTTCATTAGGCATAAAGATCTGCCATTTGTACCCAGTAAAGCTTTCTGCAGCAGCGATATCGTTTCAATCGTGACATAATACCCATAGACTTCGTAATTTCCGACCAGCTCTCCCCAGTTTGCTCTCAGTGGTCGAGATCTTGTTATAATAAGAGTCATGGGCTCGTCATGAATGAATATGGCTGCATGAGCAACCACAATTCCCACACGCACCTTCATCCCGAACTGCAGGAACGGGAGGATGTCGCCGGAGGGCAGTTCAGGGTCGAGAGGGCTGAAGTGGTCGTAGAGCGACTGTGACATGGTGTGCTGCTGGGAGGAGTGCACCTGGGGCCTCGCCCACTGCTGGCCGCCCCTCGCCGCGTACTCCCCTGCGTCCGTGTGTCTCCGCCTCCCCCGTCCCGTCGATTCCCCCGTCCCCCCTCGGCGCCGGGCCTCACCCTGGTTCGACGACCCCCCACCTCCGCTGCCGGCCACCGCCGCCTTCCGTCGCGCCGCCTCGCGAGGAGAGATGGTCGACGAGGGTGCCGGGGGCGGGCCGGCGGCGGTAGTGGCCGAGGCGGCGGTGGGTGAGGCGGGGAGGGAGGCCTCGGACCCATCCGCCGCCCCGGCGACATCCTCCGCCTCGCCGCCCTCCCTCTCACTCAACTCCACCGGCAGATCCACTACCGCGCTCCCTGCAAATGGAAGAAAAACACAAGACAAGTGAGCTTTTCGGACGAAAACAGTGCCGAAGAGTTTTTGGATGAGAATCGCACAAAGTTAATACAAACAATATTATTATTCAAGGACATCAAAAATGGAACTACCCAGTTTGAACTGGAGAAGTTTACCCAAAAGGCTATGCAATGGGAGAAGAATCAGGGCTACTGCAGGGTTATAGATAGCAAAAATTCCACCAGCCACCCTCAGCGTCTAGCTTTCGTGCTGCATCCTGGAGTTTGTTGGTTTATGGTATATGCGTTTGCATGAGTGTTGTATGAAGGAATTTTTGCATGAGTGAGTACGCCGCTGTGGGTGTAGTTTTTCATGCAGTTGATTTTGCATGTGGTATTGTTCCTATTTACGGGTGGTGACCTAACACCCCCCGCCACACTCCCTTGCGGTGGCTTGCGGGGTATTATGTAGATGAAAATTAATCATCCTGAGCGAAGACGCCACTATAGATTGCTTCCCCGGATAACTTCTTCTCAGTTATAACTGATTGGTACTATTTTTTGTCGAAGGTACGTATTCGTACAAAATATAAGCAAGGATAAGACATACAGGAATCCGCAAAAATATTTTCTGTTTTTTCGGAAAAAATACCGTCTGCCAACGTAAAACGATGCCACGGCGCTACCGGGCTACGTTCATGCAGAAAGTATTGGTGTTCGTAATACTCTTGATGTGCGAAGAACGCTCTACACACTCTTAGGTAGAGCGTTCAACTATTGACCTTAGGGACCCGGGGTCAAATCGAAGCGATACCTTTGAATGCCACAGCTGAAACCCAAGCAATGCGATTTTTCCGGAGGCACCGCAACTCTGTGGGAAACCACAGGCAGTCTAGGGAAAGGATCTGGTTAAACTTGCCTTAAATGCGAGAATTTCACATATCGCATGGCTTCGTGCGGAGCGTGCTTGCTATACCATGACTAATGCGAAATCAACCTTCGAATCGGTTGTAAATCAAATTCTTTTCGGAGTGAATCCTACATAGGTATTAGTACTTCATAGCTAGTGCTGAAAGAGATGAGGCATCTCGTCATTCTCGAAATGTCTTTACGTAGTCAAATAGATTTTAACTTGGAGTTAAACAATTATCACTGAGATAATAACATGGGAGCGACATAGTTTGGTCTGAATGGCACGTATACATGTTTGGCCTCCAGTTTCAATGCATTGATAAACAAATTTTAAAGAAAGCGAGCGGAAAATGTTTTACAAAAAGCACAAACACGATATCTACACAGCGCACACTTACGTAAGCATATCGAAGAATGTATTTCAATACACAAAAGATACCTTATCATGAAAAAAACTCAATTCCCTACGTGATATAATGCAATTTGTGCTTGGACAATACACTAAGCACTAGGCTTTCACCAACCAAACATCGCTGGTAGCACAGCTGTTATTTGTGCGTGTTTAATATGACTGATTATGAGTCGATGGTTCCCCATTCGTGCCACACTTGAAGGGCAGTCCAGCTTGCAGCGTCCTCATTCGCGCACCAATGGGTGCCAAATGTTTTGTCACGCCTTCGACCGCCGATTCTCCAATTCCTACGCACGGATAAAGAGAAAGGAATTCTATTACTAGGTTATTTAAAGGCCGGTAAATGTGTGCCCTTTTTTTTGAGTCGAGCCCAACGAGATTCCTTGGACCCGTAGTCCGGTCACGTCAATCCAAGGGTGCAGGATCACCATCACTCAGACCCATCGTTAAGATATCACCCTATCATTCATTATTGGACGAATGGAGGCGGAGAAAATCAAAGTCAAATCAGGTGGTGTCGATTTGGTCAAAACGCAAAACTTGCTCGGGGCAAATAAAAAGTCATCCCGGGTTCCCCGACTGCAAAAATCCTCGAGATCAAATTCCACTGCAATAATATGCACAGTTGCACGTGCAGACCGTGAATCGCGTGCATAATGAGATGACATTTCGAGCGAGTTAAGTTTCCCGAGTCAACACCGGGAGCAAACGCAATGCAGCGGCTGTAACTGGAATGCGGCATTACAATGCCGCCGCCGTCATGAATTTTCCAGGGATTCTGTTATTTTCCTTCGAGGAATGCTCTTTGTGATCTACATGAAGTACACGGGGGACACATATAACGAAACTTCGACATTTCTTACGGCGCCTTCGCGGCAGTCCGCCTGGCGCAATCGATTGAGCTACGGGAGAAGACGGAATATAAATTCTAATAAACGCCCCCCCAGGGTGGTCTCTCGAAAACTTGGCCAACGCAGTCACGTGGCCTTCTCAACAAGGTTTGCGGAACACGATTTTAGCCTCATTAGCATGCCACTCGAAATGCCTCGACGTGATAATTACGCCATGCCGATCAAGGGTTCCCGACTTCTCAAATGCGGAGTCGGGTCAATATAAACAAAATAAATGAAACGCCCTTCGCTGAAAGTTTGTCGTACGTGTATTTGGGATAACATAATATCTTTCAATTGGAACACCTCAAAAGAGTATCCATGACCACCACCTAAAAATAATTTTTTTTTATATTTACATCCATCCGAATTACCGATCATTGATGTTATGGAGCACTACCGATCGGCAGAGGTGACTTGATATAATCTCGTATTAAGACTTTCAAGGGACTTAAGGGTATCACGGCATGAAAGAATCAAAATTTGTTAGAGATAAAATATTGGGATGCAGCCAACAAATGTTCGGAATGAAAGCTTATGAGTTATGTGATGAAAGGAATGAATTCTACACGTACGGGGAAGATTTATCATCCTTATAACCGTGGACCCCAGAGAAATAAGGTTTAGAATACATCTTCATCGTACATTTTTTTGCATTGCTTCATCAAACTGTCAACATCAACTGAGCTGAGAGATCTTGGCTAAGCGGGAGATCTTCACATAAAATTGACTTGAAATTAAAAAAAATGCATATGGGATTCATGTAACATTTTCTACACAGATTTCATTTGCCTACTCCAATATCAGGAAAAAAATAATCTTGTAATGCCCGCGGGAGAGCATTCATTCGATTGAGACGTCATGGTAGAAAGGCGCTTTACATAGGCGAAAATAAATCCTCGACCGGAAGCGGTCGTTTCGAACACGGCAAAAGACTCGAAGGCGATGAGAAAGTGCGTCTCTCTCCACGGGGGGGGGGGGAGACACGTGTATGGGGGCAAGGAAACGAAACGCCTCGAATGAAATGGGAGGCCGGCTTCTCTATCCAACCGGGATGGTGCGAGAGCGGCGCTGTTGAACCAGGGAGGGGTCAGCTCTCTGGACGCCGCCGGAAATGAATGCATCACCGCCGTATTCTTGGGGACTCCGGAGAATAAAGCCCGCAGACAGCGCTGGGGCGGCACCTGCTGGGTGGTGAACAAACACTCGCGAGGGACACGGTTCCACGCGGGTCTCCCGACGGCGCGTTTGAGCTCGGCACTGCCCTCCCTCTGGCGATCATTCATAACCCCCCCCCCTCTACGCGTCGCGTCCAATTTGGGATGTCTCCCGGAATAAAAAGTATTCGTATAAAAACATTATCCTTCATTTCAATACAATGGGATTCTTGCAACGACGCCAGCCGCAGGTAATTTGTCGTTCCCTGACAGCAAAAACGTTAAGACTCCCAACACTTTTTCTTCTCCAGCTCCCCTCTCCCCTGGCTTACCTCCAACTTGGATACAACTAAGACACGACGAGGTGAATGCAAGCGTCATTAACGCCCATGCAATCACGGCTCGTGAGTTCACCCGCAAGAATTGTATATTAAGTGTCACTGTCACTGCGTGAATCCGTTACCTTTCCTATTTGAGTTCAAATGGCGATTGTCTGCCGACGACGGTACTCCTCTAATTTTGGTCACATGACAGAATCGATCCTCGCTCGCTCCCTTGCATCACCTATTGTTTCACCCCTGCTGCCTAATCTTCCTCCCGCTTCGTTCAGCTCGGTAACCAGGCAACCGCTCTTAACAATAACGGGCACCCACCCAGACCCTTGTTCAAATCCATGGGATTATCATTCGTTGGCTTTCGTCTCACCGCCACGTGATCCACTCGGACGGCTTAACGAGGGAAGAGTTTGAAATGACTAGATACGTGCTGCAGAAACAAGCTGGGTGATGCTTTGACGCTTACCCAACAGATATTATTAGAGCGTTGATCAATGAAATCAGCATCGCATTCCGTATCCGTTGCTTACGTGCGGTGCTCCTCAAGGAAGATCCGTTTTCAAAATTCAAATGCCTCTTAGGACATTTAATTTAAGTGTGTTGCTCGAATTAACGGCGATCGCTTCGTCATTGCTTACATTAGTTCCGCATCCGGTGAGATACAATTATAAAATACGCTTTGATGTACAGGTAAGCTATTAGAGAAACCTCTAAGCTATTAGAGAAATTGATATTCAGTTTTCGTAAGACCTAATATTTATTCATGAC
The DNA here is from genome assembly GCF_022747635.1 of Hetaerina americana. Taxonomy (NCBI): domain Eukaryota; kingdom Metazoa; phylum Arthropoda; class Insecta; order Odonata; family Calopterygidae; genus Hetaerina; species Hetaerina americana. The sequence goes on from NW_027287316.1 coordinate 19,086,655, forward strand.
TTACTTCCGTTTTATACTTATGCGTAAATCAAAAAGCTTGAATTCCGAGCCTGAATGTTTTTTTTTTAATATGTACGAGAAATGATTTTAGAATACCACCCTCCATAATTAGAGAGAGAGAGAGATATCGTGGAACTCGCACTTTCAAAAAAAGGAATTGACTCGGACCAACATGTCGTATACTAATGAAGAATGTATGGGTTTTGAGATTAATACGATGTCCTCACACTCGGGCGGTATATTTACTGGAAAAATACCTTGTTATCTTCATGTCTCATATGAAAAAAATGCTTACATGGCCAGACACCGGTGTGATAATTAGAAAATGAAATTACAGAAATTAATGGAAATGTAAAGTTTTCTCATGAAAAACGAGTTTTAATAATTTTTGCAATAGCTGGAGATATTCCGCTCTGAGGTGGAATTCAGTGAGAACAGTGATTCGAGAACGTGCCATTTAATAAAATCTAAATCGGCAAACTGGGGTTCGAAGAGTTGTGTTTCGGTCTTTCCCCTTTCCAGGAAAAATCTGGGAAAACTATCACCTCGATTATTTCTCCTCCGTTGTCACCTTTCGACATTACATGCTGAATGGATATCGACTAAAGCATCCATCATCACAGTAATCATTAATGAGAGTGAGTCAACAGCTGGTTCAGGAGCATTAATGCCTCACGCCTTTGAATGCATTTAAATGTAGACTTGATTGTCCTAGGATTTCCATGCCAGAAACGAGCCGGGGTGAAATGAGGTACATATATTCTAAGCCACATAATCAACCCCGAAAAGTCGCTTCCAATAATTGCTAAACTATTTCCGTATTCCCGACCAAATACATATGCAATATTTTGACAAGGTGAGTAATAACCGCCCCTAATGTATCAAAATGATCAGAAAGTTGTATAAGTTCGCTTCATGTGAGCAATGAGTTGGTGGAGATGAGCTTTTCCAAGTCCAATAAGACCCAAAAAAAGAGGTAATATAAAAAGCTATATCTTATCGATTGAAGTTTAGCTTTGTTCACTTGTGTCAAGTCCTATCATTTCACCACTGAATTGTATACTAGTAACACCCAAGTGTCTTTCGTCAATAACAGTAAACAGTATTCAAAGGAGAATTCAAATAATTTACCATGATTATGCTCACCAGTAAGGTCAACATGACCGACAATGAAAAGTTCGGCGACCGTCCTCTTTGAACAAAGCTAGAGTAAGCCTTATAATTAGAGAAGGCTTTGGACTTTAAAATATGTGAATATCGATGAATAATTATTCCATTAAAGCAGGTTAATGTTGAACTCACGTTGATATTTTTACAACAGATCAAATATTGCATGCAATCTCCTAGTGTCAAGAAGCTCGCACGTGTTTTCCGATCGTCGAGTGAAACTTTCTGTGAATTAAAAAGGGCTTTTTTGTATATTTATTTAAATCCACGGGCCACACGTTCCCAGTTGGGACCCGCCCGCATATTCGAGGGTTTTCCATCTTCTCAAACTCCGCTCGAGGGCTAAAGACGACATCACGTACGCCTCTTGTAATTTCAAACGCTCCTACGTCCACGGAAATCTCCCGGTTTCGAAAAAAACATGAGGTCCGGCTTGAGAGCATCCTCCACTCTGTCGGGTGGGTGAGTGGAGGCGGGCTTCGTGGGACCCCCCACCTCACCCCTCTCCCCGAAATAATTGAAGGGCTTCATATTGGAGGAACATATCATGAAAGTGTGAGGAACGCCCCGGAGTTGCGCCACAGGGGTGGGTTAGGACGATCAAGGGAAGAGGAGATAAGAGGGAAACTCGGAGAGAAGACGAGAGACGAACGTAGGGATGGCAGTTCAAGGGGAAGAGAGAGAGAGAGAAGGAATAGGGGGAGGACAGAGAGAGGGAGAGAGAGAAAGAGAAAGCGATGCGCTGACGAAGACGCGCCGCCCTATTCCTTATACATAATTCCCCACCCAACTCAAAGCGTGGCGTGCATATTATATGCCTACACGGCCACCGGAACATAATGGGAAAAAAAGGAGTCTCTTTCTCTGTCTATGCGCCTAAGGTGTGTGTGTGTGAGAGACAGCGAGGGGAGCCTCTTCGTGCATGCAATCCGAGGTGGGTGCCTCCTTCCTTCCACAACGGTGTTGCAACTCGAAAACGGATGAACCGTAGTGGGAGAGGGAACCGCTTTCCCCTTTACGGCGCTCTCCTTCTGCTCGCGCCACTCATTTCCCTCCTCCCGCACGCCCCCTCTCCAGAGAATCATAAACGGGAGGATTATTTCGAGACAAATGACAACGGGCGTTCCACGACATTTGACTGCACACCAACCGGGTGCCACTGCAGATGCGATTTCGGCAGTGGTGCAATTGGAGTCGTTGCTGATATCGCCGTGACGTTTTTATTGCAGCAACAGTGACCAAGATTCACCGTTAGGCATACGGTAAACCGACGATTTGTGGCACAGGGCGGGCCTCGCTCTGTACTTCTATTACTTCGCTCTATTGAAACAGCTTGTCCTAAGGCCATATCCGAAATTACCTCTTTAAATTTATATTTATGTTTGTGTGTGTTTATATATATATATATATATATATATATATATATATATATATATATATATATATATATATATATATATATATATATATATATATATATATATATACCATAAGCACAGTAATAAACCCGAAGGTTGGTTTGGTAGGTGATGGTAGAGTTCGCCCAGTCCTAAGCCCTATACGGAGTGTGAAATTCACACATCAGGGTAGGGGGGCCAGGTTCCTTTCCCTGTGCCGGTCATGGTTTCCCAGGAAGACCTGGTACCCGAAAAATCACATAGGGTGGAGCTGCAGGCACCTAGAGAGGCTTGCCCGGGAATCGATCCCGTACCCTCCGGCCAGTAGTCAAACGCTCTATCCCTGGACTACCGCGACCCACATATACATATACAAGTTGTGTACCTGTATATACACACACCACTATATATATATATATGTATGTATATATATATATATGTATATATATATATATAAATATGTATATATATATATATATATATATATTTCTAATAAACACACAAGTCTTCACGTCATTCTCTCTGGTCATAAGCATTTCGTTCTCGTAGACACATCTATTACCGGCGTCGTCCTAGCCACCCTCAAAAAAAGCGAAAAATATTTGATGTTATAGTTCAAAGAACTGACTATGACACTTACTATAAGACTTTCTCCCGGACTTCCCGATCCTTTCATTCTTCTTTCGCCTCTTTCAAATTTATAAATCGCTTTATGCGCACTCCTTTGTTCTTGCAACTTATAATAATTCTCAACTCCTCGACCCCATCGTACCTGCTCGGTTATTCGACTCACATCCATTCTCTCGACATGACCAAACAGACGAAGAGCCTTTCTTTCATACAGCTTCATATAATTTCTTGATTCACTCATTCCTTGCCCCTTTCTCTCCTATTTTTATGCACTCCTCTAAGTATTCCATTCCACATTGGCATTCAGTTAGCATTCATGTTTATTACGGCATACCCAAGTTTCACTTCAATACAATAAGGAGGAGGAAGCGCACTTAAGTATACTGCTGGTGCCTGGTTTAAATCAACATTTTATTTATTTATTTGCTTGTTTATTTATTCATTCATGTATTTATTTGTTTATACATTTATACCGCGCATGCTACCTTCATTCTTACTACCGGTGTTCGCACTCCTTTCGATTTTTTAATCCATCCTAAAAATTTTCACCGAGTTTCAACCAAAATATATTTAAGTATATAAATTCAATTGGAGGTGCAATGCGGAATAATTCAATGAGAAGTGGTAGTCCCGATGGGTAGTGGTAATCCCCCAGCTTCGCCCAAGCTGTGTGTTTGTTCGGTTGCCAGACCTTCCTGGGAAACCATAGGGGGCACAGGAAAAGGAACGGCCTACCCTCATCTATCAAACCTACCTTCGGGTTGACAACTGTGGTGGATTTCAATTAAACGCTTACAATTGAATTGAAAATGTCAGTTTGATGACCATCGTTTAACTTTGGTGATGATTCTTTCATTTAATGCAACGGAAATAATTACTTCAGATTTGACTAACTTGGATAAATACCTACAGGATTATTCCTAAATATTGTCCATATTCTTACACATTCTAGTGCAAACATAGCACTCTTTGATTACTGCTGCTTGGAATTGTGATCGCTCTTGGAGTTTTTCATAGTGTCGTAACCGATTTCAATCAGTGATTACATAATGATATTGGTATTCTGTAATTCGCTTTCAGGGGAATGGCCCTAAGGGCAATAAATACCGTCCTCCATTCTTTCCTCTCGATACAATGGAAGTGCTCGATTTATGTGTATACGCCTAACTAACGTTCGCCCAACCAAGGGACGGGGAAACGAACGGTCGACGGTCGCACCCCTTCCTGTGATGCCCGAGGGTGTGGAGGGAGAGACAGAGAGAGCGCGGAGGTGTTCGTCAAAGTGAAATTCACTCAGGCTTCAACGATTATCCGTTTTGATTGTCTTACACACCAAGATGGCGTTGCGCCACAATCCGGGCAGTGCAGGGAGGCGTTGAGGACCCCGGGGGGAGGGAGAGGTGGGTCCCCATTACACCTCTCTCTCTCTTCATTATCCGTCACAAGAAGCCCACGCAGTTGATTTTCACGTCCCGATGGGAAAGAAAGGACTGATTTTGATGAAATCGTCTTCAATTTCACACGGATTGATGACCTTACGCTCCCATGAATATTCCGAAATTCGAATCACAACGCCGCTGAAATTAATGGGTTCGCCATTTTGACATTAGCGCACATTACTTCCATGTTTCCGTCATCTTTTAATCTCAACTGAACTGGGCGTTCTGGAGTAAATACGTCAGTTCACCACACAAACTTCGAATACACCCGAGTATGGCGGACTTTAATCCAAGTGAGAAATCATACGGGGAAAAGTGCGATGAATATAAGTAAACGATTCCCTACCTTTCGAAGGAAAAGTTCTATGTACAGTATTTACAATTTAAAAAACGTCAACAAAAACGGACGATGAGGAAATCATTTTGGAATTTCGCAAATAATTTTTATGGAGGAATAAACCCTCATTTGACTCTCTTACAAATCAATTATGAAGTTCTTAACGCGGTTAAGTACCTAACAGCGACCCATGGCAATTCCAGATTAAGGTCCATACTAAAAAGAAAGACTTGTACTTTTCCACAGATTTGATTATATGGTACAACACGTTTCACCGACTTGCGGCATCATCAGGTACAAATTTGCTAAACAGACAGGCGTCCCCTCCCCGCCCCCACTCTGTCCTGTGGGTATATATTCTGGCACTGTCTGTTTAGCAAATTTGTGCCTGATGATGCCGCAAGTCGGTGAAACGTGTTGTACCATATAATGAAATCTGTGGAAAAGTACGAGTCTTTCTTTTTAGTATGGATATTAAATACTTCCACGAAGTGAAGCCTGACACAATAGAATATATCGAGATGAAGGTTTTATAACAGCTTGTGAACGCTTGACTACTGTACTTATATAACCCTTTACTGCCCTGCTGGTGTACTTTAATTTTTAAAAGGACCTTTGTTAATCCCAAAAGCTCCAATGAAGTCGACTCATGTGAAACAATAATATTATTAGTATGGTTTAATTTAGTTAAGAAAGTAAATGACAGTTCGATTACGTTTTTTTATGAAAATTTAACTGTTTATTGTATTTGAGATCACTTTTGAACTGATGACGTTACACCACGTAATATACCTCGTCGTGTGAAATCTCGCAAGAGGTTTTGAAATTCTGAGTATTCCAGGAGTAAGTAATTGTGAATTTCTTCTCCATCTCGAAAGACGTGTACTGTCAACATGGAGCTGCGCAATAATTTTTAATATCTTAATCCTGAACTGTTGACATTTATGACCCGAGTGATCACCGGTCGTCAATCTAAGGAAGAAGGCAGAAATGGCGTAGTAAAGAGCGTGTTGATCTTAGACTTTGATTAACTTCCTACCGACTATGCTATTCCGCGTCTTTTATGAGACATCATTTCCTAAGACCATCAATTAAACACTGTGACTTTCAGGAAGTGTATTTTTCTCATATTAGAAGCAAGCAAAGTACACCCAACGCTTAACATGGCATGTTGTCGATTACCCCATCCTAATAGGCAAGGAATCACCAACCCTGAATACGTGAGAACATATTCACTCAAATAACGTCAACATTTGAGAAAACCTCCGGCAAAGTAGAGTGAATTTCCATTTAAATCAATTGTAATACAATTGATTTGTCGATTTCCAACGGTTCAGCTTAAATTCCATCTCCTCGCGGGGTCCCGCGATCCTACCGAAAACCTCAGAATACACCCGAATATTCATTCGGCAGAGCTGACCTCGCACTCTGCAGTACGGTATTTGGACTTCACATACAGGCTGCCCAGTTCTAATTTTTATACCGCCTCAGGTTGCCCAAGAAGAACTGGTACCCGAATGGCCATTAAAATTTTAATGGTTTAATAACAGGGAGCGACTAAAGTCATGGCTCAAACTTGAGCCAGGGACTCTTCAGTCAGGATCGGAAAAACTTTGCTACCTAACTCATCCTCAACGACCTAATATATATATATATATATATATATATATATATATATATATATGTGGGAAATACTGTACTAACCTAAAAAGGTATAAACCTTTTCGAATATCTGTGGCCCTGATTTAGTCCGTGCGCAATCCTTCCACAGAGAGACACAGGAGAAGCATACGGCTATATGACTAGGTAGTTGTGCAATTACTACAGTAAAGCATATTTAATATTCCTTGTCTCGTGCAATGGAAAGGTGTCGCGAAAATGTAATTACTTTTATACCTGCCAAATTTGAGATTAAAATATCTTAGGAATAATTACGAAGGCCCTGTGCTGGAGTCTTGTGCCGGCAATGACCGATACAAGCGATCGGTGTCAAGTTGCCAGCAGTACATGAAGCTGGAACAACACTATAAAATGCACCCGACATCCTCTTTTCGAGGCATGAACGGGGTTAAAGGTGTTCATAAAACTTTCAGAGTACTGAATACGCTGTCACCTTTCGCTTGTGAATCATTCAAGTCACTAAAAATAGCTATCATCTCGTCGATGAAATAGGCAGTACTCTTAAATTCTGAGAAAAAGAATTAAGACTTAAGAATTAAGATTTAAGCTTTTTTATTATTTTTGTATGATGTTCATATTATTTTAAAATCGGACTGATATGAATATTTAGGTTCATTAATATTAATATTTAAAATCATTCGATGTTTAAATTCTACGTCGGCTTGTGTGCGTGTGATGGGACATGAATAATCTATTCCAAAAGAATCAGTTTCCGACGAGAAATAAATCAATAAAAGAGAGAAAGTTTCCTTTCGTATTTGAAACTAGGTTTTTCTTGACGGCGTTAACCCTTAAAGGCAACAAAGTCAAGAGTATGCATGTATTCATTAAAAAAGGTTACTATAATAGCATTTCTGCCACATGAACTTGAATCCTTGAGACCCTCTTGGCAAGATTTCAACAGGAGAACTTAGCTCAATTTACAACCACTGCTTAAAATAAGGATTTATTTTGGTACTACGTGCGGTCATAAACTTTAATATGGAGCGTAGTTCTACATAACTTTCCACTTTGGATGGAAGAAAAGGAGGTAGGGAGTATGTAGAGCTAAAGAACGCGCTATTGTAGTATATAGCACGGGGGATAAATAATATTTTGTATCGTCATGCTAGTTATGGGTTTGGAGTAGAGTAATGCGCTGTATCAGCGTCAATAAAAAACTATGGATAATAATATAGATATGCTCAATAAATGCATTATAATAGTTTCGCAATCACGTAAAATTCGGGACGTAAAATCATAACAAGGTAGGGGTATTGAATAAGTTTAGTCGTCAAGGAGTATGAATTCACCTAGCGTCCTGAAATACCTTTCATGACTCTCAGTGACGGGTTGGTGGTTCTGTTTTAAATGAGAGCACGGTACCGCATTAGCGGATCGAGAGAAGGCGCCCACTCCCACTTGGATGAAAACCACCGCGCCGTGAGAACTGCCGCTTTTTTTCCCCCGCCCGCACTCCGGGGCGGGTGATAATCAGAGAGGAATATTCTTTCGCCCATTTCCCTCCTTTCCCGCCCCGAATTACGAAACTCGGGCAGGCGAAATAAAAAACAACTGAGCGGACAAATCACTCCCGTACTTACTGATGCGGATCAACGGTCGGCTAAAACAATGAGGACGAAATTTCTCGGAGGATGGGACGGTGGCAGAATAGAGGAGGAAAAAATGTGTATGTACATATAGAGGAAGCTATATCCGAGAATATATATAGATATATATATACATATATATATATATATATATATATATATATATATATATATATATATATATATAGGACGACCACCTATATACCAGTGGCTTCTTCTGGAGTCGATCCCGAGTGATAACGGATGGGGAAGAGTGGAGGAGAGGTGTGCCCTGCGGAACACACCGAGGATCCGGGGAGTTCCGTCGGACGTCGTCGTGGAGCCGACTTGACACCTTTTCCGACAGGAGTGAGTCATCAAATCGGTGCTGGTAAAAATTTCGAAATTGAGCCGCCCTCTATCCCGCGAGGGTGGTCCGCAGCGGGGGTGGGCAGATTTCCCGTACGATCACGGCCCCCTTTGGGCGGCGGCGTCCAGGAATCTTCTCGGCGGATCCGATCGTTTTCATAACTCCCTCAAAAAGTACTTCACCGCGGGTCAATTACTGCCTGCTCCCCCTAAATCTGCAGGTGACCCAAGTGTCTTGGTTTTTGAGGCACCGAACGAGAACTTTCGAAACGAACGGTTTGGACGGTGGAGGGTCGGGCATTCCGTCCGCGTTCAATTGTTCCAAATGGATTTCCGTTTTCCGAACTGCCACTTATATATTCCTTTCACCGAGACCCACCCGCGTTGGAGACCACCGAAAACCATGCCTCGTCATTCCCAGAGGGGGATAATCGACCCTGCGAAGGAAATTTATCCCCGAGATCTCATGATAACGTAAGGCGAGAGTCGGCTGGTCTGAAACGAGAATGCAAACTCTATGGAGTGGAAGTAATTCCTTCGTGATCCATCAAGGTGGAGCCGCAATCCCAACATTTTACACCCGATCACGTGGACCGTTCATTTTGAATAATGCACTTTGAGGCAAACAAAGCATTCCACACGGAATGATAACTTCTCTGATCTCAATCGATGAGGGATAGTTCAAGTGTTACACAACTGCTTTGGAAACATCGGGTTCCTTTGGATACCTATTGTATGTTGAAAGTGTTTCTCTTTCACCCTCATCAAAATAATCACAATTAATTCACCTTAAGGAGTACACATTATACAGCCCCAACATATAACCGTGCATATTCAGGAGGGTAGAATAGTGACACTCAATAGGAAAGCATATTTTGTGATTGTCGTCAACACCAATGATGCCAGAGGTAGAAGGTGATTCGGGCACTCTCGTAACTTACACAAAAAAAATGCTTGCCAATGTTTAACAAATAATCTTGTGTTCTAAAAAAAATGAATTGATCTTTCTCGTATATGAATGTTACCAAATGCATTCCCATTCATTGACGAAAAATGACTGTGTACACAAGTTGAATTTTGAGGCGAGAAAGAAACAAACTTCTGTTTAATACGTAACCACTGATTTCGCTAGAAGTAAAATGTGAATAATGTAAATTTCGTCAAGGAGATAAACGGAAATTGGACACTTCGCGGAGGCTAGCTTGTTCTTAAGGAGTCATTAAACAATATCCTCTCCCTATTGAGAGCATGTTAGGGCTACTTCGGGAGTAATCGTGGGCCAGGCACGAGTAGCACTGTACTCAGGATTTCATCCGTTAACCTTGTTTCAATAATGACCATCGGTTGTCATAGCAAGCATTTCTAGGTGTCTTAATTGGTGAGTAAATATGAATTCAATTTTGGAGGCATCTGAGTAATATCGATAAGTAACAGTTAAACGAAAAAGAAGACGTAAATATTCCGCTTAACCGCTGATTTCCTTTCCTGGGAGATACTGATGAATATTCGAGAAGGCCGATCTTTAGGTGCGTAAGGGATTAAGAAAAAAAAAGAAAATCTGTAACTTACATCAATCCATCATGTTCTCTAATCTTTCGTAAGTGATCTGACCCAACGAAATGATGCAGGCTCGTATACATGTGTCCCCCCCCTCCGTCCGCCAGGTCCGTAACTAGCAGTTAGGGAGATTATGGACCTCAATAATTCCAATCCAACTTTAGGGACTTCAGAATAACTGATTTCGCCATTATTTCCTAAATGCTGCAGAATATGGTTTCTCCCAAATGGGAGGCGTGCTAGCCTACATGGCAAAATATGCTATTCACCTAACCTGAATTCTCAGAATTGATTTCTTACCAGAGCCTGGACCTTAATTTTGTGAACTCGCAGCAATAAAGATCTTAGCCTTGTTGCGGAATAAGCAAAAATTAGAAAATTTATTTCGGTGACCATGGTTCTGACATGTTTGGATGATGACAATGTAACCTGACGTAAATATCACTTACACAATACTAAGGCAGCCATTAAAACCCTCAATTTGATGATCGAATAATATTCGATCTTAGAAAGGGCTAGGTTAATATAACATGAAAAATGTTGATGAAATTCACGTCAAAATGATATCATTATTTGGATAAAATGGTAGCGATAAACTAAAAATGCACAGAAACTTCGTTTCGCTTGCTGGGAAATTGAAAAAATGTCCACATCATGAACTGATAAATAGCAGCAGCTGTTATAGCGCCCGTGAATGCGATGACGTAGCTTTTGAAAATATTCGAAAAAGTGCGTCTTCAAAATAACAGAATGGAATCCTCAGCACCTTCCTCCTGACTCATTTTCCTTAATAGAGTTTAAGCGAAAGCGCTTAATGGTAAAACGTTCCTTTAAGTAAACTCAGATTTATAATCTCGCTGTGTCCAAAACATATTTTCCCAAGACGAGGGAAACACACACGCCCGATTGCCATATATGGCTAAGGGCCTCCGGCAACAGATGGCACCAAAATGATAGCACTTAGATACCCACAAACGTTATGAAATCAACCTTTTGTTTCTTTCGTCAAAATCTTTAAGGTGGCGTTCCATTTCTCATGCCAACGCCTAACAAAGGGAATGTGGCTAGATTCCCATTTTAAGTTAAAAGATACAGACGAGCTAGTTGCATTATAATAAAGTTAAATAGGAAACTACTCCGTGTGAAAGTAATTCTATTTTCACGATTTTTGACAGCATGAAACATATTTAGTTTTTAAAATTTCATTTGAGCGAGTAATTAATTGCATATGCTGTATATAAACTTATTTTTAGAGTAAGTTCACCTTTTCCGAAGAAAATAAGCAAAGGAGGCGAATTCTGCTACAATTTTAACATTTTTTTACAGGCGTATTAATCCGCACTGCAATCAAAGCGTACCATTCCACGGCAGTCGTTATGGCAAAGTATAGAATTCTACGGTGGACGTATTTAATTTCTTTGGGCTGAAAGACCTGAGTCTTACTTGATAAAGCTATATCACAACATTATTATTACACGAAAGTCTACGTCTGTTATTGCTATTTACATAACTCGCTTTTTCACCAAAGATAAGAAATTGGTTTTTCATAAGTCATTTAACCTTTGTTGAAACGTTCATTGAAAGCAAATGGTAATATTCGCGTAGATGACACACACATAAGCAATTTTTAATTTATTTTTACGAAAGAAAATGATCGTTGTTGATTCCATGACATCATAGAATGACTTATTTTTGTATCATTCAATCAAAATAAGAGTCAATTAGTGGACAATAATCAGCTCATTCGAAACTTTCCTACTCTACATCCTATGTTTCAAACGTTGTCTAATAAATAGAAGGAAATAATTCGTGATAAATCCACGTTATTAATTACAAAATTTCAATACTTATGCATACAGATTTAGCTATTACTATCTCTTCATGCCAGTGTAGGATAATAAATTTATTTAGGATGAAAAATCCAATGCGTAACTTTTGGGAATAAAGCATATCCGACAGATATAGGTAAAAAACCATAAATACAATAATCAACCGGAATGGCGGTATGATAAGTGACAGAAGAGTTAACCCATTACCAAACCCGACAGCGAGTGAAGGCAGATCCTTTCCCTGTTCCGGTTATGGTTTGCTAGGAAGATATGGTACTCGAAAAATCACACAGCTTGGGTGAAGATGAAGGTGCCCAGATAGGCTAGTCCGAGAATGGAACCTGGGCCCTCTACCATGGATTACCACGATTCCCATAGATCTAGGTATTTTATATTATTAATGACTATGCCAGTTTCGCAAAACATTTGGAATACATAAATAATTACAAAGAGACATTTACGAGTTAGATTTAGTGCTATCTTTAAGCTCCTGCTGCAGAAATAACTGCCTGCGTAAATTTAAAATTATAAAAAACACAATCGCAAAATTTCCCAGAGGGATGAACAGCGCTCTGCAAAGAAGCAGTCCGGGCGTAAAAAATGCAAGGAAAAAGTCCGCTTTAGCTGATCAATATTCACGCCTTACTCACCGTTTAAGTTGCACATATTTTTTATCGCCTCTATCATCTGCATATAAATTGCAAAACAGATAACTTTACTGACACTTCCCAAGGGAAAGCAATTCGTTGATGAAAAAGAAATACAGTCTCCATAAACTCAAAAGATTGGATACTTAATCTATTTTCAACAGTGAAAACAAATTCCTTCTCCTGCATCAGGTTTTTTTATATATTGATTATCAATTATGAGTTCGGTAAAAATGAATTCAATGTAGAAAAACGTTGGTTCTCTAAATAGATCTCCTATCAAAATCCATTTCGAGTCAAATTCTCCCCGGGATACCAGTTATATTTTATGGAACTGCGAGAAACATAACGACAAGAGCTTTGGAGGAGTCCCTCGTCCATTTCATCTTCTGCTGTGTTACCTAACTGAACCGTGAGAAATAACATCGAATACTGAATTTCAACTTTCGCCGAAAAGAAATATGTAAAAGTTATTATACCCTTCGGGTGATGAAGTGACTCCGGCATGAATTGAAAAAAAAATTGTTCTGATAATGTAGAACTCTTTCTTTCATCGAGGACTTCCACGCCGACTTCGAACCGCGAGCCGCGGGTATCGGATGATTTACCGTGTTTCAGGAAAGAAACTAATCTCATGGAGGCGTGGGTTCATTATAATAAATACTTGGATGCCGAAAGCCCCTCCCGGATTGCCCAATCGGAGAAATCCGTGTTCTCGGGGCGGGGGAGCGGGAGAGAAGTGGAGAGGAGGAATGTGATTATACGCGCGAACCGGCGAGACCTCACCCGCATTGCGATGTTCAACAGCAATATTTACGGGGCCAAGGGTCTATGACTATAGGACTCTCGACAAGACTTCAGGGCGGTTCGAGAAATTTGGGGGCGGGGAGAGCTCCCTTCTCGCGCGCGGGTGTGAAAAAATAAAACAAGTGTGAGGATGTAACGGAAGGGAAGAGTGAGAGTGTGAACTTGATTTTAGGTCACCCGCCCTCCCCCCCCCCTAGAGAGGGAAGAGATCGTTGGGCGGGCGGCGATAGGGCTGGACGCGGATGAGGTTTAAGCGGCAGCCAATCATCTACACCCCCGCGGGCGGGGATGACCCCCGAGGAAAGCGGGAGCACTCTCCGACCGGACCCCTCCGGAAAACAGTCGTCGATGCAGCAACGTCCACAAGTGTGCATTTTCGCCCCACAAAGCCTTCCTTCACATCTTGCCCCCCCCCCCGATAGATAATTGCAGGAAATCAGGGTAATTAGTGACCGCCGGCCGAGGGGATGTTGGGGTTTCGGGGCTCTGGACTAATACGCCACCGTTACGTCACATCCGAGAGAGACGAGTCGGCGAAGCGCAACTCCTCCCGAAAGCTCCAACTCCCCTCGGATACCATTCTTTTTTTATTCGAAAACCGTCTATCCGACAGATGCGTGTGGATCCGCCGAGGAATGCCAGTATGCTTATTTAACGGTAGGCGAGTTCTAGGGCCGCAAAAAATTCCGTGGGACTCGAGCATCTCTCGGTAGAACTTCGCTCGTCGCTGCAGGTACCGTTTTCTGATGATCATAAACCGAGTTCGATAATATTGTCATGTTTCGGGTGAAGGATTAAATGTGGGGAGGGGAGGGATAGTTCAGTTGGGGGAACTGACCTCCCACGCCGAAGACACTCGTTTCATTCCCGAAAGTGGGAGAGTTCTTCAGGAAATTTCGGGTTTTCTTCAATTTTGGATGGTTGAACGCCATGGGGAAACTGATGTCGACAGCGGTTTTCTCTTCAAATCTTCCTCCTACCCTTCACTTCCAACCTAAAAATCCAGCTCTCCTAAATCACGGATAAAGGGCTGGGGTCTTAAGACAAAGGCATCAATGGATGGAGAGTTTTAAAGTTGATTCTACTTTTTCTCTTGTTGACGTTCCTTGTTGGTCCCAATCCAAAAGATGGATTAGATACTCGTATTGCAACGTTTGAGCGAAGAAATCAAGCAAAAGCGGCCGTATTTGGCTAAGAATAAAGTTTTGTTTCATCAAGACAATGCACCAGCTCACAAATCCGTTATTGCAATGGCCAAAATTCATGAATTAAAGTTTGAATTGCTATTTCATGCACCACCCTATTCACCAGATTTCGCTCCCTCGGATTATTTTCTGTTTGCAAACTTGAAAAAAATGGCTCGGTTGTCAAAGATTTTCCAACCGTGAAGAAGTGATGTGGGCAGTTAATGACTATTTTGAGAAGCAAGACAGTTCTTATTATAAAAAGGGTATCGATCCTATTGAATATCGCTGGGAAATGTGTATAGAGCTGAAAGGAGATTATGTAGAAAAATAAATAAATTTTTTCCCAAAATATTTGTGTTTTCTTTGTTGGGTCGGGTACTTCTGGGGTTACCCTCGTACACGAAGAAAAATGTCATGAAGATATACGTATATGATGAAAAAAAAAGAAATATGTTTAGCCCTAATCTAATTCCCGTGCATACTTTTTTAACGCTTGTTCATGTTTCTGGGCCGTGAAACGGAAGGGCAGCTCATGACACCAAATTTTGTCAGGCCATCCCACTTGGCAGCCATTTTTGAAAAATTATATTTGTTTATATACTATCGTTTTGCAACATTACCATGATACATAATAATATTAAGAAGAAGGCATACGTAAGTGTGAGCCTCTTCGGAAGGAACTTAAAGCACCAAATATTTTCCAAGAGAAGCTAGAGCCATAAAAAGGGAAGAAAGAAGTGAACTGAGAGTGAAGGGAAAAAGGATAAACGCCGAGAACTAACGCGGGAGTACTGGGCGAAATAAAATAAGCACGACACTCACTTGGTTTTCCGCATTAGTTTTAATTTAGTACGACCCTGTTTTTGCTGCGGCGGCACATCATCACGTCTCCACCATGCGATGCCGTTGATAATTTGAAAAGTTAAACTGCTGAAATACCATGTTACATAGGGGTCCGTAACGGAAAAACGCAATAGTACTTAGAATTAGATAATACTTAATATAAGCCCTTCTTGTTAAAAATCATCTACCGTTGGACCTTCCATAAGAATTCTACATCAAACAGATGATGGCTAAGTGCCTAAAATTAGAATTGTTTGAAGTGTCACTTTGTGGAAGCGATTCATATCGGAAAAGACATATTTAGTTATTCCACCTATATTTTATTAAACACGACATATGTTTCGACTATGTAAGTCGAAACCTAGGTCGTGTTTAATAAAATATATGTGGAATAACTAAATATTTCTTTTCCGATTCCTAAAATTACTCATGAATGATAGAAGAAATCGACATCCTTAATTATAAAATGTCATATGGTAAGACCGAAGTCTCTGAGTACAACGTGGCACAAGGAATACTTGAAAATGGAAAAATATGCGCAGAAGATGTTTTGAAAGTTACTATCGAATCTATGATCGCGCATCGCGATGCTACTCGAAATGTCACGCCTCATTGTTAAGCGGAGTTTGGACGGTGAAATTAGTTATTTAAAGGATTCTTTTGCCCGTTTCGAAAACATTTCCCCTGTCCCGCGGCGCCTTCACGAAGTGGGAGATGTGACAACATCAAAACCGCAGGCCATTAAATCCATCTACGGATCGACATCGATGAGATTATCCACTCTGATATATCGGGAGATTTCTTTCTCCGCAGGTCTCCACTCCCGTTCCCTGCCGACCTCTTCATCTCCTCCCCGTAGCTTCCTGCGTCTTCCTCTGCCCGACGTTTTTAATTTGTATCCTTCCCGGGTCGCTCTTCCCATCCGATTGCGAGAGCCTTACCCAGCCAGAGCGCTTTCAACGGACCTCTCCCACTACTCTTCCACAGACAAGACTCCATTCATGGGAAACGGAACTAAGAAATGGAACGAAGGCGCACCAAATTCCTGCCGAGGATATCCTTGAAATTGGAAAGCCGTAAATTACCCGATGTAATTGGTGTCTTCTCTTGCTCCTCGATCCTCGGCGCATTCATAAATTAGGTTAAAGGGCATAGCCAGCAGAATTATACGCTTGGGAAGTCTACCCCAACCTACCTCCTCCCCCTCCCCCACGAACTCTTACGGCCACACCCTCATTAAAATGTGGGTCTCATTCCAGCTAATAAGATCTCGGAAACTCGAGATTCCCACACTGCTTCAATTTCCAGAAATTACCACAACATAGCAATTTCTAATTTCGTAACGGAGTTCCAAAGGGATCTTATGCTCTCGCTGGCGAACTCCCTGCGCGCAAGGCTATGACATGCAACAAACCAACGGGGGCAGATGAACCGATCTCAATAAAAATATTTTCATGGATCCAGCCTCATTTTATTTTCTGTCGTCGTCGCTCATGAATGGGATGTTATCGTCGTTTAAGTGAGTCGATTGCATCACGCGGCAACTGCACCGAATTGCCCAATACAATAAGCAATGAGAGGCCACCAAAAAAAAAAACAACCGATCACATTGCGAGTCATACAGACTTTCACCACGGAGGTTGATGAGTCGGATGATAGAATAATAAAATCGGAGAAAATTGACGGTTAGAGCCACCCCATTTTTTATTATAAAACGATTAAAACGGAAAGAGTCACCAAATCAAACACAAAAATCACTGGAGCTCACAAAATCACTTTTAATGGATCCAAATAACCGTCGGAGAAGATGTTTTACGTACGAAACGGTCGACCGTTTTATTTCCGGGTAATAAGCGGCGGCCGTACAATTGGCGATCATCATTTCTGACAAAAACGCCGAACAAAAAAGAAAAACATGGAGGAAAGAAGGAAATGCGTCCTCCATTTCTCAACCCAAATGCTGGGATAGAAAAAAATTCCGAGCTCTTCTCCGTTCTCAGGCGTCCATGATGCCACGAGGAACTCCGCCACGAATTATTACACACCGTCCAACGTCCCCGAGCGAGCGAAACCTCTCTTTTTTTTCTTCATTTCGGGAACTTTGGAAAAGCTCAACTTTGCATTAAATGTCTCGTGCGAAACAGCCACCCAGTCGCGTAACTTAATACGGCTTGATCTTCGCGGCGTCGTGCGTTAGAAATTGTCGGGCTGGAAGATAGGCACAAAACAGGCCACCGAACCGCAGGTGAACTGAAAACCTCATTCTAATGACACCGATACTTTTTTGCAAAGCCGAACCGATCTCCGAGCAAAAACAAAATCTTCGTACGTATCATAAAAACCCGTTAGATTTTTTTCCCCTTTTTCTTTCCCTCTCCAACTTAAAGAGGATAGCCTCAATGACACCACTGCCGAAGGTATATTGATGTCTCTATGGCCTCAATTATCGCGATCAAGTCCGCTTAAATTTTTAATATTCGGAATTTTTCCCAATATAAATACGTGGCTTGTATTGAGTAAGAATGCAATTTTTCATCAGCGTTCTCAAGTGACTAGACGAAGGGATTTATTGATTATCGATGCCCGTGTGGGGGTGATGATTTTTCTAATGCATAAATTTGACGGGGTCAAGCGATAAATGTATTCAGCAATGAATGTAGTTTCGGGGAAAATTAATGCTTCCAAGAGACGAACTTTCGTTAAAATCAATAGAGATGATGGAGAAAAAATTCCAGCGAAGAGACATCAGACAATACTCCGGCTTGACAAATTATTGATTGGCACCATCACCAAAATTACTCATCAAATCTGACGCGGTTTCAATTTGACGAAAATCGTCCCTTATGCATGTGATTAAGGGTCCAAAGACTCATGAATATGGAAATGATCGAAATAGGAGTCTTGGAGTTCATTCACCTCGCCGATTCTGATTTCACGGCCTTTTGACTGCACGTTTGTGAAAAAAACTCGCTATTAAAAAATGCGTCGAGTCCATATTTAACCATCGAGTCCAAATTAACCACAGAAAGGAATTCGAACTGAATGAACAAATAATTTCCCTTAATTCTGATCAAACTGGTAGCATAAAAAGATTGAAAATTGTAGAAAAATAATACATGGAAATAAACCGGTCGAGAAGCAAATTTCAGTCATGCAGCACCTGGGAAACAATCCGTCACTTTTTACAACGGAATTTTAAAATAAAAAACTGAGTAACGTAAATTTGGATATGGCATTAATAAAACAAATCAAATTTTTTTTATAATCAACAAAATCTTCAATATTATTGATCGTATTCGTATTCGGCATAAAGGTTCATAAAAATCAATCGATAAACATTTCAAATACATATTTTTGGAGCGCAGGATTACGAGGCAATGTAAAAACTACCAAATCAGATTTTTCCATGGTTTAAATATTAGAGGACATTTTTTTAAGCAAATTTTTTTAACGCCAACGTGTGCGACACATAGGCTGGGCTATGTCCTTCTTCGTCCTCTCCATGGATTGAAACCACATTTAAAATCAATCTCTAAGTCCTCGCTGTATAGCCATGACGGAGATTGAAAGAAAAATGCAACGAATTAAGCGGAAACGATGATTTGATGCATTTTCTCTCACGGGTTATTTTATCGCAAGTATTATGAAAGCCGGAATTATCTGCACGAAGAAGACACCTTTAAATTGAGTTGCAGTGTACCGCTAGGATTCACGGGTCGCTAAGTGCTTGCAACACTAACGTATTACTTCGCATGATAAGCTGGATGGATAACTGCCTATTTTGAGGACGGTGCGTTCAGTTTATTTACAGACAATGGGTTGGGCAATAGTATTAATGAGGAAAATTGTGATGTGTTTTATACCAGATTTCCTTCGCAGGTGTTTTCATCCGAAGTACCCTCTTATACGTCTCGCTGAGAATAATGGAAGGATGCAACGGAAGACTACACTCATATTGACGTAATATTCCCTCCCACCCATCCCAGAAGCACCCAAGTGAGGTATTTATCAAGTATGTCTCAATGAGGTGACAATAACTTTCACTGAGTAGTTGCAAATTCAGAGGAGCTCATCCTTAAAGTTTGACATGCCTTATAAGCATGGATTGGAATACGGGCAACAATAGCTACTCGAAGACACCTCCCGCGTTTCCATTAGAAAAAATCTTTTATTTTCCTTTAATTTCAAATATTTACACTTTTGGCACCTTCTCATACGGCTAAACTACCAAATAATAAGGTAGACGGTCGAATTCCATTAGAATTCTGGCCCCTGTGGGGTAAATTCCTCGCCTGCCAACCCAGAGGACGTGGGTTCGATTCCCGCCTAGGTGGGTCTTCCTACACCTAAGGTTTGGCTGTATGTAATTGTGTCAATTGCTAATCCATATATTAATAATTGATATACTATATATGAGGTCGAAATACTGTTTCGGAATAATGCCAAATAAATAACTAAATTTGATCCCAACGCGATCGCACTGATTACTTCATTAAGAGTGGTTACAAGTAATTCCACGACACATTTCTCTAAGCAGTCGATATTTAATTACAATTTGAATTTTTAAATCCGCTCTGCAAAGTAATGGAAAGGAGCTTTTGAAATCCTCTCGGTAAGATTCTCGGGCGTGAACATCAAGAGGTATTTTTTTGAATTGCCAAATATTTTCATCGCCCTACGGTAAAAACAGAAAACGGCGATTATCGCTGGCCTCAAAAAAATATATTCTCCGAAACAGATGTGGTAAAATTAAAAATATATCCATCTTTGGCCTTATTTCTTTCGGAAGGAGATTACACAAAAATGTGCAAACCGAGAGCGATAAAGCAAAACATGCGGCGATAAATTGGATGATGGGAGAAACCGATATAATTAGACCATTGGTATTCCGAGTATCGACATTCATTCAGTGTGTTAAGGAGGTCAAAATGGTAAAAATGCCCCCCGCGTCTTTTAATTGTCTTTGGTGGAAAATTTATTTGCTAGAAACATTGGAAATTATCAGTAAAACCCATGACAAAAAGTCAATTAGATATCGTGTGGCCGACTGTTCGCAATGCTTAAAAGTCGGCACCGTAATTCTCACGGTTGAGATCATACCACGTCGTTTATGAACTGCAAGACCGTTACAAATGCGCCAGGGGCAGTCAAATGGAAACCGAACACCCGCCATAACACACCGTCCGCTAAAAGTTAGCATTTTACGTATCCACACACAGCATTTTACGTATATACACTGCCGTCGCTGCGGTAGGAGAACTGCATAGAACTCACAGGCAGACGCAGTTGTTATGTTATGTCCTTGTTTTATGGGTTGTTTGATGGATATAGGATGTTGTAGCGGGTGTTCGGTTTTCATTTGACTCCCCTCGGCACACATGGTGGGAATTTACATCGACACGAACCCCGCAAGCCGCCGTAATGGTGTGGAGCGGGGGTCTTTAGTGCATCAGGCATATACGTACAAATAAATATTAGTTCATCCATGTCTTTTAAATTATATCAATAAAACCCACGGGTTCTAGGATTGTCTGCGTCCAACTGAACTGAGTAATCTTTGCCGGCCTCGGTAACGGCGGGGGGGGTAACGTCCTCGTCCGCAAATCCAATGGTCTGGGTTCGATTCCCGCCTGGTTTTTTTCCAAGCTCTCAGTGGGTTTTCCTCCACCTAGGGCTTTTGGGTGTTTGTAATCATCTTCATTGTTTACACCGTTAATAGTCCGATGTAAAGGCCAAAAAGTGCTGTTTCCGGACTAAGGCTAAATAAATAAAGAAGTTAATTTCTTTTCATGCCTAGGAAAAAAATTCCTTCAGGACAACTTGCATCATAACCGTAAATGTTTAGTACGAACGCACCCGCGAGTTTTGGCGCATTTCTTAAATTTAAATCTCGGCTTCCTTGATGATGTGTTACAAAAAGCGGACATTTTTTACAGCGCATTTGTCAAAGTTAATAGTGGAAGGGACACCTGAATCATTCCGATATTTTCCTGTTCAAAAACTCTCCCAAGATATCAGTGCGGTGCCACCTTAAAAATTAGAATACTTAGACGGCTACCACAACTCAGTAATTTCACAAGCACTAAATAGTATTTTTAAATTATTTTTTTCACGTTATAAACCATATCAACTGAGTGCCACTCCACGAAAAAACCTTTGAGGCATAGGTATATGTAGAAATCCGCGACGAAATTCTGTTTGGGCCAAAAACAATGGTAGTTGACCTTTTATAGCCCTGCCCCCGCCTCTTCTCCTCGTCACAGTTGGTCACACAGTTTCAACCCTCATAATGCAAGGTCTGGCACCTACCCCTTTGTTCCATATTTTTTTTCTTAATTTTAATAAAAAATGGTGAACTGCACACTCGTATGTCGACAGAAAAACCCGCTGCAGTCTGAAAGCACACTCATTCCACCGGCCCCTATCGCATTTATCACGCAACATTCGAAAACTTTTTACAGGATGCAATGCTTGGCCCGAACTAACCCCCGCCTGGCCTTCGGATTGAAGCGTGGCACACCTCTCGACAAATTGAAACGAAAACAACTTCAACCGAAAACGTTGGGGTATTTATGCCACGACGAAAATGTGGGTGACATCTCGCCTCTCCGCCTTCCTCGGCATGGTTTTTTTTTCGTCCCATCGCCGAGCAAGTGTTATCGGAATGGTGCATCGTGTGCAGTATTTTAAGTGTTCGGGGGAGAAGACACGAAAATACTAACGGAGTGAAGCCACGACCATGACGTGGCTTCACAACAACACAAACAAACGAAGTCGGCTATAATAACCGTCCGCTGCGGGAAAAAGCTTTCCGCCAAAGACACCGTTCGCAATTGACCTCGGGCACAAACAATCACGCGGACCACCCCCACCCCCTCACTTCCCGCCGCCCCCTTTTGGCGACGACGCGGAGCTCGCCGAAGACGCCGATGGGGGACATTACCGGGGAAAAAACAAAACGAAAGCTAGATGTGGATGGCACCCACCAGCGCCGTGGGACACGTAAGACCGAACAACGTGAATACGTAGATATCCAGCAACCAACCACCTCGAACGACGCTGGAAATACGGGTTGCGAGTGAGAACGAGCTCGGCGCAACGCACCTATCTATCTACTTCACTTATATAAGTTCCGCACCCAGACCGGGCATCTTTATATTTAATTACCGAGAGAGATAAACTTAACGGATGAGTGTGTTCGAAGAAATGAACCCCGGATTCAAGGCCGTGACTGCTCAACTAATGGCTGAATCAGGTGCGGTAATTGCTATTTTTACTATAATTTGTATGCAAGTGCGTGTGACTAAAAGTTACTTGTTTGCTGAAATAATTGGCAAAATCTCACACAAGACCCACTACATTTACAATAACCAAAAATACAATCCTCCGGTTAAAAAAGGCAGTCCCTTCTGTTTAACTAATTATTATTAAACAACTCTAATGATGAAATTGTACATACCGGAAGACAAGACAGAAAAAAATATCGGGGACTGATTACCCTAAAAGAACTAATTGTAACCCAACCTCCACTTGTATGTGAAATGCAACTTGAACTGGCATCTTTATATTTAATCATTATAACAATTATCCTTTAAAAAAATTCAATTTTTAAGTAGGTAATTACACTTATAGGAAAGACAAGAACGAGCAAAAAATGTCGAGGAATGGCCATTAGGGGACTGGTTGCTTTGAAGGGATTAATTCCAACCCCACTCAACTTTCACGTGAGCTACTCCTTGACCTAACGACCTCATATTTGATATTAATGAAATTAATCCTTTAAAAAAATACACTCATAAGAGGAGGTATTCAAACTGAAAAACAAAAGTAGTAAAAAAATGTCATGGAGTGCCGACTAAGGGACCAGGCTCACATGGAATGACCTGTTGTAGTAACCCACGTCAGCATATAAATTAAGCTGCCCCTTGACCGGGCATCCCCATGCTTAATTACTAGTGGGATTAACCCCAAAAAATATCCTCCTTAACGCGATATACAAGCCGAAAGAAAAAATGGATAAAAAATAACTTGGGTTGTCGGTTGAAGGAAATTGGTAGTCAAGTGCGTAGAGCTCTGGGCTATAAACCGTAGGGCCCGGTTTAGATTCCGGATGACAACTCTGGGTAATGTCAGCATCATCGAAGATGTGCTATTTTTAGGGTATCAGATCTTAGAATCGAAAAGAGAAGAATACAAAAATGCTCGTATATGCACGCAGGGACATATTCAATCGAACTTTTTCCTGTACATATACATGAAAAAGATAAAAACCGTCCTTTCATTCAGATAGCAATTATACCTCGTCATGCCGTCCAAAATGTCTATTCTCTTCCTTTCTGCTTCCACTTCCCCGACACAAACCCTTCTGCAGCCCTAGACGTCCGCTTCCCTTTCAATTTCTTCTCCGCTAACTTCTTCTGTCTTCTTTGACTACCTTTCTCCTACCTTAACTAATGCTCACTTTTTTACGTTCCTCTCTATCCAGCGCATTTCATCCTATCCTTCTGAATACATACCTAGAGCTCAAAAGTTTCCAAACGCCATCAATATTCTATTATCTAAGATAATGTTTCTGAACCATAAAATAAACATGCTTCGCACTATAACCTACATTAATCTCAAAATATTTAGCATAGAAACCAATAACGGACCTAGCACGGGAGAGAAACATGCTAGAAACTTTTGCGGAGATGCATCAAAGGCATTTGACCTCATAAAACGAGTAGTGGGGAAATATTCGAGTGAAAAATTTGAGGTGGTGTTATTCCGCATCGGCCAGCACTTGGCCAGACCTTGAATACGCGGCGAGCATTTGGAACCTTGAGCATTTAGGACCTAATTTAGGCAATTAACCAGCAGAAAAAAAGCTGACCGTTGCGTGAAAAATTATGGACTAACAGAATTCATCACATTATTATTGGTGTCCTTGGAGTGGGAACCACTGGAATCACGAGTATTACTTGCACGACTTAGCCTAATAGTTAGTAAGTACGTATACATAATTCGTATAGCACTCTTGACTCAAGAGAGAGTCATTTCAGCCCCGCAGTATATTGGTAGGCGAGACCACACCGAGGAGTTATGGGGAAATTGACAGTTGAACCGACTGATATATGGAATCCCTTCCCCGTGGCACAATTCTTGACAAGAGCGGTGGGAAACTTCACGCAGGACATGTCGAATTCCCCGAAAATGAAAATGATAACCAATCCTAAATGATCATCAACAAATTATTGACGACTGGTAACGCGAAAACCCCACCGCCACGCCCTCGCGTTCGCTAACAGATGCAAATATAGAAAACAGCAATTCCAAAGAATGAATAGGCGTCGTCCCGTCTTATTCCCTTTCCACGGGGGGTTCGAAAACGCTTCCCGGGGTCGATAGCGCACCTCATTCCCGCGGGGGACGAAGACGCCGCTTAAAATGCGCCGCGCGAAGCGACCTCAAGAGGGCAGCGTGCGTCGTTATGATGACGTCCTTGGTGAGTTCAAAGCGGCGAGGCGCAGGGGCCGAGCGGCATCTCCTGGGACTGCCTTGCGTCGCCGGCATGGAGCCTCGTTAGCGCTTCGTTTAACGTCCGAGGAGCGAGATGGGCTGGACGTGTCACAGCGTCGCATCCATTTCCACTCGTGCGCCACTCGGAAGGAGCTCCGTCGAATGTCGCAAGGAGGGGATCAGGGAGGTCAGGCCCATTAGACACAGCCTCTCCCTCCCCCCATCCTGTGCTCTTGCCCCAGTCTATGGCGTCCCCGATTGTTTTGCGCTCTGGCCCCAGTATCAAGGATCAAATGAGAGTAACGCGCACTTTAAGGCCGTTGTGCACGATGCTTATATCATTTTCTGAAATCATGATGTCAAATATTGGACTCGAACTTGGTGCTACTCATACTAAATACGTCAATAATGGGTAGAGAGAGCTTTGGTAGTCTTGACTAGAGGGTCCCGGGTTCAAACCAAGCCTCTGGTGAACCCAAATCACTCCCAACCTGTGTGACATTCTGAGTGATAGATCTTCCTGAATAATAATAATTACATAAATTAACTGGAATTGGGATCAAACCCTCCACATTAAGACTGAGAGGCGCGTATCTTAAACATTCGGCTATTTCTCCTATCAAACCGACCTTCACCTCGAAGACTGTGATTTGTTTATCTAAACATCAACAAACAAAAGGCCCACTACAGCGTATATCACGATAATTTTTAATAAAGAGGTTTCGAGCCATTTCTACCACCAACGCTGATCTTTCGCTCGAACCGAAAGGCAATGAAGTACGAATTTGACAACAGTGGTCTTTGAGTTTACCCCAAAGTCGCGGGTTCTATTCCCGTCTCGGGTACAAAAATAATTTATTCGTTGTATTTGCGTTTTGATATGATCTCTTACCTAAGACATGGCTTGAAATATACCAGAGATTTCTATTATAAAATATCATATGAATTTCACAAAATTGTAAGAGGTATTCATGGTCGAGAAATTCACGACAAGAAGGTATACCGATGTAAGTTACCGCTACTGACAAGAGAACACGCGATACACCGTTTAAAATATATTTCTCTATTCCATGAGGTAATGGTTGATCATTCTCACCTATTCCTTCACATTTATTATTTCCTCACCCTGAAGAAACCATACTTGGGAAATTAATAAAAATTCGTTTATTCCGACTATAGACTATCCTCGGATATATGGATATCTCTCTGCCAAAATCAAAAAACTCCCCCAAATATACCGAATGCAGATATTTCCACAGTAACAATTTTATCAATTATATTTAGATGGTGAAGGTAAGAGTTGAAAAGACTTTCGAAAGGAAATTGAGATTAAACCCAGTACATCCATCAAAAATACTAAAATAAGGGAATATGAAAATAGATAAGTTTAATGATGGACAATACTTCATATCTACACTTTTCTGTCAGCAAATATATTCTAGAGTTGAATTCGGGTAGTGAAAGACGCATAAGCTACACCTTGGCAAATTATTCACAGATTTGCCCTATTGTTTCCCTGGATAGAAGAATAATGCATATCTACCACGCGCATTAAGCCTTCTACGTGGTTAATACCGCAGACGTCCAGCAGATGAAGCAATTGTTTTCTTCCTCAGACTTCACAATAAAATGAAAACATTAATTTTAATCACAAAAACACTCTCTGCGCTTCCATCGTGTTTCTCTCGCCAAACTACTTACGCCCTGTTCGTAAAAAAAAGGCGTTTCAGCTTTCGCGATGCTAATTACTAATGGCCCGATGACGGTCGGGAGTAGAAGCGGGCGGCTCATGCAAGGGAGGCCGGGGAAACTGCGCGGCGTGCCGGAGAAGCGTGCAGCTCTGGGCAACGCCCAGGCAGCCAACTAATTAGAAAGGTACGCAGCTGAAGTCGCCCGAGGCACGGCACCGGAATCAATCAGAACAAGCTTCCAATTTGCTCGTTCGCTTCGCGAAAGAGGAATTCCGGTAAATCTCGGGGCGTTAGTCATCATTAAAACCGTTCAACACTTTCCTTCTTGAAAACGGAAATCATTTC
Source organism: Hetaerina americana (assembly GCF_022747635.1). Taxonomy (NCBI): domain Eukaryota; kingdom Metazoa; phylum Arthropoda; class Insecta; order Odonata; family Calopterygidae; genus Hetaerina; species Hetaerina americana. The sequence goes on from NW_027287316.1 coordinate 19,113,646, forward strand.
TCCTCTCGTTGCGTCAACAAATTAAGTTCCAAAGAATGCAAACACTGTGCCTTGCCACATTTCGATGAAAAGCTCAAAGTCGTGAGTGATGATTTCGCAAATTGCAAATAACTTGTGCGTAGGATGTAGAGGGCTGGAAGAGAATGGCATCGCTCTAGCTCCCCATCGTCCTATATAGCCATATTCGCAGTAATCAACCTGAATGGGTGATTTGATAGGTGATGGGAGGGATCACCTATTACTAAGTCATATACGAATTCACCCGTCAGATTAGGGGGGGGCAGACGCCTAAACTCCGTCATCTGTGGTTTCTCAGGAGGATCTGGGTCCCAAAAAGCAGTTTCTTCCAACTGTATTTGATTATTGCCTGCCCACTATAAAACAACAGAAATGCCAACCTACTGCTTTAAGTTTGGCCTCACGATTTGAAGCACACTCGAGGGTGTCAGTATGCTGAAACTGCGATACATTGTACAACTATTTTTGCAAAAGAAGGCGAGTCCTCCCACTTTACTCAAAAGGACGAGGTGGTATCAATGAAAATATCGTCTTCGGGGAGTGCTGGGAGGATAGAAAATCAAACCATCAGTATCATGCAATCAAACCCATAGAGATATCAACGCTTGTCATTTACATTAGGGGCTTAATTTTTTCGGAATATATATATATATATATATATATATATATATATATATATTTGAGTCACGATAGTCCAGGGGTGGAGCGTTGGACTACTGACCGGATGTCCCGGGTTAGATTCCCAGGCAAGCCTCTCTTGACACCTGCAGGTCCACACAGGCTATGCGACTTTTCGGGCATCACATCTTCCTGGGAAACCATAACCGGCACAGGGAAAGGAACTGGCAGCCCCCCTACCGTCGGACTTAGTACTGGGTGAACTCTATCATCACATGCCTTCAGATTGATTTCTTTGTTTATATGTATGTATACATCGTATATATGTATGTGTACATGTATATATGTGTGTGTGTTTATATATCAATACATAACGATTTTAACCATGCTTTCCAGCCAGACGATGTTAAATTAATCGCTCTTCTTTTCTGAATAAATGGTTTCTAAATGTCTTCGGAATCATGGAGCAATAGTTTGAAAGGAGCATAAAATAAAAAAAAATGAGGTTTCCCTCCAACTTGAAATCTTTTAGGAAATTTGTTTAGGATGTTAAGGAAAATATTCAGCAACGATGGAATCCGGTCGTACCCATCCTAACGAGTCACCACCGAAGATTAACGAGGTGCTTAGCGATGGTCTTTGAAGACACGTCCCTACCGATTATACCCGACTACCAAAAGGCACGACTGAGGTCGACTCGTTGTCATTAATGTCATCTGAGGACAAATTAAGTTTACACTAAATGACTTCATCCATTGTTATACCGTTGCGGACACAAAAGCGACCAATATTACCGGTAGATAATTATAGGAGCTCGGCGGTTGAAGGTCGTATATACCTCTTAAAGATGGGTAATTAAGTGCGTGGAGGAGATACGGCACGAAGGAAAATTTCCTTCAGGATTTCTCTGCATTCTCTGGGTGGAAGGTAGGACGCGCAACTTGAAACGTGCCTATCAGTAAACGGTGTCATGGGGGCGGTTTCCTACAAGTTTTGAGGGATATGTTGAAAACTCGCGCGTTAAAATTTCCAGAAATGTGTTTTTAAACTAACTACGGGGGAAAATTTTGGGACTCCATAAATCAATTTTGTTGAACTGCCGAGCTCACCAACTGCTCCAATAAAACGAAAAAGTAAAATTACACTAGAAACGTGATAAAAGTGAAAACTGAATGAAAATTTGATTAAGAAATCACAGATAGCAAAAATGGGTCCCTCAAGCGAGTGATGGGTTAAAAAATTGGAATCATCACTACTGAGGCATTCCGAAATTCGCTTTCTGTCAAAAAACTCGGCAAGGACAATTTTTGCTCTCTGAATTAGGGGGGTATGTAAGGACAAAAAATTTTAAGTTCGTGAATTATTTTGCCTATTCGTCAAACAAGATAAACTGACGTTGCATTTTCACACAAAAATTTGCGCATAAATTGAAGAGAAGTCACGCGGATATATATTTACTTCGTGAGTTACCACTAATGAAATTGTACGATCTCATCCGCTGGTACTGAGGAAGACTTGCGCCTCATCAATACAAACAGAATGCATGGTAAGATAGATCTTCTACAGTCCCTAATAATTATCGTACACCCTATGGACCTCCAAATGTACACATAATTAAGAGGAAGTGTGTCCATCCAAAACCTACCATAAACGGTAGGGTACCATGGAATATACTAGTATTAGTATGTATATGTGTGTATAAAGCTGAATGTACAAATAAATAAACATATTAAAATATTTATTTAGTCATTTTATGATTCTGATGATAACTGCCGTGCCGTCGAAACGTCAAAACTACATATGTGAGTTTTCTTTCCCTATTGTTCTGTGTCTAAATGTTTTCGCCAATGTTTTTATAAATTTGGGTCGTTGCCGAAGAGCGTTCTGTTTTGAAAATAGAGATATATTAACACAGATATATGATTGATGGTTGAGGCCGAGACTTTGTGGAAATCCATTGCGAACAGGGGTTTCACTAAATAACTTTGCAGTTTCCACATAAAATAATTGATTTATTTTCCATTTCCAAGAAAATAAATCAATTATTATTTGTGGAAACTGCAAATTTATTTAGTGAAACCCCTGTTCAACACAGATATAGATTTTTAAAACAGAAACACAAAGGAAGGACACTCACATACGTAGTACTACACATATGAGTGTTCTTTCTTTGTGTTTCTATGTTTTAAAAATCTATATCGGTGTTTTTATATATTTTAGCGCCGCCCATATATATATATATATATATATATGTATATATATACATATACATATATATATACATATATATATATCCATATCTATATATATATGTAAGTATAAGTTATTGATTTTTGAGTAAAAGTTCACTAAATATTTACTGAACGCCGAGGAGATCATGGAGCAGCGAAAATAATAGAAGACGACGAATGCCACGCAAGAGCGTTCTCATGCCTGTTTTAGAGGATTCCATTGTTGTATCATCGCATCCGAGCTGTGATTTCGTAGAAACTCGGCGTCTCGAAGCTTGATCCGGGATAACGCAACAGCCGTCGCCTATTCACCGCAGCACCGCCCTCTCATCAGCGAGGATGAAGCTGAAGGATGCATTGGGGGAGGGGCAAAATATGACGTGACACTCCCCCTTTCCTCGCCGCCCCCGAAAAGGTAAAAATGAAAGGTGTCGCTCGTTTTCAGACACGGCGTCAGGACGCAATGGCGTGGTGGAATCGAAGAGTTTTTAACGCCGTTGGGAGGGGGAGGTAGGCAGGGAGAGGGCATCAAGGAAATTCCCAAGGGAAAAAGGCGCGTGTGTTCATTTGAGAGCCCTTGCGACGCATCACGCGATGGGAGTATGGTGGTACGAGCGCCATTGACTTTGTCATTGATGTAAGTTATTGTGGAGTTAAAAACATGAAAATTACTCTATCCGTTCTCGTAAAATCTGGCCCCGTCTTTCAAAGCTGAAAGGAAATCTCCAGTCCATTGTAACTCGCACAGTCGGAGCCATTTTGCGACAGCAAACTCGTCTCTACATTTACTAAATTATCTTTTGGCAGTAAGATAAAGTAAACGGAACCTAAAACAATTATGTTATGATTTAAAAAATGTTTTCAGAAGACTTGTCGACACTTAGAGTTTTGAGAGAAGGTTGGGTTTAACTTAGATTGAATTCGTTAAAAGTTTCCAGAGGACGCCGCTTTCTGCGGCTCAAATATTTGTATGATTTCCTGGAAAGCTAAGAAAAGCCTCGTTTTTCTTTGAGTGGCGATTTAAAGATTACACAAAGTTTCTATTTTACCTCCGTTAGATCCCATTTAGATATCGCATCCACCCTACGGAATCCGGCTGAGAAAGGATTCTTTGAGTCGTGATGTTCAAAAGGTTCTTCCTGATGAAGCCAGATACGTAGCTTTGCGTTAAAATGGAAAGTAGCACTACAAAGGTTTTGCCCTAAATTGATTACAATCACGAAATTTTCCGGTTAGTTGAAATTAATGGAAACATTGGGAACGTTTACGCATGTATTTCTGGTTTAACCAATTCCAAATATCCAGTTATCGATTGAAAATTACTGAACACCATGCACGGTACAATGCCGTTTCTTAACATTCCATAAAAGTCAAAGGTGAGACGATTTATTATTTTGTTAATATTTACCAGATGAATTCAAAAAGGAACCGTCCTGTTCTGCTACCCAACCCAAGGGATTTGGGAAAGGTTTTTGACCGCGTGTCGGTCATTCGGACGTCCCAAACTTTCGGAAATGGCTACTGACTCATCGGGAATCCCTTTGGCTAATATCAGGGAGATGCCTGCCAAAAAAGTTTCGCGTGATAGCTAATCCAAACACCTCGAAAAACGTCTGGAATTCGATTCAACACCTCGCGGTAATTTTTTCGGGAAACACAATAATCTTCCGAAGGAATTCTGCGTCCGATTGGGACACTTCGCGCTTGAGGATAATTGATGGAACATGCGAGCGGGGCGGAGTGTTGCGAAAAAATAGAGGGGAGATCCGGTGCATGGGGAGAAAGAGAGACTCGGGGTCTTGAAAGGGGGAAAATAACCAACGAAAGATCCTTGATCGCCGATGATGACGGTGATTATGAGAGCTGTTTGGCCACAAAGTGAGGGCGATCCGCCGAATTCACCCAGACGCCACCTCCCCATCCCTCCTCATTTCCACCTCCCATTCGCCGCAGAGTATCCGGGACGGGATGGCCGTTCCCGCGCGGGGCGCGATGCCAGGAGGCGCGGGGAGCGGTCCAGCCGGCCGCGTAGCACAGTCCACGAGATGACGAAATATATCATCTATACATTTCAGAGATTCATACCTTTTCGCTGATGAAGGTGGCTGGAACCTCCGAACATTATATCTACACTAAATTTTTTCTCTCTTTCTTATCCATTATCAGACGAGAATTGATGCGTGTGTTTAAACAAATATAAACATGCATAAAAAATTTCAACAAAAAAGGTAGAACGGTGCTTTAGAACGCTTATAATCATAATAATGTGACACGCCAAGTGCAATAGATGACACGAAGAAAAATTCTCACTTTTTATACATTTCGGTGTCATCAACCTCCTTCATCAGAGTGAGGTTCACTCTTATAACACTTTGTGATACATAAATGTTACGTGCAATTAAGGAAGTTTGGGAATGATTCTATCAACAGGATGATCCTACGAGGGTCATCCGGAAAGTAGTACCCGTTCGTGCCGCATGAAGTGCTGACGACGCGAGTAGCCGCTGGACGAGGTCAGATAGCTTCAGTGGCTTGTCTGCCTTCTCTGAGCCAAGTTGCGTGACGCTAGCATTGCCTGTGTTGTTTCTGTGATTGTTTACAATGTTTAAAAAAATTGAGAACGCCGCCAGTTGTGAAGTGAGGGCAGTGATTAAATTCCTCAATGCAAGAAACGTTCGCCCATGTGATATTCATCGCCAATTAAAGGAGGTGTATGGAGACAATGTAATGGACGAGTCGTCTGTTCGGCGGTGGTGTCGCAACTTCAACATGGGGAGGGGGAACACACACGACGATGAGCGTTCGGGGAGACCGTCTGTCATTACAGACCAACTGGTGAGCTCAGTTAACGAATTCGTGAGGAACGATCGGCGCGTCACAATTGATGACATCTGTGAGCATTTTCCCAATGTTTCTCGAACAATTGTTCATGAAATTGTTAAACACCATCTGCATTATGCAAAAATTTGTGCAAGATGGGTCCCTCGCGTATCTCAATGAGCTGGCGGCGAAGGACTATGCAGCAGGAATACAGAAACTTGTCACACGTTATGACAAATGCCTTAATTTGCTTGGAGATTATGTTGAGAAGTAGTTTCAAGTATCCTCTTTCAAATAAAATTTTTTATGTTTGTTAATATTTACTTTTGTGTCTTTATTTCACGAACGGGTACTACTTTCCGGATGACCCTCGTATTTTTCCTTTTGATGATGGTGGTCTGAGTTCACCGAAAATAAAAAGATTCTGTGCGCATTACGATTAATTTTTTGCCTATGTTCAAAGGGCTATTAATTAGTTCACATATTCACGTTCGTATGTGAATACATATATATATATATATAGTACAACACTCACGAATGTCAGGAACAAGCCAAAGAACAGACGTAAGTGTGATGAACTGGAAAACAAAAAAATAATGGGCACTTGACTATTTTTGAGGTGAATATTTCGGTAGTACAAACGGTGAAATTCACTGTATGTATCTGGGTTTGTGTTCGTCACACCTGCATGGATATGAATAACTCGTAATAACTAATTGCACACAATCATAAGTACGTTTTAAATTACACAACGTCACCAAAGAGGCCACGGCGAGAAAATGAATTTTTTTTTGGGCCCGCTCCTTGCCAATGAGTTGGAAAATGCCTCCTCGGAGACCGGCGGATTACTCCGCCCTTAATTTTTTCTTCGTGCGATGCAGCGGCGTGGGAAAATGCTATTCGAGTCATTTGAACCGCGAGAGCGCAGTTTTCCATGCAATGGATTACTTTTTTCTCCTCAGGATGCTAATGGGAAGAAAATTTTCTTTGAAATAATATTGGGAAGGATAATTGAGACGGCAAGCCAAACTGAATGAGTGTTATGCAAGCTCCTGTCCATCGCACGATTGGCGTCAATGCTCATAATGGTGAAGCAATTTCAATTTTCACCCCAGTTTGATTTTTTTCATTTCCAGACTGGGTCAGCGAGAGACTTTATATTTATCCCTTCCCGGCAACCTTCTTGGATGCATCACCGCTGGCAGGAAAGGAAAATCAGGACCGTCTTTGGAAATGCTCCTCTGGACAATTACTGTATGTATCGCCGTGACGTTTGATGAGTGCGGCTCGGAAAATAAGGCTAAGGAGACAATGTGCACACGGTAGTTTTCCGTTTCTGTGCAATGTTAACTGCGTCACCGGATATCTCAATTGGCACTAAGCAAGTCTTCGCCTCTTTTAATTTTCTTTGTTTAAATTCTCTTTTGTTTATTGAGTTTAGTTTAACCTTTACGTGTTGCCTTATGAAGCATCGCATTAATCGTCATTTAATGATCAAAGAGCCATAATTTCTTGGAACATATGTAAAATTGAATTTTCCCAAAATAATTCATGTTTGTTTTTCACTATGTGCCTTTAGGGTACGATATTCGACTTTTTCATGATCACCAGTCGTGACAGCATGCCATGAAATCAAATTGAATAGTATTTTTTTATTTTAATCAATCGGCTTCATCCTCACCTGAGTAATGACAGTGTACCATTTTACTAACCAAATGTTTTTGTTATTTATCACTCGTTCAAGTTTGTAATAATATAGCAAATTAAGGTCTTTGAACAGGCCAAATAAATAATTAAATATTAAAAGTCCCGCTGTGAAGATAGGAGTTCTTTACCATAGTAATCTACATTTCCAGGTAGGTTTTGGATGGACACACTAGTCGACCGCTGCATTTCTAAGCCTTGACTAAATCGACACAACCTGAAACGTTTCATGAAAATAAACCATTTTTCAATCATGGATACTTTCTACAATCTCGTACTTCCTCCTCCATTCCGTCAAACATACCTATTCGTTGCCTTCCATATCTCGCTACCCTGCCTGTCTCACTTCTTAACAAAGTTTTCAAAATTCGTTCTCCAATATAAATCTCTACATCCACTTTTCCGGCCTGTTAATTTCTTCCAACATCCCTCTCTTCTCTCCCAAATTGCCTAGTATTTCTTCTATTTTCCTTTCCGTCCAATTGGCATTTATATTATCTTATAATTTCCGCATAAAACAAATCATTGTTTTTTAAATCTCTATCAAGTCTTCAAGATTTGGTGGTGCTTGTGAAGAAAAATACGATTAAATATATTTACCCATTTTATTTTTTATGATTTATTTTCTAACGAAAATCTAAAATTCATTAATTCACTTCTGAAGAGAGGGAGCATAAGAAAAGTAATTCAACTAGCGAGTAAATATTATTGGAACGGAAGTTTTTTTTATTGAAATTTCATTCAGCTGACGTAAACAACTTCTTTTTACTAAGTTGCCGGGTAGTGGAAGACATTCGGCAGCATAAGAAATCATCAATTACGATTGAAATTCCCATAACGTCTTCGTAATTGCGACTCAAAAAAAAGCTATTTGTGAAACCTTCATGTAGTTCACAATATAGATTTATTTATCATATCTGAAAGATTGGTACATGGTTCCTTTTTTGTAATTTAAATGGCAAGATTAGGTCTATCGAAATATGGCACGCTAAAGTTAACAAACATTGGCTCCACTGTTTGGTACAATAAAGCATTCAGCTCTCTCGCACTTCCGGTATTTTACTCCTTTATTCATTTACGATCCAATCAATCAAAAGTATGCTGACGTCATTTAGCTGAAATTATATGGACTGCTCATTATTTTTTTTACGACTTCTATAAACTGTCGGGTCCTAATGGAGGGAGACTTCCCAAAAAATTACTAAAAAAGATTAGTGAATATTGAAGGGAGGTAATTACTGCCTGATTTACACCGAGAATCAAGCCCGGAATTTCCATTAGCGTATATTTCTCGTGCCTCGAATAAATCGCCTGACCTCAACCCGACAGGGCGGATTTCGTAACCGCCAGATGCACCGGAGATAAACCGCAGACTCGAATCTGACACAATCCCCCAACTCTCTTCACCACCTCGGAACATTTCCTGAGCTCTTCCTTACGTCCCCTCCCCTCTGCCCCCTTGCTTGCTTTAAATCACTTCTTCCATTGTCCGCGCGACTCTGGTCACACCAGTCACAACATCGATCATTACGAAAGGAGCGCGTTTCTCAAACAGCACACCTGCTATAAAATGCTCTCTCTAGTCGGCCGTCGAAACGGGTTAATGGGTTGAGACCATAGCCACTCATTGCCCCCATTACACATGATACGCCGATGATCGGTCGGAAGGAATCCCTTCGGAGGAGGAGCACCAGGGGTGGGGGGACGGAATACAAGGGGGGGGGACATAAGGAGGAGGTCCCGAATGGTTGAGGGGAGAGCCGCAAGAAGGGACACTGAAAGACGTTCTCCCTTCATTTTATTCGTCTCCTGAACGTGGAAAGGCAGAGCTCGGGCGTGATGGTCGCCAGTGTGTGACATCTACGGACGATTTATTGATAAACACTACGTGTAGGTTCGTTATAATTCCGCAGACCACTTGAAATGTAGTAAAGGCTCTGGTACACAGGGCAAACAAACTGTGTGCCGGTACCTCGGTACCAGAATTCAGGTCAGGAATCCTTGGTACTTGCATCTAGATATTAGTATTTGAGCATTGATCCCAGATACCGGTACCTTCGGTGAGTGATATAGCTATTTCTCAAAGCCCTGGTACATGGTAAAAGGTTTAAAAGCTGTACAAAGGTCGACCTTTCGTGTTTTCATAGGGAAGGTTTTCATCTCTCATCGTCCATGCGTGGGGTCGACTGCATCAGAGAAAGTAGAGGCGGGGGAGAGGGAAATCCGGATGTTTCCGAGTCAACGAAATAAATATATGAATAAGAACTTTCATTATAATCGGAATTCGGATCGCGCGCGCTCGGTGGGAGAAAATAAAAGAAACACGGGAAGCGTGATATAATAACGGCAGCGAGAATCCGGATCTGTAACGGTACACGATTCCATCGAGCCCATGATTATCCCAAAAAGCTCCGCGGCGCCAGAAACACGTTTTCGCATTCTTCTTTTTTTATAATTCGTTCGCTCGCCCGAGAGAGAGAGACGGCAGCACGGAGGGACCTTTTTTTTCGAGGAAGTGACTTTTAAATTTCGATTCAAACGCTTACGAAAGTAGCATTTCGCATTTTCAACGGGCTCCACGAAGAATTGCACCCAGGGTTCGCCACCGTGCAATCTGATGATATCCGGCGGCAGGTCATGGGACATAAATCATTCTTAAATCTCGATCGGTGACCCTTTTTTTCCCTCGTTAAAAGTGAGCAGTGACTGGTCTCTTTATCGCGAAAAAAATTTATATCAAGTACGAGGGAACAACCATCTTCGGAACATGGAACCAAAAACGAAGCAGTAACTCACGATTGATAACAGTGTTGAACGTCACACATGAGTACCATCTAAGAAAATAAACAGGCCGTGCTTTTGTGCAGTAAAGACATGAGTCAAGCACAAGAGGGAGAGAGTGATAGAGAAATAATTGGCTATGAATATAAATTGGTTACTCTGCATATTTCCAGCTACTTTCAAGAGCACTGAAAGGTTTTCCCTCGAACTAACCAGCACATTTCTTTCGCTTCTTCCATATCTTCTGCTACTTTATTGCTCTTCGGAAATTCGTAAACACGCATACATTCCGGATTAACGTCGTATTCTTACGTTAACCGAGATGCGCGCTTAATCCATTTCATCTTAAACATAAATATGCGTCACGCAGGCGAAACGGAAAAGATTGCTCAGCTCCCTGCGACCGGAGGAGCGAAACCTTGGCCAAATATGCACGGCACTTGGTATTATTTCGTCACGAGAGGGAAGGGGGGCGGGCGACACATTTCGCCCACAAGCCTATCAGCTTACACCGCTCCGTGTAAACAATGACCCATTATTGGCGCCCCAAATTTCGCGCACCGTTCGACGAAATGAAAAAAAAATAATCGCTCGTCGCAACGACCGCCGAGGCCTCCGTGTCCATTCACTCCCCACGCTTCCGAAAAACCCGCGGTGAATCGATAAACAAAAAAAATATAACGATCGCAAAACAACCTCGAACAAAACAACCGCGGCATCCGCGATTAATAAAAACTCTCCTCCCCTCTCTCCGATGCTTCCCACGCATCTAAGACGTCCGGCGGGGAAATAAAATGGGAATATAAACAACCATTTACTCTGGGAAAGTCTGCGCCTCCCCCCCCCACTCTTCTCTCTAATCCGCAGCCGTTGTCACCTCTCACTCCTGGCGCTCATAATTCCGAAGGTGAGCGTATGTGCGCTCGCGTAGGAAAAACGCTCCTCAGACAGTCTTTTGTTATCTTATTCCCTCCCTCCACTTCCCCCACCCATTCCCCCCTCTCCCTCATTCTGCGAAGAACAAAGCGATTCCCAGGGAGATAATGAGGTCAGATGAAGGAGGGTGAGGAGAGGAAGAGGGGCGGGAGGGAGGGAGAGAGAGGCGAGGGGGGAAGGTAATGAGGAGATTTGGTGGCGAGTGGGGCGGGGGGCGGAGGGGAGAGCTGGATAGCAGATGGAGGGGCGAGGTGGGAAGGGTCCGAAAGGAGTTCACGATTGCGGTATTGCCCGACCGCTATGGTTCGAGGGGCACGTCCGAATACGTCGCGGTTCAACTGCCGTAAACCGACTAATGTCCCGCCGTATTATTCTGCCCTTACTCCCCTCTCCCCTGACCTCTACGCACCCATAACCACTTTCAAACAAATTTCCCCCTTCAAAACTCTTTTAAGTGTGCCCTTTCTTCATTTTCCGTCATACGACGGTAATAATGAAATTATCATCTTGAAAGTGGAGCTCTCGCGAAGCTACATTTAATGCGAAACAAATACATATATAAACGCTCAAGTCGGGTATCTCACGACGGCACCGCGATGTGCATTTTGAACGTCATCGTATTTCTCGTCCCACTTGCCACCAAGTCACCGCAATCACATTTTCGACGGACCTGTGCGATTCGGTCACATTTTCACGGATCATCGAGTTGTCTTCTCCTTGTGTAGAACATCGATGCCCGTGTAGATGGGACGGCAAAGATCGACATTTAAAATACCGTACCTCCTCGTGTCACGCTAATAATCTAATAGTCGAGATATAACAGTGTATACATGTATAACACATGTATAGGCTAACCAATTCTTCACCAATGCCTTCAACTACATCTTTCACTGAAAAATTCTATCATTAATTGAAGAGATTTTTCAAATACGTGTCGTTGGTGGCTTTTAAAGAGATATTTTCTCATATCCACGGCCGATATTTGAATTGGAAAATCGCGGATCACAAACTTACCTCGCAACTTCGCATTTACGTCGCGATTCAACATTTTCCGCATTTCTTGGCGGTTCGACATAACAAGAAAATTGCACATCCCACTCGATAAATCGCGATATTGCAAATTCCCATTTCACTGTGCAAAATATTAAAAAGAAGAGAATTACAATATTCAATACATAATGATGGGTTTCAAGACGATTCGCTTTCAGTACATGAATTTTTCCCGCACGGCATATGCGTTGTCATACGTGGTGGATCGTTCTCTTACTGACCGTGGTCGATTCCTTCCGGCACGCCCAGATAAGCCCTAAATTGTGGAAATCCGAATCCTCCCAGGGATACCGCAGTTGACACAGGGAAATAAAATGTCCTCCAATCCTCTCATGCATTTATATTACGAGCACTGTGGATGGGTATCACTTTAACCTCCGACCTCACCCATGAAACCGGCCATCTAGTGATGTGATTTAGTATGCTTTGGCATGACTATCAGTGAGATGCAACGTTAATTAAGAGTTGCACGCATGTGAGCACAAAGACTCACCGTTATTTACATTGAAGCAGCAGAAGTGATACGTGGCGCGCCAATGGCGTAGCAATTAGCGTGACATGCTGTACGAAGGCCCCGCACCACACAACGCAGATAAGCGTTTTCTCTAAAGAAGAAGTGCTACATAGAGGCACGTGGCATTTTTTTAATTCCAACATTGTTGTTGAACATATCCCAGGACTTGAAGAAGGCGTGGCATGTTCTGCGTCACTTGGGAGTGGAAGACAATTGCGGACCTACTATCCCGAATTCTAGTAAATCATCGAATCTCAGTTTTATGAGGTCTCAAAATTTCCATAAAACGAAAAAGGAAGTTTTTGAAAATTTAATTTCCATAATAAAATATGCCTTAAAACTCAATGATCCATAACCGAAGATTTTATATATAGAGTGGACAATAATAAAAAGTGACTAGATATTCCTATATAAAGCACCATTCTCAACGGGTAGGAAGAAGCTGTAAAAAATTAATATATTAATATTTTATACCTATTTATTTTTGCATTACCCATCGCTATTTTAAACTTTGAATTGAATATCAAAAAATGAACGGATCAAAAAAAAACAATCAAACGCGAAATGAATTCCATCTTTGTAAGCAGTCACTCTATTTCCGCTGGTCTCATAAAATATTTTCAAAACTTCATTCACATACTTGAAGCATTTTATCGGTGAAATGTATCCACGTTTACAAACTTTTTTTTTACAGAAGGTGGACATCTAAGTCTCCCACTAATTGAAATTGGGAAACATAACGCTTAAGTAGAATTATAAACATTTTAGGGAAAACAAGTAAACGTGATGAAAATATGATCAAAAGTATTCCAGTCGATATAAAAAAGCTCTTTCCCATGAAAGCATCGATCTATATTCATACCACTTAATTATCATTTTCGGAAGCTTCAATTTATAACACTGATGGTGTCCATGGTCTTACTATATGGTATTCACCGAAGATGAATTGCCTTTCGTATGCACTTTCGATAGCCAAAGACTGCCCATGAGAGCATTCATTACATAGGTCGACCCTACTACTTTACATAGATTTCTCAGAGCATTATTTACAGCCGTAGCGAAGAATGTTTTAATGAGAGAGTGAGGCCTTATAAGCGGGAATCGTAAACTGAGGGGAATCACTGGAATTCTTACCATAAGGAAATTTCACGAGTGGAAAACACCGGTGACTGTAGCCGTTTTCAAAAGCTCTTCACTCTTTTATGTTCTGCCTTTGCAAAGAGTTCTGATAGACATTAATAAATTCTTCTCGGCATTGGACAAAGATCTCCTTTGCCCGGGTCGATCTTCTTCACAGTGTCAATGAACTTATCATGCATCCAGTTTCTTGTGATAAACTCCTTTACGGCTCTCCTACAATTAGTTCTTCCTTCAATACTTATTTTGTTAGAGTATGGATAGCTCTATCGTACATCCATGGGGAAAGGTTTTTCATCAAATCTTTTTATGTCGACATGGGCATGTTATTCGTTTAATTTAAGTTTCAAAACAATCAAATGGTGGCTTTTGACGAATATTTCGTTAGCTTGGCTTATGGATATGTCTCTTGGAAATCTAATGAAGCAATCGACATAATTTTGGTCGTAGGACACGAACGATTTCTCCCCTTTCCAGTCATTTGTGTGTGAGAGGAGGGAAAAATTGCGAAGTGGCGAAGATTGTCTTCCAGCTTCGATTATACTTTTGCTTCCCTCTCATTCACAGTAGAGTCAATAATAAATTTAAAAAACTTTTTATGTAGATGATTTTTTGTGTTCCATTAGATAAACTGTTTTAGAAGTCTATTTTTTTCTTCTCTACGTGAATTTAGAATATAATTTTCACCAAGGTCTATAATAGTTTTCACATTGGTAAAATTCCGACTGAAAACTCTTCATATTGATTGCGTATGATTTTTCAAAAATGCCGTTAGCAATTTTGATTGGGTCGTTCCCACAATTCGCCAAGACTTGCCAACGCTAAAATGAGAAAAACTCAGATTTCGAATGAACGAAAAACCCTTTTCATAGCTCGACCGCATCAAAATGTATTCATCATTTAATTATTTCCATATCACGAAAAAACACATTTCAATAGTTCGAAAAACCAGTCCGCATAAATTCGGCAATCCACTTTCTATTTACTTCCATAAGGTGAACTAACGAGTGCACAAGCTGATAAGAGTGCATAAGCATGTACGTATTTCATCTACAGTTATAAACGCCTTGCAACTTATGAAATCGTGAACACACTAAGGTGCAATGAAAATTAGTTAAAATTTTAATTTCATGCGTGTTTTTACGCATAATTGTAACATAAATGTCTCAGACTGTATGGCCTCATTCAAAGGCAGATCTTGAGAACTGAAATAAAACCTCATATTTCAAAAGAATAAAAATTAAATTATAACCATAGAATAAACTCGTATTATGTTTCGATAATAATCAAGACCTCATTCGAATGGTAGGAGGAAAGAGAATCCTTACGAGGACGATACGATGGAATACCTTTTCTCGATTGGATTGGAAACTTTCGTTCCCATCGACTTTTTTCTTCCAATTATACACACAAACAAGATTTTTCCACTCCCTGCATAAATTTAACGTTGCAGTCGTCTTCCTCCTCATTATCATTTCACAAAGCACGAATTAACGCAAAGGAAACTCGCGGGAAGTTGGAGATGCACGTATGTAGACCGACTCAGCGTGGCAAGCGTACAGGTCCGGTTCTGTCCTATGGTGCGGCAAGTAGCACGATCTTCCCGTGATACCGCGGCGCCAACCCAACGAGATCAATCTCATTTTACTACATTGGTCGCAAGGAAAGCAGCACTGACATTCAGCGAAGCCTACCACGCTAACTGCCACCGCCACGTCTGTGTGAGTACTCCCGGGCGCATCCGCTTCTCCAAGATCAGATTTAAAAGGCGATGAAACAATAAAAAAAATTGAATACCACCTCTAATAAGTTACGATGCAGCCGGAAAAAAATCTGCGTAAATTGGATATTAAAACTACTGAAAGAGGACACGTTTATCCATGAAGTAATCCTCAAGTACCTACCCTCGGATGAATCCAAATGACATATTCACAGGTGAATCTATTCACGAAGGTCACGCCGTCCCCGTAATAGTAACTGGGCTACAGATATTGCGAGGCTCGCGGCCATATTTAGATCAACCGTCGTCATAGCAACGGGTTTCAATAGCACGCGCCAGAAAGATGAACCCGGAAGATACCCGTCGGTTCATTGGCGTAATGCAATATTCAATCAAATCAGCATTTTCATAAAAATCGGCGAAATTCGACGCGTTCACTAAATTAGAAATGGAATGAAGGTATAGGCGAAGGCGAGCAAGAAAAACTAATCGTGGAAATTGCCGCAACCGTCCGAGAGAAAAATTAACCCCTGGAATTTTAATGGCAAAAAAATAATACGCTATTGAAATGAAATTTTCAAACGCTTCGGCGTGGCTATATAATCGGAGATTGAATAAAGATATTCGTTTGGTCGAAAAAATCCAAAAATTATTGCCGAAATCGCTCTGCAGTACAAAGATTTCAGAAGCTTAACGAGCAAAGGAACAAAATAAGGCCAAGAAAGAAGACAACCCTGAGTTTATGATTTGGCGAAAGTGTTGTGAATCGTGTCGATAGAATATTTTATCCCGAACAGTTTAACGGGAGCAATGATATCAGCACTAAATACGAAGATCACGTGCTTCATAGCAAATATTCGTTCTGATGAATAGTTACGATACCCCGCGCAAATGGAGAGGATAGGCGAAATGACCTTTAGAGAATCTCGGTTATAGCCATACTTGAAAAGTACACGTACCTCGTGACATGTACTGTGAGAGAAATAGCCTAAGAGATCATTTCCTTCTGTATTGCAAACTTTAACTCTCTTCAATGCAGCTGAGAGGTATAAGCTGAGATTTAATGCAAGTTGAACATGTACGTTTAATCATTCACTCTAAGATGTAGTGAATACTTTAGACGTTTGATCCGAAGGAATTTCGGATTCAAACGCTGAATTATTCGCCCAAGAGACGAATTCCCTGAGGTAGTTGAAAACTAAGGATAATATTGCGCTCATTTATACGTTGTGTAACTTGAGAGTTCGAGGATCATTCATAGGAATACTTAGTATCTTCTTCAAAATGCTATCATCCTACGGCAACGTTTAATTCTTCGTAAACTACAAATATCTCCATTAAAACCTATATTATTTTGAATTGGCCGGACTTTTTTATAGTCTTCTTATTTATAAGTTCGATTATGAGAATGATTTGACTGAATTGTTTTTGAGAGATTGGAAATAGTATGCATATATGGAATAACAAATATATTTCCAAGAGTGTGAGAGATTTTTTAATTCCCCTTTAGGTTTTAAGTGACTCCTAAAAGTAACCCCTATCGAGTATTCAAAATACTCTTTGCGAAAACCACGCAAAGTGGGGTTTTATCTCTATGCCGAAGTTACTTATTTTTAAGGCTAAACTACATCTCCTTGTTAGTAAGATAGCCCGGGGACGAATTCCACATTATTCAAAATCGGTGACTTTTTATATTAATGAAATAGGTTTATCGGTAAAATCCCACGGAACTGCAGCACCAGTTAAATTCACCGAACCGAATTCATTCGTGGGAACAAAGCTGGATATTTCCAAATCTATATGTCTTCAACGCAAATAATTAATCAATCCACGTCAGCCACTTACACGCCTGAGCTAAAACCACTCATTTTTCAAGCATGAACATTCATTTACCCATGTCCGTGAACTCATCACGTTAAAACTTCACGAGGAGAAGATTGAAAAAAAAAATAAACACGGAGAGTGAAAACGGAGTACTCCTGAATTCTCTGCCGTTCATCGTCAGTCAATTTTGCTCGCCTAGTTTCAAATTGATCGGCCGGTAACCTCAAGAGTGTATCTCCGCCATTCAATCAAGTTTTCGTTCGCACCCACGCGATACAACGTCAGGCGAGGAAAACGTGCACTTTCATCTCATTTTGAAAGTCCACACCAAAGTTCATTCGAGACATAGAAGGCGAAAAAGTCTCACCGCGCTTCTGAGAACTACCCGACTAACAATAAGCTATAATGCTCCATGGTGTCATGGCCAACTCCGTGCTCTCTCTTTACTTGACTCTCCACGGTGGGCCGAATTCGAGTGTGTTCTTTGAGCGCCCGCGAAATTAATGACGTGGCCGAGCCCCTCGGGTTTGGGATAAGATAAAAATTTTCCCACGGTTAAAACGCTCGCTTAGAACGCTCCCATTACACGCCCGTTAGAGTCCTTAAGTGCCACCTCGCAAATCGACTCGCCACATTAAGAGGTGCCCGGGACCAGTTAAAACAAGTGAACGCCGCGTATGGCTCGATATGTAAGTCGCATGTCGTAGCTCACCTCAAGATCACCAGTAAGCACGCGGAAGATGGGCGATCGAAGCAGTCCCCCCCTTCTTCACCGATTACGCTGATTCATTTCTCGCGTATTATCTTCTACTTCCCTCCAAGTAGCACACACGACCCCAAACGTGTGCTTCTGTCCCTCTTTCAACTTCCCTTCCCCTTTCATTGTCTCTGACGAATTGATCGTCCCTTCGCGACGTATCTAATCCATTTATTCCGTCTCTTCCGTGCGGTGATCGACAATGCGCTCTCTCCTGCGATGCTCTTTTGCGCGCGTCCTCATTACTGCTTCATCCGACTACTTAATTTTCAACGACCATCTTCGCCATCAAGTCGTAGTCATGCTTCTCTCCTTCCTTGGTCCACTTTTTCCAATCGATACAATGCCACACTCCAAGACAAAGGTTTTCACGCGTTCCCTTGGATACAGTCACAACATATGAATAGACTTTCTTTCCTCCCCTTATTCTCAATACCAAATGTCAGCCACAAATGATGATTGTCAGCGATAAATGATAACTTATTTATTGGAGAAAGTCATGCATAGTATGTGTATCAAACGGCTCTGCCCGTATTATAAGATGAACGCTGTCTACCAGGTCAAGAGATTTGTTGTATGTTCATTTGGGCCATCTTCAATGGTACTCCGCAATGAGGTAACAGCTGTTGTCGGCTTTCACAAACGCCTAACCAACGTTGTACATACGTATATCCCACCTTCCACTCGAGTGAAATGTTCATCTGCGACGATGAATGAAGTTACCACGTCTGACATTTGATCTGCGCATGAGCCCTCTTCATCCCTTATACGATTGCTTCTACACCATATGTGGAGCGATGGTTTTTCGAAAGCCGTCCCGGTCACGAGGCATAAGTACACCTTAAGGCGGCCCCGCAAATTGAGTCATTACGTCGGTCGTAACTACCTGCTCAAACACATTAGTCCTCCGAGATGACGGTGCCCATGTCAAAAGCCCCTATCCCGCAATCTCCTTCCTCGCCCTTCCCACATGTGGCGGCAGGCAGATGATATTATCCGAATCTTTCAGGACGCCCAAACGCCATCTCCACCCGCGAATCCTTTCACCGTGCCGATGCCTCCCGGTGCGGAAAATTCTAGCGAGAGGACGCGTGACGTAACAGCTCACCCTCGACGACCCTTCCCACGGGGTGAGAGGCCACCCGGCCACCAATTAGGAAACCGTCGCTTTTGAGTGATGTCTCCGGGTGTGTGTGTGTATACATGCATGCACTTAATGTACCGCTCGTGATCGGCACGGGAGTGTCTTCGCAATCGCTGACGGGAGAATGTACCCGTGCGAGCGATCTTCGACCCAGGGTATGCTCGCTGGGGCACTCCACGCTGACCCCGTTCATTTTTTTTAGGGAGAGAGGTGACCCTCACACGGCTTTTGGATACATTCCGCCCCCGCCGAAATGATTGATGTGGTACCGTGTAGAGTGTGGGGAAACATTTTCTCCACAAATCTTTTTCGTGAGAATGAAATTTAATTTGCAATATCGAATTATCGAGATTCCACAACGCCACCGATATTACGTTGCAGACTATTAAATTCAAACGATATTATTATTCATCTGCGTGGTTCCTTTTTTTTGTTTCAGCGCAATATCTAAGAATTAAGCAGGAGTAAATAAAAAATGAGCACCTGATGGTATATTCTACTGATAGGAGTTTTTCACCGTAAATGCGTTTCCCGAGCTCTGTAAATGTTTTGAGGAAATGTCACAAATGATAAATAAAGATATTCTAGAGTGATAACATTATTTTCATTCAACTTAGTGTTTTAATGACACTTTTTGCTGCAATACCTTTTTTCCCCATCCGTCCCAGCCCCCTTTAAGATTAACACAAAAACTCTTTCGTGGACGGCTAACTGCAGAAGTTCAAATATTTTTCTTTACGCTGATGTGGCTCCATTATCAATCGTTTTATAAGATTCCAAAAGGAAGAACCTCAGAGTTCAAAAACGCCCGTGCCCGAGTTCTGAATTGAACTAACGTCCCATGGAATATCCAGCAATCGCGTTAACGAAAACCCTGTCGGAAATTACCCCAAACATATTTCGCAAACATATTAAGTACTCGGCGTTTGAACAACCAAAAAAAAATAGACTCAATATTCACGAGCGCACGATATAGACATTGAATATGTTAGCACTAAAGTGGCGAATATTGATATCCAATAAATGAAATCGGAAAAATAAGCATTTTGGAACCTTAAGGATAGTAAAAAAACATACAATGCGTCCAACATTTTATCACCTCAATAGGTAAATGACGCAAGATGGCAGCAAAAGGTTGTTTTCAACCATAATCGTGGAATGCAGTCGCGTTATGATCCTGCGAAACTCATTTGACTCGTGAGCATCCATCCGAAGCCTAGGGATTCTTCCCTAACTATTCCACCGATTCCATCGGTCAGCTGATGCAGAAAATAGGCACTTTTTTTCTGAAACATTCCATTCGAAATCGGCGCTATCCCGAGTGTCATCCGCAGCGGGATTTTCTACCGTGGGAATGTGAAGTTGGAAGAGAGGAGGATTCTGTGCGCTTCGCGGGCGTAGGATGAGGAGTGCGGTGAAGGGAATTTGAGGAGGAGGGGTGAGGGGACGTAGTGGGTTGGGAGACGTGGAAGAAGAGGGAAAGTAGCACTTACGAGCGATTCTCCCTCTCCCTCTCTCTAAGACCTTCGCGTATCAAGGCTCAAAACATTAATGCAGGCAAAAACATTAAGCTATCGCCAATGTACAGTCACTTCAAAGTAAACAAAACTCTTCTTAATCTACATATAAATACTATTCTGCGAATCCTCGACGTGTGTTACTGGTTTTAAGAAGCCAATCATTACGTATTTGTTCAAGGAAAAGGCGGATGAGAAGATGTACTTATGTCGTTAAGATTTGGGATGCTTCAACCTTGGTTTCCGAAGTGATGGCATAATGCGCGATGGAATAACGTGCATTTCAATTTGAAAGTGCACGATTTTTTCCATTTCCTCCTATCTGCAGAAATAGAATGAGGTCTTGAGGTGTCAGAAGTAAACTCCAGTGCTCTTTATTGGTTGAAAAATAAGTTTTGGAGCTCAGCTTGGTTTTCGTGACCAAAATTTTTGCCCTTCTAATCACGAAAAATCTAGCCTTTCTATGCCATGTCTACCTAACCGGCAACATTAGCTTTCTTTTCACAGCACTCGTTGAACAATTCTCGTGGATCTCCATAAAAAAATTATCTAGTTTTTGATTAAAACTTTCTCCTCTGCGGCCCATGCACGGAAAATTGAAATGAAGGAGGAACCCACCCCCATCAATTTTAATTGGGTTTTTTCTATCACCCATAATTGTGTTATTCGAACCATGTGTTTGGAATGTACACAGGTGAAAAAATTATACAATTGAAGACGACTGTAAGCATTTGAAGTGATTCGCACGCGGCAGAGAAGATTGCTTCCATGATGTCACTGACCAACACACTAAATTTATGCAATCAATACCCCACCCTTGGTATGAGTCGTCAAAATAACAGCCACTACAACCGAGTGATCCCTAAAGTATGGAAAATTTGATTAAAGGCCTATCATTACAATGAATACACGGTCGTTTCTCATCACAACGTACCAATATGTAAAATTATGGGTACACTCTCAAGATCGCTTGCGCACAAGGCATGTGAAAGTCCTTAAAACTATCACGGATTTGTCATCGAAAAAACTCAATCATAAGTTAAAGACAAGAAATTGATACATAAACTCCAACGAATAAAACAGTTTCAAAGGTTTTTGAAATACTTCGTTAACAGGTTTGATCTTTACAAAGGAGTGATGAGGAATAATCAAATAATTTTCTCGATTTTGTTGTACTTGAGTAATCTTGAATAGTTATAGAGTGTACAACGTGGCTCAGTTGTTACGAGTAGATATTACACAGAAGGAAATCACATATTAAGTTGCCTGGACTCCATACCCGGAGGTGATTGGGGGACATGACTCAGATAGACTTAAAATTTTGCTGTGTAACGCTAAGAAAAAAAAGGAAAATGCAATGCACTTTGAAGTTCGCTAAATAAAAAATAGACGCAGAAAGTTCGCTCGCAACAGGATAGGATTCATTCGAGAAGAATACCAGATTTTTTACGGTAAATAATTCTGCTTGCGCAAAACATCGACTCTGCAAATAGCATAGTCGAGGCTTCTACTATCCGGAGAAAAAAAATTACCGGGTTTACATCCTCTCGAAGCTAGTTTTCTCCCCGGCATCGCCCCTCCCTCTTATTAATTTCCCCACGCTTCCAATTTCAATGCAAACTTCCGCCCGTCACGCATTTACGTCACGGATTTTTGCCTCCGCCGGAAATTCTAAAAACTTTGGAGCCATCGTTCCTTTTTTTTTTCTGATCAGCTCGGAGTGTAATTTCCTATCCCTCTAGCCATCCGTAAATGAGAAGAAGTTACCTAACTTTATTTCCAGGATTACATTATCCTTTTTTTCCCTTTGTCCCGCGAACACGGCGAAATCACGTGCCAAGGAGTATTCTGTTGACATTCCATTTTCATTAAATTCCTTTAAAGTCAATCGGTTGGGTCAGTTTCAAGTTTCAATATTAATTCGGTACGTTCACATTTCCTTGAAAGTGAAAGTCACGGTCGCAATAGCATTGCAGTTTTAATGCACTGTGTGAAAGCGATACGTATAGCTATGTCACTTCCTCGTCCTTATAGAGAAAATTTCACTGCGAGAATTATGGCTAGCTAACATTCTGCACAGTATTCCCCTTCAAATCAATTTATTTTCTCAGCGAAAAAATCAGAAATTTTATAAATATTTCATACACAATTAACATTTATGATAATTTTAACCACTTCAAAATAATGTATCAAGTATTGAAAAATTGTATTGCAAACGACTCAAATTTTCATGGAGTATCTCAATATATTTTACGTTACATTCCTAACATACTTACAGAGGATTTACTTTTAAAAGTTGCGGCGATGATGGGTCACCTACCTCATACCCATGATAAAACTAAGATAAGAGCATAATGCAGTTTTTGCATAAAATAAGGTTCACTCCGCGAAGACCGCTTGGGCATCATGTTTGGCAAAGCTACTACTCTTAACTGCAATAAGACAAACAGGTAATCGTAAACATTTATATGACATTGTTAGTTACATGACCTTTCTTTTTTTTATCCTTCATTATGCGGAAGAGAGAGGTTATAGGTTGTTCAATCAAACTTGAAGATCTTGCGAATATTTATAAAAAAACACATTTGGTGCCAGACAGAAGTTACGCAGAGTGCGAAAGACGACTAGAAACCTGTTTGCCATATCAAGAGTGCCACGTAATCCCTGCAATGGAAGTATCACGCCATTTATTTTATGGAGTGCATAAAAATGTTCAAACCGCCTTGTGGACCCGTCCAGCCTCAATCTTAACGTACAGATCCCGTACAACTCTTTCCAATCTGACTCGAGCTAAGTATTCGATATTGGGTTCGGCGCCACGGAAAATCGTGGAATCGAAAACCTCGATACTACATCATTGGTGCCACCCATGTCCTTCGATGCAAAGAAAAATCCGACTCGCCCTTTCCAGCCATAAGTTTCTACTTGAGTGCGATGGAGACATGTTTGGCGATATACATTGTGCAGTCCACGATGATATAAATTTTTTGCCCATAGGGCAATCCAATTCCGAAAAATTTCACAGAGGAAAATCTTTTACTTAAGCTGAGATTAGAATCGAAATCCCTCGATTTACGGAGACTGCTCTAAGCATCTAAGCTCGCAAGAAATTCTATATTCAAGACAACCTCAAAGTCGGGCACCGGGAAATCCACATACATTCATGATTGACTTCAGCGTGTGTAAGGGATCGCCGCATTGTTTGCGGCAAATATTATCGACACTGCTAGTTCCGGTGTCTGCTCGTCTCCTTGAAGGAACTAACGAAAAGGCCAATACTACACGTTATCAATGGGATAGAACGAATCAACGGGATGCTGATAAGGATTTCTAAAGCATTTGTGACAGAGAAAACTCCCGAAACGGTATCAAAAATACAAGTGAAAAAAGGAATGAATTTCTCATTGATGGTTTGTTTTTCTGCGCATCTTATGGCAAGGAAGTTATTAGTAAACTTGCTCGTTACCATCGGTGCGATCCTCGTGAAATGAAAGAGTTCTCGGGGCCGCATAATCCGAGGGAGAGTTCTAATTAATTTACCGTCCCGGTTCTCCACGCGACGCTGCTTGGCTAATGAGGGGACTGACCCTCACCCGAGATCCCTTATCAAAGCCATAAAATTGCTAGCGTCTCGCAATATGTACTTTTCCCCGCCTCTAATGAGTATTCGATGGAAAGCCATTTAAACGCCGCCGCAAGCATCAGAGCGGAATGACACACAAGCATGGATAATTTTCTTTCCCTTGAAATTCGAAACCGTCCCATGGAATCAAATAGCTCCTCGACCGGATTGTATTCGGTAAACATTGAGAAATTCCTGACATCGACCATAGCCAACGAAATCTACCATGCTTCACACTATGAACGACATCGACGGTTTTAAAATGCTTTTTTTTTGCACCGAAGAATTTCGAAATTGGCGACGTTGATTTAAACGCTTCCCCGATGCTTCAATATGTTTTATAAGCATCGTAAAATTTACGATTTTTATTACATTCTGGATGGCCTCCTATTACGACGGAGAAATGCCTTAGCTCTTCCTCAATTCTGCAAGAAAGTTTGCTTACGGCTATAAAATGTAATTTCCTCACGGCCAATCTATTCGAAAATGGACATAAAAAGCATTTGCGTGGCTTCGATCGACTTCTTCCTACTTGGCAAATTTTGTGAGGAAAGGCGTATTTGGGAGGGGTGACAGTGACGCTACCTGTTTTAATGTCTCACTTAACCCCTAAAGATATGCGTGATTATACAACGTGGATAACAGAAGTTGAGAATCGGCTTTTTTTTCTCTCTCTTTATTTTCGCAGCCATTTACAGATAGCAGGAGCGGGACGGTAAGAGCTCCCCTACGCAAAACCCTGGATTCGCCACCGCACCCACTCAGCCTTGACAAGACGCCCAAAATTTTGGCTGAGTTGAAAAAACGGTGGGCCCAAGCGCCTCAAGGTAGCCGCGAGGCGTGGAGGGCTGCTTGCCTGGCTGTGGGCCAGCACGCGAGAATACAGCTCTCAGACTGAATGTTCCGTGTTAAGTGCCGTCTCTCCCAGAGGTTGCTCATCCCACGAACACAGTATGTTCTCTTACTTCCGAACTAACCCACCAGTGCACTGCTAGCCCACCATTAGAGCTATTCGGTAACTCGTTAAAATACACGTCAGTAGTAATTTTCAGTTGGCTTTCATGACGACTTGCCAGCTCCAAGTAGAACCAATTTAACATGAAAACGGATGGCACCACATTGAATCACGGTCCATTACGAATCCATTTTTCCATGAATATTTGTTCCTTTTGCGAGAAATAATCAACTCGAAACAAAGTTCAATATGAAACCACTCTTCGCTCCTCAGAAAATAAATCAATGCATTTTTTTCGAAAAACACGAAACGAAATTTTTGGTTGGTATTCCCCAATCCGCAAGCTTCTCAACGTTAAGCACTCTCAAAGCCCCAAAACCAACAAAGGAGGTTTTTCATTGACACAATGGTCTTAATCATTGAAGCATTTTCATGAAATGTTTTTAAATTGTTGCAATTTCAGGGTGAGTTAATTACGAAAGATCGCTGTTAAATAATTTTGTTTTTAAGAAATGTGCAGTTACGAGATAATATGGATTCCGACCAAAGCGGCGGAAATATTTTAGCCTGATATTCCTTCCGGTCGAAATGCGGCTACCACGAAATGTTTGGTTCGATCCCCTACATTTCATGGGAACCGGTTTCCACGGTAGCTCCTTTTTCACCGACGCTTCGCCAACGGCGAAGCTACCGGTGTATCGACTACCAGTCGCTATATCCCGTTACAGAATTGTCATTGACAGTGAGAGAGAGAGATTTGTTACACGCGATGATTATCTTCAACGATAGGCCAACGACAGAATCTAACGAGTTACCGAAAAGCGAGACTGGAAAGCATTTCTTCCTCCACAGGTCACTTCTCCAGGAAACCTGGACGATCACCGTTCTTTCTCCGTCCGAGTCCAAAGAGAATCGCATCTTCACAATCTGGGAAGCATTTATTTATCAGCGGACCCAATTAAAAATAAAAAAGAGCTAATTTCGAATCCGTGGAACGGATTATAAATATGGATTTGATATGTTCGAGCATCTCGATACCCAACCGTGTTATCCCAAGGAGGTAGAAATTTCGTCCTTCGATTGCAGAGTCACGGGTTCGAATCCGGGTCAAGTCTCTAGACACATGTGAATAATACAAAAGAGCGATTTTCCGGGAACCAGAATATTGAGGGAATCCGCGGACAGCGCAGGGAAAGAAACTTGACCCGCTTCCCAAAATTCTGTGTTTGCGGACGCCGTGGAGAAAGGTAACCTTTACCCTCACCGGAAAAACCAACTTTCTCGCTGATAGCTTTGATTTTAGAAGTAAGTAGGTTAATGAGGAACACAATTGAACCATTTTCCGAGTTAATACTCAAGAAATAATGTTTTTTTTTTTCAAAATTGAGCAAATGAAAAGTTGTCACATGAATGGGGAATGCAGTTTCGTACTATTTTGACTTTGAATGATAACTGTATGAACTCATATCGAATTGTAGCCATTGCCATTTTCCGAATTTTTATACATTAATTCTGAATATGGCTTCGGGATCATAGGGTTTTCATTAACTACTAAGAAATTTACACACAAAAGGAATTGCGTTCTTTCCACAGTATTTTCTTCAGAATACTAACTGCTGCTTTATTTGCCATAGGGTTATTGGTTAGAAACATATTATACATGAATATAATAATAGGAGATAAAAATTATTGACACAGTTTCCTGAAAGACTATAAGAGTAAGTTTCAATATTTCGACAGCAAAAAATTTAATTCTAAATGATAGAGATTTACTCAAACTAAAATTATGCTAAACGCATTTAACGTAACGGTTTCTCATTGTGTCATATCAAATTACCTTCATATGAGTCATATTTAATTTCGAGTGGTACGACGACTATGGTACAGGTACCTGTAATTTATGACATGAAGGATACCTAAGATTATAAGAGTCAACATCTATTTCCTGGAAGCCACTCGAACTCACAATGCGTTGATTGGCCAGGGAATAGATAACGGACTAGGCCAATGAGGTCGGAACAGCCCATACTCTTTCAACACGCTCAAATATTTTACATTCCGATTTAAAAAAATCCTCGGCAAAAAATTTCATCCTCGAGAAGCAAAAAAAATAAAAGCAGTTTCTGTTAAGCTTACGGGATCTTGAGCTTTTGATACCAGTCTCCCTTCGTGACAGAAAAGTCTTACAGATTCTTAACATTAATTCCCCATCGGAAAGGAAATAATTTCTCCTCTCTCTAATTTATCTTATCGATTTCCTGTTGATATTCAACTTGCCATCACTCTAGTTTTTTTTCCTGCGGCCGCAGGAAGAACGGAAGGGAGCCCCCGAGATGGGTCAATCGGAGCGTACACTTGCATGAGTCGCCGGAATAATTCGGGGGCGGAGAGATTAGCTCGGGGACCGTAACGGGGGCAGATGCCTCGAGATAGGCGCTGGACATGTCGACATATTCAGGAGCGTGCCTCTGGCACGATGGAACACCGGTACGCCGCCCGTTCCGTTGGCACGCACACACCCGCGGTCACTAACCGTTTCGCGTAATTATGTCCGCCAAGTCGAAGGAAAACTTGACTTTTCCCCTGGTAGCTGGGAACGAAAACTCGAGTGCGAAGGGGGAAGGAGCAGATAGGGTACGACGCCCACGCTCCAATTAGGGGTGAACCTACGAGTTGAGTTTTTTTTTGGTTTCGTAACCCAAATTAGCCATCGGTGCTGATTCGTTTTAATGGGCCCCATCGCTCTAAACGTCCGCAATCGAAGTCGGACTTGTTGTCTCGCTTCCAAAATCTAGAGAACTCGCCGAGGTAACCCAGCTTACGCACTGGGGAAGACTGTGGAGTCCGGACTTACTGCCAAGAGAACGTCGGACGAAGTACGCACGTTTGGAGATGGAGTCTTAAGGGTTTCCCCCAAGAGTTCCTCAAGACAACCGAGAGGGGCGGCCCCTGGTTTTACGTGCCCTCAATGTTGGAATAGCCATCGCGAGGACCCCATCCTCAATATCGAAAACTTTTATAGTTAAAGTAAACGCAAACGTTGACATTATTTTTATCCAACCCATTTTATTGTCATTCTAGCAACAATAAACCAGTCTCTCATACTTACAGTAGAAATTCGCACTAAGGAACCGCATTTCACGTAGCTTTTGCATACGTTACTTCCATTTTACACAATTATTTGAAACGAACACTTAAGCAGCACTTGACTGTGATGTTGCATGCCTACTTTGTTATCATCCCCTGCCACATACCCAAACGTTGGCTTCATGGGCACCATGTAGATGCAGATCACTCGGAGAATATCAAGAAAAGCCCTCCTTCTCCCAATCCCACATGCCTAGACATGTGGGATTGGGAGAATGCCTGCCTTTGACTGGCGCCGGCATGTGCTTAGTTGGCCCCTTCGATGACTGCTCAGCAACTCTATATCATACCATAATACTGTCCCTCAATAGTACTTAGAAATAGTACATTTGAGGATGTTTCTTTTTTAGCTGATTATTTTGGGTAAGCCTAGAAATGAGCATCAATATTGTTAGGGAGCAGCCTAGATATAAAATTGCATTTATTCACATCACAAATATTTTCTCTTATTGAATAACGCGTTCAGTTTAATCTAAAAAGCAAAACTGACCAGACAAGTGGCAGGAATGTAACTTAAAGACATCATTTTTACATTGGCATGAGATGTTATCCCATGTCAATACGAAGTAAGACTTGTACGAGGGTGGTCTGAAAAGTTTCCGACCTCAGAAAAAATGTCTTGTATCTTTGCTAGGTCGGAATCTTTTCAGACCACCCTCGTATGCTATAAATTTAAGAAATTTGACAATGATAACCACCACGTCGACTAGACCGGGATCCGCTCATTTCCGGGGGAGTGCCTTGCACAGTTTAACTACCGACGCCTCCCTTATAAGGGATTATAGTCTCGGTGATTGATTTTTCTGTTTGTTAATTTTTTTGCATTTGTCTACGCAAACACTGCTAACTCCGCCACATTTTAATCTTGCGGCATTTCTTTCAGTTTCCCCGTTGAAAAAAAATATCCCACAAAGTTTTATTTTCACTCACGTCAGCCCCACTCATGACTTGCTCCTCGATCGTGATGGTCTCGAGAGGCACCTCTCTTAATCCCGAAGGTGTTATTTTGTATCGAACTTTCAACTCCACAATTACTCTTGAAATAGCGGGTCCGCGAAGAATATAAAAACCTCACTCTAGTCAAACAACCAGCCCACGGGTGGAAAGTGAAAAATCACAATGGAAAGGCGCACTTGGGTTGGAGAGTAAAAATTCAAGATCGAAAGCGACCGGTGGGGTGAAGGGCATTCATTGCCAATCGCCCGCGGAAACCTCAACGGATCACTTTCACCCGCCGCCCCCCCGCATCGGCGACGTGGCCTCCATTTCCTCCGGGTGGCTGCATCCCCGTGGACCATCTCTCGAGTTGAGTGGTAGGAGGAGGAGGTGGGTGTTAGGAGAAGGGGGGGGGGAGGGAGGGCGGGGAAGAGAAAGATATATAAGTATATATAGAGAGAGAGAGAGCGGAAAACTTTTTTTCCAACTCGACGAGATGAGGTCGACAACGGAAATGGCTGGAGAAAGTGTTTTTTTTACTATGGGAAGAAATGTTTTATGCCGGGGTCAAGGTTCATTGAACTCTTACCGAGTGGGCCGCGCAAGTGATTGGGCTTATATGCACAGCCCAAGCGGTGAAGGTGCACCGGAGCGGTCTCGTGAGGATTATGCGAAACCGATTTAAGAGAGACGCTGCACGAAATGCTTGCTGTCACAGATGCGGCTAACGGATGTGGCGACTGTACGCGAGGCGCGTCGTCCGGTGGTGCTCTGTCGTGACGGGGTGCTTTGTGTTGGCGATGGTCACAATGGACCAGCCACGAAAATCCCAATACACAACAGGAATTGAAAGGAAAATGCCGAAATGAATATTAGGTTAAAATTAAAGTTCAAACTCACGTCATTCTATTCCACAGTGAAGTGTATGTAGATAATGCGATAATTTTTAAAAGCGTTGACTTTGGTATCTACGTTGAATGGACAAAAAATCAATTATGAATCATTTTATGAAATAAAAGATGAATTCGAATGTATACTTCAACCTGTACTTCACAAAAACATAGAAAATGATGGTAAGGTAAGGAAATCCCAACCTTGTAAAGAGAGCTCGAGATTTCGGTTACGCATGACTCCCCAACCAGCATTAATTAATCATTTATGATCGGGGAAAACACATAAGAATATGACGACGGATAAAATCTTAAAAAGAGGGAAAATGCTTAAATTTAGCTGTACTATAAATGCACACAATTTCGTAACCCAAAAGCACCAATTTGATATTTGGGACACATCAATATCATGAAATCATATTTAATTCGTAGGAGAAGACAAATACACAATTTTTTAATCCATACACGCCTGCTGAATATTCCGGTCAATATTATTTCCTCCCGTGTTACTGTTTCTGTAACTTATTTTCCTTTTTTCAAGAGGACGAGGCATACGTAGAGGGTCAATCAGTACACCAAGAGTGGGTCGGACATGGGGTATATCGAAAACTTCCCCACTATAGATCCAACAGGAGATCCAACACGACAAAGAAATCAGCGAGAAACAAATACGAGGGTCATCCGGAAAGTAGTACCCGTTCGTGAAATAAAGACACAAAAGTAAATATTAACAAACATAAAAAATTTTATTTGAAAGAGGATACTTGAAACTACTTCTCAACATAATCTCCAAGCAAATTAAGGCATTTGTCATAACGTGTGACAAGTTTCTGTATTCCTGCTGCATAGTCCTTCGCCGCCAGCTCATTGAGATACGCGAGGGACCCATCTTGCACAAATTTTTGCATAATGCAGATGGTGTTTAACAATTTCATGAACAATTGTTCGAGAAACATTGGGAAAATGCTCACAGATGTCATCAATTGTGACGCGCCGATCGTTCCTCACGAATTCGTCAACTGAGCTCACCAGTTGGTCTGTAATGACAGACGGTCTCCCCGAACGCTCATCGTCGTGTGTGTTCCCCCTCCCCATGTTGAAGTTGCGACACCACCGCCGAACAGACGACTCGTCCATTACATTGTCTCCATACACCTCCTTTAATTGGCGATGAATATCACATGGGCGAACGTTTCTTGCATTGAGGAATTTAATCACTGCCCTCACTTCACAACTGGCGGCGTTCTCAATTTTTTTAAACATTGTAAACAATCACAGAAACAACACAGGCAATGCTAGCGTCACGCAACTTGGCTCAGAGAAGGCAGACAAGCCACTGAAGCTATCTGACCTCGTCCAGCGGCTACTCGCGTCGTCAGCACTTCATGCGGCACTAACGGGTACTACTTTCCGGATGACCCTCGTATATCTCATGTACTTCGGTAATGTGGTTAAAATTTCGAAATTACACTGATTGACTGAATATTTAAAAACGGTTTTAAGTAAACGGAATCGAAGAGAGGCTTGTTGCACGGTCGAATTTCAGGTTGTGTTTTGCTAGGAGAGGTGAGAAAATACGTCATTGTACCTAACACAGTGTCCATCCAAAAACTACATTAATCGGTGGAATACAAATACATAATAATAATAAACGCCGAACAATAAATAATATTTATTTAAACTCATTGATAGCGAATAAGTCTATTGTCGCACAGACGGGCATAATTACATCAGCCAGGAACGGGAATGTAGGTAATAAAACTCATGGGCACTGGTAAGCACCTCTATACGAAAAAACATTCGGAGGTACTGAGAGGACATAGTATCGTCCTTGGGACTACTGCGCAAGGTGAAAGTTCTCATTGGAAATCTAGTATTTTGTTTAAACAAGGGCACAAAATCGGAGCTGCTATTGAAAGGCTGGAAAACGATTTGAGTCTTGGCCCTGCTTGAAATCGTGAAAATGCAGCGAAAGATGGGCAGCATTCCTTATAAAAACTCATCTAGAAATGAGAAACATTCTTGAAAAAACTGCAGGACTTCCTCCTTCAGAAATTGGAATTTTTATGCGTAAAAACAGGGTGCGTATAAAGTGCTGGCAATCACCATAGACTAGATCCCTTAAGGGCCAAATCGAAGGAAATTACCTTGGTTACGACCTGACAACCGGCATAACTATAAAAAAATCCGTTAGTAACAAGCACATCAGTGAATTGAACAAGAAGTAGGAGTGGAGGCCCCGTATGTGCAAACAGAGCAGAACCAATTCAACCAAGTGCGATGTAAAATTAGGTCTCAAAAAAAGCTTTTACCCGAGGTTTTTTGGGCAATAATGATTTTAATGTCGATTCCGGCCTACCTCTTCCGACTTTTTTGGCTCCACTGAATCCGGTTAAATCCGTGTTAAAAGTCTGACCATAATACATATGGTTAGTAGAGCACATTGCCTTTGTGGAATATTAACCAGATAATAAATTCAAAAAGTATTTTGAATTATTTGCTCTCGTGTCGTTATTGCCCATTAGTATTTGCAAAAAATTCAAATTAATTTGTAGCGACTAATATGCCTTTGAAACACCTTTTCTCTTCTTGGAACTGGAAATGCCAACCTCTTGAAAAAAATAGGCTCAATGGTCTGCCAGTGGCTTACATGGTACTATTCTTTAAAGGGGTCAAAGAGTAGGGGTCGATCTTAGGAGTTATTAATACTTATAAGTTTCTGTCTATAATGCTGTGAGGAGGGAGCTTCGTAGGAAGTTACGTAGATCTGCAGTCTATTGGACGGAACACGATGAACTCATTTCGTGAGATTAGCCTTAACTCAGAGTTTCTCTCTACTCTCCTTTCACTCTGATTTTCTAGATGATATCAAACTCTTTATAAAATTATCTTAAAAAGAAAAAAAAACTTCAGGATGTCGGGCGTTAAAATCACTGCCAACTCCCGCGAAGAGACCGCCGAAAGATAACACGATTGTTTCACCCACGTATTGCCATGCATAGTTAGAAAATACAATTTGTGCGAGTGAAAAAAACAAAATGGAAACAGCTTGCGCCGATACAATTTCCCAATCATAACATTCTAAACATTACACGGGTACGAGTGAGAGGCGGAACGGGAACGAGCGTACAATTCCATCACGATTTCCGACGCTTATTTTGATACATTTACATACTACTGTAGACATCAGAGGCTGCCGAACGCCACGCCACGCTTGGAGCGATAGTCAACGTATCCGTTGAGTTTGGTGTCGGGAGACGACACTTCCTCCCACGAGAGTTCGGAGACTGTAGTTACGCACGGCGAGGAGAAATGGGGATCAGCGGGGCCCGCGGGCGGATCGTCGATGGGCCTGGGTGAAAGGTACGGATCCGGGATTAATTCAACGAGCGAGACGAAAGGCCGTCCGGTGCGGCTTTTCTTCGCGATGAGCGAGCGAGGTGAAAGGAAGGTGCGGGAGGTTAACGATAATTCCGTTCGCGGAAGGAATGAGATGTTTTTTTTCTGGTACGCTCAGAGAACGGAGGGACGGGGGGGGGGAGAAGGAGAGGTCAGTCTGATTACCGACGGGGAGGCGCGAGAAAAAATTAATACATCATGGGAGTCATTGTTAATGGCTCAGGGCAGATTTGTATCTTTTAATTTGAAGATATGAAGGGATTTCCCACGGCCCAACGGAGGCTCGCACACGGAGCGTTGCTCAACTGGGCAGAGTCTAAAGAGGAGTGTGCAGAGCACCAGAATGATATTTGAATTTAGGAGTTCCTAAAATTGATTTGAAGAAAAAAATGAGACTCCGTTAATCACGGCCGATCTCTTCTTCCTCCAGTGCGATTGGACTTTTTTGCTCTGCAAATCAAGGGTGATTAAGTAGCTACGCGGGCAAAAATACACTGCTTGATTATTAATCTTCTGAGTGATACCGAATCTTATATTCCCAGCATTAATCGAGCAATTTAATACAAAGCATGAAACATATTGCTTTCGATTCCCATGCTTTAGTTTTACCCTCGGGCGTATCCGTCTCGAAGAACTTCCTTCTTTTTATTCAAATGCGCGCTTAATCTAAAGGGAACGTGACGAACACAACTTAAATGGACTTGCCCTGTGAATAAATTTTTTTCCTCAGGTAGTTTCTAAACCGCGTCAATGAATCAAACTTAACCTCGGGCCGATTTCAGAATTTCATAGACTATCGGGAGAGAGAGTTCCCGCCGTCTTTATCACCAACGGATGTATGCTCTAGGGTAGCGAGCTATACAAATAGAAACGTTTGTCTACGGACTACAGAATCTCGGGTTCAATTCTGGCCGTTACTTCTCGACACTCCATCCTCCAAACACGGTGTAGCTGCACCAACGTTTAGGTACCGGATCTTGGAAAAGCGTAGGTGGCACTGAGAAAGAACAGGTCCTCCTACAGCTACATTGTGTGAATCTTGCACGTCGAAGGAGTAAGAACGAGTTAACCTATGTAAACCAACCTTCAAGTTGGTCCTCGTGTTTGGTTGGCAGGCTTTTGTTGACTATCATATTCAGCTGAATGATGATTTCTATCAGGAAAATCGAACATTTAAAATATTAGAAACGCATGGGAAAATGTATGCGTCGAATGTAAGAAAAACTTTCTTTATGTCAGATGAAAATATCAGTCAGATGAGCGATCACAGTGGCAATTTTTCAACTCATTGCTGTAATAGAATAATAGAGTAGAATTGATTAGTTAGTCACTACAAGTTCAATAAGTAGCATAAGAGCGCTGTTACATAAGATACTCAGCTAACATAATGAATGATTAAATCGAAGGTATAACATATAATAGTATTTTCATTACCAAAATCCTTAGTTTTACATTATTTCAAAAAAATTCCTTGGCATTAGAGATTTTCCTGGAATGATTTTTTTAATGATCCTGACAATTCTAGGCCTTCAGTTTTGAAGAAACTCTTAAATAATACAAATAAAATCTGCTATTATGATGCAGGGGACTAGAACACTGCCTGGACTGACAACTAAAGATCAACTCAAGGCCGGAACCTTAGAAAGTCAATGGCTGTCTCCAAACCTAACGTGATGATTGTGTAACACGCTCCGCGAAAGAAGAGAGTAAATTTTGAATGAGAATGACTTTTAACGCCATAATTTTTCTTTGAAATGGTGAAAATATTTTGTAACGCATGATCTATTTGACTGAAACCATCTGGCTTTTGAACGTGAAGTCATTCTTTTCATCTTCTGTGAATGAATACGACGACGTAAATAATTTAAGTGTACAAAAGCTCCATTTTTCCAGCTCTCCTCAAACAAAAGGTAAAGCCCTTCCAAGAAGATGGCATGCTTCCAGGGAAACGTCTTAAGATAAGCAATCTCACGCTCTAAACTGAGTTGTAGGTTTTGAAATTGTGCAGGTGTTTGTTCAGGACTTCAATCTTCACTTGGACAGTTTCCCCACAGAGAAAGTAAATACCAAAGGACACCTATGTGTATATACTTGAGAAAACCAAGCGAAGGTCATGAAAAGCGAAGCGAACTTGACTGAGATTTTTATAAACGTATTTCTTGAGTCCGAATTGCTATTGGAATTTTCAGAGATCATTTTAAACAGCTAATAATGAGAAGGGACAAAAAAAATAACAGAGAAAAAGCTATGAAGGACCGCTCCAATATGTTCACGACATCCTTCAAAAATAATTTGTCCATAAACTGGATGCTCTATAAATCAGATCGCTGAAACTAACATTAATAAAACCAATCATTTGAAAATATTATAATGCCGAAAGTAATGAATTAGAGTGGAGCGGTGATAGTGAGTCGTGAAAATCTAAATTAGAAAACTGGTTTTTGATAAGTCTCTTTGTATCATATGAGCGTCCATTTCATCAGAGAATACACATGTAATTGTAATAAGTATTATGATTTCTGACCGTGATAAACATGTATTAGTCTCAATTGAGAGATGCGGACGTAAATATAAAATATGCAACGTTTATGATCATTGTAATTCTGATTTATTGGTTACAATCAACCTACTTCAGTGCTGACGTAGGTTTTGTGGTTCACTTCATGCGAGGCTCTCTTTTTCGAGCCATAAACTAAACCTCACGCAGCAAACTTCACCCCCTCCACCTCGGCAACCGCTTCGAAAGAACATCGACGACCCACGGCGACTACTTACCATTCAACCCACTTGAATTAGGTAGATCAACAATGCTTAATTACAATTTATATTGCACATACTTATACCACTAATCGATTGTCATGTCCCGTTAAAAATGGTTCATACTCTGTGGCATGCACTTGAAGACTTTTCCAAATTATCTTTGTCGGGTAATGCCTCCTAGCTGTTAGAGTCCTTTCGAGTTCGAATCCTCTATCCGATCTGAACTCCAGGTCTCTTCTTATTCCCTTTTCCTCCCTTTATTGTCTACTCATGAGCATTTATGGAACGAGAAGTCGTCTTCTACCTCCTGCTATGGACCTTCGTTGCCAACACGCGATGACACAGAAGAAGTTGACAGTCAAAGCTCGGTAACAACCGAGTGGGCAGATCCTTTTCATTTGTACATTCCTTCATCTTTGAAGAGACTACCTTAACGAGATACTATTTTTTTAGTTAAATAGAATGCAATGAGGGGAAGAGTTGACACTACTTAGCGGGTAGTGATCCGATCTATCTAACCTAAATGTGAGAGTTTCGAGTTCGGGTCTCGTGCAGGAATCGCATTAAGTGTGAGATGTTGTTTCGACTGTAAATCGTCTCAAATTGAGTCTCAAGCACATTTTTTATTATTAAGGAAGTGGAAGTAAATAAGATATAATACGTGGCTTTGCTGCTATAAGGAGCTTAGATTTACAATGAGGGCTAATTTATGGTACTAGATAGCTTCTTCTGTCTATGTACACAAGTAAAAAAATCAGAATTTTAAATAATCCATTAATGTTTTCCACCAAAAGGTTGTCTCGAAAGATAAAAAAAAATTATCGGTCTCTAAACTTCAACATAAAACAAGTATCATTACATTTATATTTATAAAAATGCTTACCCTGCAATTTTACCAGTTGGCCTTGAAACGATTCTCATTTTTATGTCGAGAGCGTTATTTTTAACAAATAGTATGGTTGAAAGAAACAGTTTGTGTGACTGGCCAAATTGGAACATTAGCCAGTTCCGTAAGGTCTAAAATATCAAACACGTCTTTCACGTATTTAGTGTTTTCCAACTTTGCAGGCCCCACGCTTTTATTTTGTCATTCCGGAACTTCGGTTGCACACGACGAATTCTTTACCTGGCCCTGAAAAAAAGTCATTACCGACTCCAGCACTATAATTCCATGAATCGAGAAGAGAATACATAAACATTTTCAATCTAATGCTTATGGCATTTATATCCAGCAAGAATTACAAGTAGATTGCATAAAGGCACGTGATATATGTGGATCGACTCTTAAGCTCCATTTATAAAAGTATCATCCTTTTTTACGATGCCAATTATTATCCACTTTCACTCGACAAAATTTTTACTGCGCACTCCTAATCTCGCCTCATAAGACGCTAAGGAGAATATATTTATAACTGTCGAGTCTACATCGCTTAATCGGATCCCGGATGTACCATGGTGCGCAAGGGAGTGCCGTACTGGGAAACCAATCCATCTGAAAGAGGAAAAAAACCGCGTTGCCGCTTGCGATCCCCGCATTAATCAGGCTCGTCCACTCGAATGCTCCG
This sequence comes from Hetaerina americana, assembly GCF_022747635.1. Lineage (NCBI taxonomy): Eukaryota > Metazoa > Arthropoda > Insecta > Odonata > Calopterygidae > Hetaerina > Hetaerina americana. Next base: position 19,151,691 of record NW_027287316.1, read on the forward strand.
GATAACTGCCGACGAAGAATGCTCACCACGGGGGAAGGTCTCCGGGATCGTAAAAATAAAGCAGAGCTCTGTCTTCGGGCAGGACGGGGCAGACGGGGAAGAGGGCGACCGTGTGAGAAGACTCCAGCGCATAAATTTCCATGGCAGCCGGAAGCGTCGCTGAGGCTGCGGTGGAGAGATGAGAGTATGGGGGAATGAAGACGGCCATGGGGGACGGATGCCACGATACCGACCGCCGTCGGAATCCACACTGGAGGGCTTGGAAATGGAGAGCGGGGGGGAGGGGGATACCCTCCGGCGGTGGAGATACTTCGCCGGATAACAACAATATAATAGACAGACGCACTCCTCGAACAGGCGGGAGAGCAGAAAAATTACCAAATTCGCCACCGCTACCCCTTGCAGTGCCGGATCTCCGCACTTTCACCCTGAGTGGCATTATTCCTTCCTCCCTTTAATCTGACCGCAATTCAAGTTTAGCCGGAGACTCGGTTAAATGAAAGGGTTCCGGTTTTTCGAAATATTGTTTTTTCTTTCAGGCCGGAAATTTTAATGACCTAATCTCGTGCGTTGTAATTGAAGCCTATCCCACCCCTCGCTAGAAATACGATTGCGCGTGTTCCTCCAAAGCAAGCAAAATTGAATAGGCGGCCGGAGGGCTACGTTCGACTGGATGGCCGATAATATACGTGCGCAGGGCCATGTGCCTCGCCGGTGAAAGATCTTAATTCCCGCAGAGATTTCAACGGCCGATAACGACTAATATACCTCGTCGGGTTCTCCAGGCACTGTTTCTACCTCTGAGACTCGTATGGAATGTATTTAGAACTTCAATTCAGCACCATGTACACCTAAATCGTCCTATTGCTACGAAGAATATCTGTGTCTTACAGTGGTCAAGTGCAGAAATTTGGCACAGCATCACCGCCTGCAACATTATTTAGCCAAAAGATTTTCTACTGCCTAAAAAATTCAACAAATTCCTGCTTTCGCAAAATTTAGCGTCTTTCTCGCATATTTTGCTAAATATTTGCAACCAATGATCGATGTATGATACTTGCAACGTCCAAGAGAACGTTTACCATAAAGTATAATCGTAAAGTACAGTAAAATACATTACGCTTGAGGTAGTATAGCAAACTATATAGGAAAACCCCTATATCTTGGGATAGCACTTTGCTTCTATGACATTTTAAGCTAGTTTACCATTTAATTTCATCCTTAATTTGATATTAACAATAGCTATCTCTTCAGCAAATCTGTTATATTATTAAGAATGATGACCTTTAAATAGCAAATATATTCTCCACCTGAAAAATGGGATATGAGCTGGTGAAAGCGTATAATTTATCGGATATACATATATTTCTTTTCAAAACCAACTCGCGGACAAGTGTTTTCTGCGCGGGACTGTAATGGCCCGAAGTCATTCCATGAAAAATACATATGGAGCCGGATATAAATGTGATGAATGGTTAGTTGAAAAATAAAGATACGTGAGGACTTTCGTTATGAGAAGGCTGATAAAGTCTCCCTGCCGACACTCTCCCCACTTCCAATGGATCACTTCTCTCCTTGATCATAATTAACAGCGGCGGCGCGATTACCGGGAAACATTCTGCGTCACAAATTGGCGAGGTTTACCATTCAAATGGGTAGAGAGAGGTCCACACCTCCACAACTTTCTCCTCTAAAAATTCATCACAGGTTTTTGGGAAACATTCTGGTCCAACCGGATCTTAGATCATGTTTTCCATTAATTTCTCCTAAAATTAGAAGTGCAGATATCCAATACATAGCCCGTACATTTAATGCGGTTTCATGTCCATTTCACGTTGTTTAACTTTTTAAAAGTCAACAAAATATGCCATAAATTTGCAATACCAGTGCACTTAGATAATTTCAACATGTTATTTATTCAACTTTACATGCGATTTTGTTTTTCTTTGGCGCACTAATAATTAATTATAATTAATAAAATTGCAGCGCATATCAGATTCAAAGGTTCGAGGTACTTAATTGAGGGCAGCATTGGCATTGCTTAACATAAAATGTATTTTAATCAAGGGTTCACCTTAAATAATGGTGAATTATTGCAGTCGAAGAAGTATAGTTGTTAGACATTTATAATGTTTGCTTGTGCCTTAGAACACGTTTAATGGCCCAGCAACATAATTAATTGATTGTGCGCCCGTCGTATCGAACAAATGTCCTGAAACCTTCATAAGGTTTTAAATAAGGATCAGTAAAACACTACTTATATATAGCAAGCGGTAGACGAGAAAGTGTAGGAAGGAGGCTTTTACCAAATTATTTAGAGATTCTTGAAACTAAATTTTAGTACCGCAGTCATAATTAGATAGTAAAATCATTGGAATGTAATATTAAGTATTTTTTAAAAGTAAAATGATTCTTCAGTGCACCATTTTATGTAGGAACAAGAATACTAGCCGAAAACCTTTCCCAAAAGTGAATGGAGAGGGTACTAAGTTTCCCGGAATGACTTATTCCATATTTCCGTCTAGTCGATGGTTCGCCACCCTTAACAGTCCGCAGAGAAGACGATGTGCAAGGTCGCAAAGTGGCATTCATTATTTCATAATATGATTTCTTGTTCCAAATCTCATTAAAAAGTCCCTCCATTCCCTCAAGAAAAACATTAGGACGCGTGGCCAGATAATAATAGCCATGGGTGCATAATCTCGCAGAATGGAAACGTAGTAGCAACAAATGGAATATTTTCTCTCTGAAAACTCCCCACTGGAGGCAGCAATCTAATGAAAGTTGATTCCAGCGATTTCATCAATTGCCACCATCCAAAAACCGCGGCTTATTAGAATTGAGCGCGATATGAGAGCGACAAAATCGAAATTTGAAGCTCGCGTTGCGTCCTTGACACAGTACTTCGCACGTGCAAAATTACCTACGATTCGATGTAAAAAAACAATAAAAAATTAGAAGCGGAAAAAGTGGGACGCGATCGTTTTCGGCGGTTTTGATACGTTTTACTTTCGATTCGACACTAGCTTTGCACTCTCTAACGCCATTTGAAAGAGATGACTGACTCCTCGTCTTTCTCACCCGTCTCTCTTCCCTTTCGACCATGTTTATCTTGCGGTCGGTGTGCGTGGTTTGGACCGAAGTCGATTTGCGGAGAAATATTGGAAACCGCTCTAGTTCTCATGGCACCCGGGTGAGGCGAGCGGTTGGCCGAGGTGCGTGCCGGGGGAAACGGAGAGCGCGCGCGGATGGGGGTGGGAGCGATGAAACCCCATCTCCATTGCACACAACCCTCTCCCCCCCCCCAATCTCCGCCCATCACCTACCTACTCCTCCTCCGCCGGACTCATCCGATTGCGATGCCGAAAAAGAAGTCGGCCGGAATCAGCCGGCTGTGAAGACGGAGGCACAATACGTATAAACTTTTTTTTTCACCCGGGAGATATCCACGCGCAGCACCGAAAGGAAAGGACTTCCACACCGCGGAATATTTATGAGACGCTTCTCGGTTTTTACAAGAGAAGAGGAGGCAAACTATCAGGATAAAATCGTATTGGATTTTACACCGTAACGTGCTCCGTCTGAAAGAAACTATTTTCCACAAACGTTTCGCTGTGGGAGAATTTTTTTACATCTGCGCGGTCGTAAAGGATGGAATGGCTGTTTGGTAGGTGAAACTTTTGTGCGTCATGAACTACCATTATTTTTTTTCAACCTAGCCACTTCAGTAGGTGTGGGCATCTCATTGTATGCATCTGACTACATTTTTTGAGTGCGTGTCTGTGAAGTGTCCTGTGCGGGGTGAAAGTCTGCGCAATCAGGATTTCATGGGTGCGAAATCAACTCCCGAGGTTTTCCTGGCAGGACTTGACCCCAAATATGACAATAGGCCACTCGCTTCCGAGCCGAATCAATTTTACGATCGCTTCGAGTTATGATGACGGATTTTCACCAGACAGGATTTCAATGGGGCTTTCTGAATGCGCGCGGGAATACTATTGTGCAAGATTTAATTCAGAATACTCATGCTCATCGATGCATAACATATCTCACGGACGCCCTGAGCGCAAACGTGAATAAATTTCAGAGATCATAACTGATCTGAAACACGGCCGAACTTGGTGGACGGCCATTCAAATTTTTTGTACCGCATCATGTTCCAACAAAATTTGTGCGGGCACATTTGATACAATTTGCTTCGCGTCAAACATCCTTCAAGAGTAGATAACTATTTTTTTCCGCGTTGGTACTTTGAAACAGACGTGCAACTTCGAAATACGATTTTAACTTATTTTGGCTTTCGTTCTATCAAAGCCACTATCAGTAGCGAGCGAAACCTTTTCGTTGTTTAGGATATATAGGTAGTAGGTACCTATTATCTATTGACTTTTAAGAATAACACACCAAATATCCTATTAGAACACGCCCTATTAAGGTAATTTAAACAAGTTCAATGCACAAAATATTTCACACTGGAGGTAATTGATTTAGTTGCTTTCACACCAGGCTTCGGTTCGAGAGATAAATATCGACGCTTTCATCAACTTAAATATCAGCAAGGATGACATCCTTCAATGAATGAATGAGTTCATAGGGAGAGACTGACAAATCTAAAAAGGTCACACCAATATCAAAAAATTTCTCCGAAGAATCAACTGCGACTGAATATCGATCTCCAGCCAGCGGGGTTACCTTGTACTAAACAGGATTACGATCGATAAAATTCTAAACCGCAATCCACTTATGACGATCTTATCTTCGCAAAAAGGCAAATAGTTAAGTACACTGCACATTATGAATATGGCACTTAACCTATGCTCTGTGATTTGATAACGTAGGTTTATACATATTTAATGAAAATTTCTAACTTTTTCAACTTGGTAAAAGTAAACTTGGATCATGGTGGCGGTCACAATGATCCAAAACAATGGATGTATATACTCGTACGTGACACATGAATCTCATAACGCTGAATTCAAAAAGATTATATGCTTATCTGGAGTGTGCCAAAGCGCCTTTTGTCGTGGATCACATAGCAATCTTCTGAATTTCGCTCAACTCTTTAACCAAAGATTATTTCAAATTGACCATAACGTAATTTTCCGACTATTATACGCGCCCCATATAATATGCACCCATGCCTTTACGAAATGTGAAAGTCTTATCACCCATATATAACATGCACCCAATAATTTAGATTAAGATCTTTGTGACTTTTCGCAAGAATATCGTATTTTCAGTGTTATCGCTCATCCGCCAAGTGAGACGAGATATGTGAAAGTCTAAGCTGATAGCAAGTCACGTTCTGATCAATTTTACAAGTACCCACAGAGCATTTAAAATTGCTCTTAAAACTCATAAGTGCATAATAATACCTTTATGTGTTTGTTTACTGCATAACATGCAGGGCTCAATGTTTTGCCAACATTTTGAAGAAAGGAAAAATACTTGAATGAAACATTTATAAATGCTCTCGTCTCGTATTATAATTGCGATAACTTTCAATGAAAACAAATTGTTTTGATCTCTCGTCTCAGGACTGGCAAAAATAATGGCCCGTAAAATTAATCGGTTAATCTGTAGCGACTACCTTGTGCCGACGCAAATACTCCCTTGTTGTATCATTGGAGGGCTATTTCCTTTGATCAAAAGTGAGCATTAACGAATATACAGATGATCTCCTCACAATCCCGCCATGTGCAATGAAGAGCCAAGGTCATCCAATTAGGAGATGACCACCAGATTTGACTCGTCAATGAACTCTGTACTGTGCGCAAATCTAGTTCTGCCGTGGATTGCGGATTCTTCAGAAGATCCGACGATCCCACCAGTGGAGAGAGAGAGAGAGAGAGCAGAAGCTTTCCTTCCCCGCCCTCTCCCCCCACTCGCATTAAACAATGCCTTCACCCTCACGTCCCCCTTCATTCCCCCACCCTCACACACATCGACTTCCTCGCCCGCGAACGGAGATGGATTCAGCCGATGAGCGCGGAGCCACGCATCGAGGGAACGGGCAAGGCGCGTGCGCCGGCGGCATCGGGAGGAGGTTTCTTTACGACGGCTGACGAAACCACCGTGGGGATGGAGGGGGAGTGTTTAGGGGTGGGTGGACGATGTGGGCGGAGGATGAGAGGCCCTTGGAAGGAAGTCCGCAGACACGGGCATACAATGCACGCGCGCCACCTGCTGAGGACTCCTGGACGAACCCGACGACCGTCTCGAGGACGGTGGGCGTAGTACATGTACGTACGTAGGTGGCCCACGACGTGCACATAAATGGATCTGACCTAAGCGTCTTCACATACGAGCATAAAGCTCGATACGCACGATGCCTATTATTTCAGTGGATCGGACTCAAAATTGAATTCGACATAATTACAATCTTATCGTGTAAAATGGTGAATCGCGTACGATAAATGGTCTGAATTCGATCCTCAGCACTGAACACAGAAATGAGTGCGATACTTATTTTCTATCCAATTTCTGCATCCAACAACCAATTACAGATGAACAGAGACGAATAGCGCGGATTGATGATTTTTGCGCCGTAATCAACATTATTTTTTGTAGGAATCCATTTTTTTTCTTCATTTCAACATAAAAATCCAATTCTTCGTCCAGATTTCTCTTTTTCGTCTTCAGGATTGTAACCGTTTGGCAATCGACATTCCCCTATTAACACGACAGACGTTTTCGCTTCAGAAATATGGATGGAATCTCACATGATAACTGCTTAGAGCTCGTTTGAATTCAAGCGTATACACTGCCGTCGACGAAATAAAAACAAAGCGTTTGTGCATGCGCGAAGATCGAGAGTCGAAATGAGAGTTGGGACGTGCGAGAGGGTCCGTCTGAGACGTCACCGAGTCTGTATCGAATATTGCACATGCTGATTCCGGTAACTGAAGTAAACATTGTATAAAAGGGCCAACATTTGAGAAAACCTACCATGGTCGTTTACTCACTCGCAAACATTAAGCCGTAACGACTTTAAAAAATTCGACATAAAGCTCGCATCATTTTTTTAACCTTACACATAACTTTATGCTTCTAACATGGTTTTTCATAACTTTTCGCCTCTTTCTTCTTCAAGTTTATCATGATAAAATAAGGTGAAAGCGTTCATCCATTCATTCCTGCGTATATGAAATAATAACTCCAAATCCAGTTACCCCAGCCCACCAGATAACCCATGGCCATTATTAAGACAAATTTCAAACGCGAGAACTCGACATATTTAAGCCTCCACCTTAGCGTATGAAGTTAATAACCCACACTATCCTTTCGGTAGGGGAATCGAAAGTTTCCCACGCCGGTTTTGAATCTCATCCAGTGGTATTTTCCACTTGAAACCATTTCTGCGGTACTACCATGCGTGCAACACATCGTCTGTCGGATGGGACGCTTTAAAAGTGAACCCAAGACGCTTTTATTTAACAGTAGATGAGCCCACCACAATAGTTATCCACCTAAACGTCATGGCTCGAGTTAAATTGATAAGCCGTCCACTCCTCTCTGCCTACGGAGAAAAATATGAAGGAATTCGATGAAGCAAAACATTCCCTTTCACCGATGATATGATGAATAGAACGAGGCTGCAGACTTAAACAATTCCTGGACGCAATAATTCCTGAAGCCAGAAAATGTTTCTTCCTAACTAAAAATGTAATTTGTCACCAACTTCATCATAAATAAGGATTACATACATGTTTCCATCGGATGTTTAACATGGAAATAACAATAAATACAACTGCACCATTAGGGATGGATAGGAAAGGAAAAAGGGTGGAGAGAAATCCGGCGTCGGCATTAGCCTACTCTTTACGAAAGACACCAAGGGGCGCAGCTTAACGTCCCATCGGACGGACGGCGCACTCACTCAAAGTGCCCTCCACAAAGCAACTCAAGTAGGGATCGAGATACACTGAAAAAATGCAACAACGCCGGGATTTGAACCCGGGCCCTCTGGGTGGGAAGCCAATGTAATAGCCACCGCATCTTCTCGATCCCCCTAGGAAAGTCCTAGGAAACCCACCGAGGAGGAAATCGTTCCCGCGGCCTCTTGGCAGGTGAGGACGTTACCCGGCAAATTACGCACAGCGTTTGTGAAATTAAAATCGAGAAGATGCATCTCACATGCAATGTAATGTTCGTAATCGCGATGAAAGATTTTAACAAATAAAATGAGACGAAGGAACAATAGTAATTTAGTACCAGCATCCAAGGTCGTTCACTCTCTTAAAAACTGCATTGACGAAAAAGTTGGATTTCATAGTTTTCCTTTCCACCACTATTCAGCGTCTTTGTGTTAAAAAATTCCTATATAATTTGTAATCATAACATCCGCTGGGGTCTGACGAAAACAGTCTTAGCTTAAAACACTCTGAAAGCTTCCACTTAACCCTGCAATCTTCGTTTTCCTAGCAATCTTCTTCCCGTCCTCCCTCCCACCTTGGTCTCAATTTTCGTTGACACTTTCTCCTCTGTCATAACTATGCTTATGGTCATAGACGCTCTTCAGCGGAGACCCTCTAATTCTCCAAAGGACTATGAGTGACAGATTCCATACACTTTACGCGCGCATCCATTCCGTTGCCTAATCTATGTTAAATATGACCTTCCTTTAGCTTTCTCTGCATGGTTTTCCCGTGGTCAAACGAATACGTTCTAATGTGGAAAGAAAATTGTGCCCATAAGATATTGTGCCGTTTTATACGATTAGTGTGACACGACGTAAGCGCCAGAGTCATCAAATTACTTACAAAAGTTCATAAGTAGTAGAGTGGGAGTGAAAGTGGTGCATCTCGCTACTTTTTTAAGTGGGTTCGTTTTCTTTGAATTGTAAATCTCATTCGCGTAACATTTGAAAGGTGTTCATTTATATAATCACAGCGCATTGAATTCTCACTCTATGATAAAGATTCCGCTGTGAATACTTTCAGAATGGCTCGTCATATATGAGTATAGTTATTTACTTCCATCTTTGAATCTCCGAATTATACAATGCACAATTCAATATGAAACAATGAAATTGTCCTTTGATCCAACAAATATTTGAATGGTTTGCTTAAGAAAGGTTAGGTACGTCAATTTTATCAGCTAAAATTTAATGAAAAACATAAATAATGCTATAAATAAAGAGTATTCTATCACCTACTAACCGTTTCATTCGATTTTTTATAAAGGTAGACATATATTATTTCCCAAGGTCGCGGAATATTAAAAATTCAAAGCTTTTTATTTCACGCGTGCAATTCACCAATTTATTTATCGACATGTGACGTGTTTTTGGCATTAATCCACTATGACGCTTATTGAACTGGTATAAGAACTGACAGAACTAATACGGACACGTTTTTAGCGAAACGAAGACCTGGATATTAGTTTAAAATTTCGTGAGAGATTATGAATCTTTCTTGCACTGTAAATATAACAGCATTGGTGACAGCGATGAATAACATGCATTAGTGTTAAATAGGAATCGATAATTTTTATCTCATAAACACCGGAGAAAAATTTCCTCTGTTGCTCCTGACATGAAGTACCAAACCATGACTCATAAAACTATGGGGGTTCCGAAAATAATTTCAGTGACATTAAAATTCCAAAAGAATAGCGGGAGCTTAAGGTTAAAGATTGTGAGGACCAATTACTCTTTCAGTGGTGGTATTCCATTAAATCTATCCACTCGATGAAAAGCACAAAATTTTATTTAGGCAACGCGAGTGACGGGTACTCACAAAAAACGAATAATATATGTATGATGATTATGCGTACTCGTCGAAACTCATTTCGCCCTGTCGTCGGTCCGTGGGTGGTTATAGCTACTTGTACCACAATCGTCTTTTAATTTAAATCGAGAAAAACACTAATTCGAATCCCTTTACACACCGTTATTTACCTCCCAGCACGATATAATTCCTTCGTTACGCCAATGAATCGGGGTAGCCTTGAATACCAATCGCACCAAGGCACAGGAAACACACTGAGACAAGGAGGTGAAGCCGAATCAATTGTTCTTTTGTGCTAATGAATCTCTGCCGTCCCAGACACCCACCGATCTGACCATGCAGATTTCGCGCATTAATTGCGCCCCGAAAACTGATTTTCGCATTAATTTAACAGGAAATTCCATTTGGACGCATTCGCAGCGATTTTTCACCAAGAAAGAACACAAAATATGTTAATGCAGCAGGGGATAGGAAGGAAAATGGCTTCCTTTCGTTTCCATTTCTAATTTTGTGAATTTGGAGTTGTTCATATTTACGAGATCATTTTTACTCACAAATTCTGTAGTATAAATCTGAAGAATCATTTAAAGAGCCATGACTTTTGTCTTTTAACAAGAAAAAATCCCCATTTTCACATTATAATGAAATATAAATTTTCCCCTGAAAATACCCCACCATTTAAAATGAGGAATGCGCCATATTTTTATCCACTATGATGTCTTTTTCCTGAAAGCAGGCCAACTTACGACGGGATTGTTTGGATTTTATGGAAAAATGCATGAAAAATAATATACCGAAGGGTAATTAAATAGGGAACAGGAAAGATCTGTGTTGATATTTTTCAAAATCGTGTTCGGGTCGTGTAATAATTACTTTGTAAGTATTTAGACAATAATATGCATTTATATCTTTTATGGACCTCTAAAATCAAAAACTCTAGACATGACAATGCTCAATTTAATTTAACCCCTAACCAGAAAACAATTGTCTCATAAAAAGGTAATTATTTACCACCTCAGTAACGTGATTGCTAAAAACAGAACTATCGATTGATTCAACTCGATTTCGTTAATAACATACAAGGAAAATCGTTTCATATATACATTTATAATATGCCTCCTCTTTAATTTTTCCTAAGCATTTAACTCTCAAAGAATTGAATCACTGAATCGAGTACGGGGTCAATCCAAAAATCTCGGTTATTATTCAAGGAATGATTTTTTAAACGCTTTCTGAATCACGGCGAGAGCGAAAGGCAAAATCGGTGGGGTAAGAGGCATAAGGTGGAAGAGATTCACAGAATTGAGTTTTTTTCCGCGCATGCTGAAACGGGCGCAGGGGTCGACAGATGCGAGGGAACCTTTTCCGAGCAAAACTTGCGCAACGCGACCCAATAACAACAATTACGCATGCAAAAAAGGACCCTCGACTCGCTCACGAGGATCGCCGCGCGAGATCACGTCCGTTCTCACATGAATCAAAACTTCCGACGCGAACAAGGTCGCGCGGCTTGAATAAAAGCGAGTCCTCGCCGAACAGAGAACGAACGGATTCGCATAAACAGAGATCCGCGATGATCGAGTGCGAGAGAGAGAGAGGGCGTGCGCGCGGGACTGCGTGTGTGAGCGCGAAATGTTCTCTCCCTCCCACCACACACACGAACCTTCCCACTTTATTGTTCTGCTAGGGAAGTCCCAAGGGCGTTCTCTCGCCCGTTCAAAAAACCCCTCCCTCTAACATCCCCACTCCCCGCTGACGGGTGAATGAAAACCCGCACTTTGGTGTCGTTCGTCCTGGCGGCGACGAGTGGCGAAACGCGACGCGTAGTGGCGAAACTCCGACGGCGAATGCCGAGCGAGCGTGCGGAGGGCCGCACCGCCCCCGTCGATGGGGCGTGGAGCCCGGCTGGCTGGGGTGACCTTCGCCGGAGGCGGTGCCTCACCCTTCACCCTGCCCCCCCCCCTCTCTCTCTGTGTCTCAGTCCCACCCAACACCTCTGCCACTCGCCTGCCCCCCTCCCGCCCCCTTGATGGAACGGAAAACGACAATCAAAGGGGGAGGACGGGATTCCACCACCCCCGCCCTCCACGTCCCTCTGATGGTTCGGTGTATTCGAGGGAGAAGCGGCTTGATAACTCGATATGCCTCACTTTTTTCCTCCTTTCGTCTTCGCCTTATACTCTCACTCTCTGCTCATCTTCACGTAATCATTGGCTCATCGCAAGTCACAGTTCCGCGAATAATTCGTCGATTGCCGATCACTTCCAAGGAAATTCTCTTTTTTTTTTGATCCACCAAGCCAATGGCGTCAGCTAGGTGGCTAGCCTAGGGCGCGCTGGGTTATCCTCCCCGAATGATGCCTCTGAGCATCCCAGCTGAAACAAAGCTGAGAGTTTTTCTGGGAACCAAAACTTTCTGGATAACCACAGGCAGCTCTGGGAGAGGAGCAGTCCCTCAGACCTTGCTTGATTAATTTTCACACGAAGCACTTGAGGCTAGAACTCTAGCGTCGCTAATGTAACTGATCTCCAGGTTGAGGATAATGGTTGGCGTTGATCGTAACAAGTCTCCACCAACCGATCGTTCTCGGTTCGTCGCCAACTTTCGCTTCTGAACGAATCCGGCAAGTAAACCAAAAAATGGTCGACAGTAAAGTTCATATTTCGTTTGGCTTTGTGACTTTAGAGAACGTGGGCCAAAAATGTTGCCATTTACCATTCTTGAGTAGAATTTTATACTGCATCGGAATATTTTCAGGACTTTTAAACTATTTTATGGCTTTGAATCGAAAACGAGCGCAAGGGTGATTGTCTGCGGCATACCCGTGGGATCGTCCGGAATCGGCGAATTATTTCTCTCGCTCCCACATGTCTTACAATCGCACACCACGTCCAAATACTGTACAATTCAATACAAGAGCACTTCAAAAGTTGTTAATTTTTCGATTTATGTGAAACTAGAGGCTGTAACCGTCTTCCAGCACTTGCATCCTCACAAATAGAAAAACCGCATTGTTTTTGGTTGAATTTTTTCAAGAAGGGTGGCCATATGAGTGGGAGGTAAAAAAAATCGAAGCAAGCTGACAACAAAGAACACTAACTCAGCACAATGTCCTCGGAAGAACTTCTCGTAATTTACCGCCGAAAAAAAAAGACGGTGCGCGGTTGTCATTTGTAAAAGAATCGGTCCTTGAATGACGACGGGTGGAATAAAAAAATTTCATCTGGGCCCATCGAAAAACAGATTAGGGCATTCATTCAGAAGATCTCGAGTCTCTTTATGACCCGCCACGCTGTGGTTATTTTAACTGCTGCTTCGACCCGTGAGACAATGGGTTCACGTTTTCCGACCTTGGCATGGAAGCAGGGAAGATCGAGGAAGAGTCAAATTTATATATATGTGTATTATGTACACGCACGCACACAAATGTGTGTGTATATTTCTTGCAATGTGTGTGTGTGTGTATATATATATATATGTATTATTGTATGTATATATTATATGTATGCATATATATACATATACATATATGTTGTATACATGAGAGAGAACCGCACGCACGCTAAGGTGAGGCTAATCTATCTTCCTCTTGATCGCATCATCGTTTACTCTTGCCACTTCTCCCTCAAACCGGGCAAACAATAACCCACTTCCCCTGCTCTCTACTGCGTAACTTCGGATTCACTTGCTTCTACTTTCAAGTCAAAATAGATTGAGGCGAAAAAAGTTAAACGGTTTTGTTCAATTATCTCCGGTTATAATAATACATCGGTTAAATGGAATAATAAATTTTATCATATTCACATTCGTCTCATCCATCTCTCTGAGTAATGACATCATTTTTTACGCTTCCATTACTGTCGGAATCTGAATGTGTTCGGTTGTCCATCGGATTTTTTTTCGCTCCAGTTAAAGCTAATGGTTAAACAGACCGTTCATTGGGGTGAAATTGGAATCGGAGATCTTCTCATTTTGTCGGCAATAGCGTTTATTTCATAACTAACATTGTTTGTAACGTTTACCTAATATCATCAACGTTCAGAATACGACATGTATTTCTCGTACAATTTCTCTCCTCTCAAACAAAAAGTTTCTTCTGAATTGATTTTGAATTTTGATTTAATGTGAGCCATTTAACACAATTTATTGCTCTACTTACGTCAAAGAAGGATTTGGACAGCGATTCAATGCTTGAAAATCATCATTAAATTATTAATTAATGTGTTTTTTTTATTATTTCCTGCATTTTTTGTGACCCAAAACGATTAATTGATTAATTACATCTATTTAAAATCGCGCTGAATAATCGCAGAGTTTTATTGGCATTTTTAGTATCAGTACACATTTTCCATTTGCCAGTTTCCTCGCGTAAATTGCATTAAGCGTGAACATAATGATATCCAGAACAACACTGAAAGGATTAAATTTTTGGGAATGGCTGTATTTCTCAGATACCATTGAAAATTTCAACCTGCTTGTTCCATAATGAAACAAAGAATATATTTTTGCTCTTCACTGAAGTAAATATGCGATCTAGGAACAAAACATCGATACTAAATATGTATAAGTATAAAATACATTTCCCAGTGACTAAGGACCCTCAAAACTATTCGTTATTTAAAAAAATATATTTATAACCTCTTGAAATCCTGACCTAAAATTAACACCGATTACGTATTCATTGACAGACATTTCAGGATTTTAAAATCCTGAAATGTCTGTCAGGATTTCAGGATTTTAAAATCCTGAAATGTAAATGGTTTATAAAGATTGGCAAATGAACAATAAAAATTTGAAAAAGGGTTGGTAATTTTGACACAGTTTATTATTGTAGGATGACGCGGATGTTTTGAAACCCGGTCGTACCATTATCATAAAGTGTGCGAAAATTACGATATGTTTTTCAGTCTTGAAGCGTGGATGTTCACAAATTTCAGCGCAATACAATAGAATTCAATGAACAACAACAACCACGCGAGTGAGTAACCGTCGCTTTAGCATCGGCGTGAGCACTAGACTACGTAAGCACGTCCAATGCCACGCTGCCTGCCTCCCCCGTCCCATATCACTCCCCCCCCCCAATCGGGATTTTTCCTGCCCGCTTCGCAATACCAACGCGATGCCATCACTCAAACTTCCAAGGATCCCAAACACTGAAAAATCTCCAGAAGACGATTAAGCGTTCCCGACCCCCCTTCAACCCCCCCCCCCCCCCCGCGGCCTTCGATGATAATAGCGTGCTGCTACCACGGGTCTACTACTACGGGGTAAAGGAAGGGGAGGAAGAAAAACTCACGAGCACAAAGCGGTTCTCCTTTAGCGGGGGGAGAAACTCCTCGATCAGTGGAACCCCTGAAATCGATGAGGGCCAACGCCGAAGGGATGAGGAAGGAGAAGAAGGAGACGAAGAGAAAAGGGGGCGGGGGTATTTGACGAAGGAGAAGACTCTCCCGACTGCGAAAGAATATTAGTCAGCCGCGATCCACACTTCCGCTTGGCTTTGGACCTTATTGTCGCACAACCCCGCGTCAATGTTTAGCAACACTCCGCCGTGTCCCTCGTGCGAGCGAACAATGTCAACAAAACAATTCAGTCATTTAGGATTCGCTCATGACAACACAACCAGCTCAACTCTTTCGACATTTACTCGGAAACATACCGAGCGACAAACGCCAGACCGACGGCTCTTTGTAAAGAGCGTTGCAATGAACATTTCGCTCGAGAAAAAATTCTCTCTTTGCGTTCTAAATAGAGGCAAGGACACTCGAAGCGGACGGTTAAAAAATAAAACAACACAACAGGAAATACAGTGGGTGCCGAGAAAAAATTGTTCTCAAATAACCCCGTGGAAATCGTCATTTACACGCTTATTTAACCTTATGGCAGTTTTTAATGACCTTATCCGATGGATTGATAATGACCGGAGCAATAAATGCCCTAGTGCTATAACTGGACCTGGCCAACCTCGGTCGGCATGGATGGGCGCATATTGAATTAGCATTTCACAAATCACTCTTTCCTCTTTACGTGTACACATTTACACCATTAACCAGGTGATTCAGTTGGCTGCCGCAGCACAGGATCTAATAAACATGTTCCCTCGGGTTAGGGGTCCAACGATGATAAACGAGGTTTTTTTATGACTATATGGCATGACCAGTGAGATAAATCAATGGATTTTAAAGGGACAGACTAGAATTTGGGGTTTCTATCTTGGTTGAACCTTTCGTTTCAGAAATAAGGGCGTCTTCTTGTAGTGTTGACGCTAACTTAATCGCAAATCATTCATTGAGGCAGGAATTGTAGGGAAGAACGTAACCATCTTCTTCAAGGATATTCATTTCTTTCCCTTTTCGCTAGCGTCGTGACACATCCGAAGGAAATGTGGATAGATCTTTAGAGGGGAGGGGATAGATTTCCGAGGCCATTTGAGCCATAGTTGGATACTTCGGTGGCAGGCAGAACATTTGGGACGCGGAAGGAAGGGTGGAGAGAGAAACCCAGCGCCGGCAGCAGTCTACTTCCATTTAAAGGCGTGAAGGATTCCGCAATTTTACGCCCCATAACTAACGCACTGAGAACTGCGCTTGAATTTGGGCGTCCAGTCATTTTAACAAGGAACCCAAGCAAGGATAGGTATTCCGATTGAAATTTAGTCACGACCGGGATTAGAAACGGGGTCCTCAGCGAGAGGAGCTGAGAACACTAGCCCCCGCATCGATCCCGTCCTTCCTCACAAAGAAATTACGACTCGTCCGAAGACAATGGATTCCGAAAAAAAACACGCATTTTTCCATAAGGCTGAGTTAAGCTCCTCGTAGAAAACAAAATGCTTACTAGACAACAGTCGCTATTGCAGCAATGACGGGCCTTTAAACATTTATACGCCCGTGATAATGTTTAAAGCCTCCATCACAAAAACAATGAAGTATTTTTTCCCCACAATCGTTATTTTCTTACGACTCCCTCCTTTCATAAACGTCTCCACGAGCACTCACACACTCACAAAAACACACGCATTAGGACGCTTAACTCTCAATTCTCAGCTCATCTCCGCAAAGACCGTCTCCAGACCACAATTATACCATTTATCGGAACGAGCGCGGAACCATTATCTCCCGGCGAAGCGGAGGACAGACCAGACCATCCTGTGACGTCGAAGTCAGTAGAAGGCGTCGCTTTTTTATGGGAATGTGGAAACATGTAAAAAGATAATAATTATAATAATGTTTCGGGAAAATTTCAAAAAAAAAGTTTTGACGGGATCGTGATCGCTGGCGCGGCTCGGGTCGCCATCTTCCATGCGCGCAAGCGCGGCGGCCTCCAACGAAAACGAGATCCTTATCTCTTCTTCGTGTCCGCGGCAATTATTCCTCTTCCCTTCGCGGGGGAGGGTGCGGGGGTGGGAGGAGAAAGGGGGTTGGGAGGTGGTAGGGGAGAGTTGGAGGGCGCCAGTGAAGGATGAAGGCCCGGTCTCGCCGCGGCTATCTCCCCTCCGCCATCTGCAGACGCCGGCCGCGACGACAGCGAAGACTAGCGAGATGTTGGTTGGGAGAGCCCCCCTGCCGAGAGTGGCCCATTTCCCCCTTTCGTGAGCCCTCCGGATGTTCCGACCCTTCCACCTCGAGCGGTGTCTACTCGACTAGTTTTCTACGCAGGAAAATTCGCGATCACCGCACAGTGAGACCGAGTGAGGAAAAAATCAGGTCGAGATCAATAACGTCGTTCATACACTGGCATAAGACGAAGTCATATGACTTTGGATGAGAATCTGAAATGTTTGGGTCTCCAGGTTGACTTTTTTTTTAAATATCTGGGGAACCAGGCGGCTAAATAGTAAAGAACAGCTTTAATTACTCTAAGAACAAATTAAACGCATCTTTTCCAAAATTTTCCGATAGAAGATGTTTGAACTACAGCGTCACATCTCTACGTTATATTTTTTGTTTGCAACACATTTAGCGTTCTTGGAATGTATCAACTATTTACTAATTTATTAAAATAAGAGGGCCTTATCGGATTTCAGTCTGGGTTTTGTCAGAGGAGGCATGAATATGTATCGTTTTGTCGGCTGTGCTCATCCAAAAACCTACCTAAACTGGTAGTATACCAAATAATAATAATTTATTAATATGAAACAAGTTGAAATTATATGTATTAAGCAGATTCTTACCTTGCCCAATACGAATATGTTTACGAGTGCGCCATTTTATTGTTTCATCTCCTCTCCCCAAAACTTCGCGGGAGCGGAAGGAGAGGTTCCAAACCCAAAAACTCAGGTCTCGAGTACTAAATGATGCGCATAAACTGCCTCAACTATTCCCTAATGTACGGAACATGAGCTTTTTCGTTTACATACCATCCTGTGTAGGCAAAAATCTGGAATGGTTAACACAAGAGATATGTTGCGAAAATGTATCATAGTACGTGAACTCATGCTAGCGAAAGCCATATGAGTTCGATTAAAAGGAGGGCAGAGAATGGGAGAGAACATTTTTTAAACATATCAAGCATTAAAAAACATTTCGATCGCGTAGAGTACGGAGTTAAAACTAAAGGTGTAGACGCTGAAGTACTGACATATCGCAGTTATCGCTAACAAGTTATAGTAGCGGTTTACCGTTAATTATTAAGGTAAATTATTTGTATAAGACTTATCACATATGCAATGCATCTCATTTATTGTTTTAAACATAGAGTTTTGGGTCCGAGCAGTACCAGCATGGTATGGGTACAGCAGCAAGACAACAGGTAGGTCAAGTTGAAACTCTTTGCCGCGAAACACACATAAAGTTTGTATCAAAAATAAAAAAGCTAACCGATAATCCTTAGGCCACGCCATCGTTGGGTTTCGTGGCCGTGGTTGCGATTTAAAGGTCCTTCTATCCATAAGCCGCTGGCATTGTTCGGCTCTTCTGTATTCTAATCTGATGCTTCTTCACTTTTTTTAATCGTTTACCTATCGCTACCGGAAATTCGCCACTGGGCTGCCACCCACATCAGACGAAAATGCCCCCATCCGCTCCATAGAAACCATTCTTGAATCAGTCGCTTTGTCCGACAACCTCGGATAGAATTCACGCATAATGTGGCGGTCACAGATATGCCAGCATTTATTCATCGGTATTTAAAAAATATCTTTGTTTAGGAATCCCTCAAAGTCTTCCGATAACTGGAATTACGAGGAAGTGATTTAGAAATAACTTTCAATAATCATTCGTCCGTGCCTTGTGCTTCCAGAGTTGTGAGTTTGTTAATTTCGGATTCACTCGAGCATGTCATCCGCGAGAATGGTTATTTTTTTCAGGAGAAAAAAAACTTGTCATAGCGTGTGACCTGTCGAGCGATCGAAGCGTGGAAACATATTAGGTCCTTGCGGGAGACGTGTGAAGGCCGTGTGGTGCGAGATGACAATTGCCATCACGTATCGACCGATTTCATTCATTTTCCACAATGTTAACGTTCGTCCTGAGAACTTCAAGCACGTTTTAAAAACAACCTATCAACAGAGTCTTAAATTGAACAGGAAACCATGATTGGTGAAAGGATTACTTCCTGCACAAAGTGAAACGTCTTCCTGTTACAGGTTTCAATGAAGGAAACTCAGCTACTTCATTTAGGCGTTTCGCGAAATTACCCGTAATGATCAATTCAAGATAATTAGAACATTTTTCTTAAGGCTAACGGTGTAAAGTTTTGTTAGATTATCCGAAAGTAAATGGTAATAATTGCAACCCTTTTCAAAACACTAAATTCTGGCATTTCACTAATCCTCCAGCCGCGAATAAATGACGACTTACTCGCAATCGTATATTATGTCATACATTAAATTCAAATTTCATGTATCAATAAATTAATGCGTCATAAGAACAAACTGCATTACGTAATTCTACTGCCTATGCTAAGAGCGTCTGTATGTACTTCGGTCGTCAATGCAGTTATTCTCCTCATCAGCGAAAAACTGAAGCACTGATTTTGTTCCACTATAACTTAGTTGGAGGAGAACATAAATGTCTTCTTTTGAAATGAAACGATTCCACTGCATCACACTCTTGCGGGTTATTTCCTCAATTTGGAATCTGCAGAGCATATCACTTGAATTTTTATTGCGTCAATTATTATATATTAGGTCAGACATTTAGTAGAGACATGGGGGGGCTAACCAAATAAAATACCGCATCCGAGGGCATAACATCTGTTGAACACGAAGACCTTGAGAATTCCCCGCAATTTCATCAATTAGGCGGATTCTCCTACCATATCCTCTGCTTCAGATAACCAATTTCTTTCTCCATACTCGGGCGCATTTCTCCAGAACTTGACAGGATATGTAATGATTATGTGTTGAATGCTACATCTACAGTCGTTGAATCAAAGTAGAAATGAATCTCGGCAAATAATTGTGTGATACTATTGGCCATTAGAGCTACGAAGATGCTATCACTCATTCATTCGAATAGAATTTCGCAGCATGCAACTAATATTCAGTGCAAATAGTTACATATGTTACCATATTATTCATAATTCTTTCTCTAATTAACATTTCAGAAAGTACTCACTTTAATTTTCATACGCACACTTACCCAAAATGTTTGAAAGGCATCGCCTTGGAAGGAAACGACCCGAATGTACCCACATGAAAAGTGCTTAGCCACAGTTGAACTAAGCAGCAATTAGGGGCATGCATTTCAGAAATCACTTAGTGGCATGAACGCAAGTCAATTTGAATAAGAGGGTGAGTGGGAGGACGGAGTTTCGGGAACTCAGGCTCATTCCTTCCCAGACGATTGCCAGGGCGCGGTCATGTTCTTCCACGAACAGAAGGAAGCCTTTTTATTCCATTTTGGTTTCGCTGAAATCATTCCAAGATGCCCCGGCACAATCTATGCACGCTGCGCCGCTTCATTCATAAATTCAAATTGCTCACGACCGACAAAAAAGAAAGCCATCACTTCTTGCGCACTCGTTTTTCATCGCGACCTTGAAACGCCCTTGTTTTACGAACCACGGAGGATATTTTCAACTTCGACGGACGAGCTGCACGCAGTGTAGAAACATTTATACGAGCCACTAGGCCAAATTGCGACATTTCATGAATTGCATTATATATTTACACATTTGACCTTGATCAAAAGACATTTTCAATAATTCTCAAGAAAAATTCGTTCCGAATTGAGGGTCAATTCGACACAAAGTTATGCCCCCTGCATTACCACGTCAATATGCGACTCCAGACGTTTCGCTCCTGATTCTGGCTTGGGCAAATACTCCGAATGAGGGCCGCCTACGTTGAACTTCTATCTACTCTTTGGTTCCTAGTACACCAATCGCTGTTGACGTGGCACAATAGTTGGCAGTTAGGGATATTGATGAAATAACGGCAAAATCTTTTGCTCCACCTTAATGACTGCGCCACGGCCAGTGGCCATAATTTTTCGCAGCTAATGTGGGTTAATGTAATATTAAAGCAATGGAAACAAAAATAAAATGCGGATATTCTGCGAACCATGGTAAAGAATAAAACAGCCCTAAAGGAAAAATCCTCACAATTATTATTTTGCGGCTAACTTCTTAATACGAGAGACAATCAGAACGGTGTTCAGCCTAATTTCACCCTAGACCTCATTTTAACTTCACCACTAGCAAACCATGACGAGTCTTTGACTATGCCACGGTTGAAACTATATTTACAGTAGAGAGGTTTTATTGCTTAAAGTTAATAGATGAGGCTCGACTTCACTGTCAGAATCACAGCATCACCATCACAGAATAGTTTTTTGCGGTCAATTACCCGCCACTTGATGAACTACATTCGAGTTTGAGGGAATGCATATATGAAACTTCCAGGTTAATAAGTTAAATCAATTTATATTATTTATGCTCACAAATTAATTACAAAAATCCATTAAAATGTAATTAACTCGAAAATTGGTTCTGGTACGTGAGGGAAGAGATATGGCACAGGTTTGTTTAAAATAGATTTATAGAACGTGCAATTTTTCTTTTGTACTATATGGTCCTGGTACCTTTTGTACTATTGTTATTTACTTTTTCGAGGCGGTTGGAAATTTTAAACGATTCATTGGAACCGAATAAAAGAAATATTATATCACTGAAGGTATGGACTCCTTGTCGACCCCTTCCACAAGGATTCACCACTGCTTAAAACCATTCAGTATCCTCTATGATTTGGCCTCCAAAGGTTAGAAGGACCTCTTCCTTTTACTATCTAGAGGCCTTTTTAGAGACTTTAACCTTGTGTTGCCACGTAGACATCACGAGTGTGGAGTTGGGACTTCAGAAGTTTGAATGAAATGCTACAACGATCTTTCTTTTTACGTGTACGCTGGCAAGTGTTTTGAGTTCACAACGGTCGCCACGTGGACATCACCAATGGGACGATGGTGAATAAATGAAATATTTTAAAAACAAACATTCTTTTTAAGCCGCACAGGGAAACAGTTTAGGTTTTGACGGTTTACGACCTCGTTGGATAGCGATAATCTTCGATGCTGACTCTTCGAAGGCTACGCTCATCTTCCGACCCGATGGGGAAGGAACCAGTTTCCTCCGTGTTTACTTCCACGCCTGCTCTCATTCCCTCCCCGCCGACGTGCGCGAAGCATTGCCCCACTTTCCAGATGATACGTTTTTCCTCCACCGATGAATCAGTGAGACGGAATGCCTCCTCTCATTCGTTGCGCGCGCGGATGCCGCGGCTCCTTGGGCTTGCCGTAACACATCTCCTGGACGCCCGCGGGCGCGTCACACACGTGCTCCCCTTCTCGACTGATCACGCCGCGGGGTTTGATGAATTGCCTGCCTGGTCACGCACGTGACAATTTCCCCCCTTTTGCAAGGGAGACATCGCGTTAAGCACGGATTTTGTCCGAGGAATTAGGGAAGGCTTTGTAGGTAACGAGTGCTTTTGCCTGCTTGTCATTAACGACACGTCATGAAGTAAACGTATGGCGTTTCGAA
This sequence comes from Hetaerina americana, assembly GCF_022747635.1. NCBI lineage: Eukaryota > Metazoa > Arthropoda > Insecta > Odonata > Calopterygidae > Hetaerina > Hetaerina americana. The sequence goes on from NW_027287316.1 coordinate 19,174,403, forward strand.
AATCTGGTAACTCCAATCCTCCGTTTTGCCAAGCATAGGCTTCAGCAACTTTGCATGTAACCATTTCGTGTAACATTGTAATATGACATACTTTAGTAGGAACTGACGAAGCAAACGCCTACGTTTACGAACGTTTACCGTACGTGCGTGGGGGCACTCATATAATGTTGAATAAGGTTGGTTGGTAAATTTTTTGTCAAAAAAAGAAGCACAAGAGATGAAAAATAAACTTGAGTTCAATTTTTACTACTTAGCAGATGTCTTCACTGTTTCCTATGTTGCCTCATCCCTTCGACTTTGCGGAAAGCTTTCAAGTAGCGTTCACCAATGTGGGGCATACGCCTCAGGGGGGAGAATTTTGAATATTTTACGGAGCAATGAGAGTATTCAAGGGAACAATTCGAAAAATATGTTACCTTCATCCATCCGCCACCGATATAGCAAATATTAACCATTGTCAGCGATCAATTATTGATGGATGTGGCAACCCCTGACTTTCTGAAAGAAAAAGCAGGCAACAACAATGAAGCAGTTCACATAAACACTTGGCGGTGTGCTTAAAGGTTAGATTATACCCGTAGAGAGGTTGGATCAAAGCATCTTGAGCTTGAGTGGATAATATTGTATGGGCGGCATTAAAATCAGTGAGGCGTGGAAGTGGGGCATGGACCGAGGTCGGAAAACACTGGTTTAAATCAATAAGTACATTTTATTTCCCGACCGTTTTTTTCTGGAGTAAAAATATACTTCTGTACAACCTTCCCGTTCTGTGACACAACCTTTGGTAACAAAAATTCAAGTAGGTAATGTATTCCAGCGGGTGCCAAAAATTTCTTTTTCTTCGGCACTCCTCCACTAACATGGGGAAAAAATCTCTTTCCAGCACTCTTTACGGAAAGGAAAACTGTTGTGGAACTTTTCGATCTGTGCGTTTTGAATTCAGAGACACCCTTTGTTGTCATTTCTCACACTGTGACTTTTGGCTCAAGGATCAGATCAGAGCTTGCGATTGAAATGAGACAGGGGACGCCTTTCACACATGAAACTTGTGAAAGGAAAAATTTCCGTGTTAGACGTCCGGGGCTCCTCCCTTTCATGAGTTTTACTCCCAAATGCGATGACACGACTCCTGGCAAAGCGGATGTAATGGTGTAGATGATCCGTCGATGTTACCGAAGGATTTCTTCGAATTTTGACGACGAGTGGAATGGCAATCACCGAGATAATTAATTCAGAATGCTCCGAAGTTTCCACACCAAGCTGAGGGCATCAAAATTCTTTCCAACGCACTTCACGTTTCGACGCCGATGGAATCCAGATCAGAATCTTCTATCCCGGGACGGACAACCGCGTGGTTACGATGAGGATTTATGGTCCAGTCATCAAGCGATGTATTTCAGGTATCTGGTGAATGCAACTTCATCTTCTCGCTCAAGGCCGGCCGTTGGCCTCTAAAATAAGCGAGAATTGGAATAAAATACAGCAAACTATATTTGCGTCGATTTTGGACCATCCAGTGGTTGAAAAACATTTGACTTGGACACCCCCGAACAGGAGCTGTATTCATTTTGATGCTCCGGGAGTACGATGATGAGATAATCTGTGAAGCATGATATTGAAAATGTATTATTACACCCATCGTCCTACAGTAGGAGAGATCATGTTAATAAAATTAGAGCGATAAAGTGTAGAACAGATTATTTTCCACGAACGATAGGGGATGAGAACAACGTTGTCCGACCGCGCTACGGGGGAAAAATATTTGGGTCAAAATTAGTCTGGCGTGTATTCATCCCCTGCCACACACCATGCCGGTGGCTTGCAGGGTACTAATAATACTAAAAAAAATTTATTGAAGGAGTAATGTATATCAGTTTTACTTTATAGTCATTCAATTATGAATTGTCCAAGTTGATACCCAGTGTTTCCTTTCTGGAGATCTACTTACTCAATGATTTCAATCAAAATTCCTTAAAATGTCACGGATTCCACAAAAACCCAAGAATTATCACAAACCAGTCGATAGACTGAATAAAAATGGATCTCCCAAAAAAACCTCAGTTTTTTTTCCAGGATGGTAGAACAATTGTGCAAGCTAATTTAACGAACAAATCGGGTACAAAAAATGCGATTCGGCTATCTCTATAATTACTATGCTCGTCACTTCTCTTAATCGTTTATATTTCGTTGCCTTGTTATTCACGAGTCACAATAAGGTGCCATGAATATGAAAGGAGGCATTTACTCAAACTTGAAAAGTTTTTTTCTTTCATATCTACCCAACTATGCACTCATCACTATTTGCAAGTTACAATAGTTAATGATTATTTTTTAGCTCTGAGTGCCTGTTAAAAATGAAAACATTATATCCTACACACAATATCATGATTAACTCTGTACAAAGATATATAACCTTCTTATCGGTCGCACCAAACTTGGAAAATTTCAATCATTCCATTTTGAGAAAATGTGGCGAAAGCATCCGAACCAAGATGAGGTGAAAGATGAAACAACCAACCTTGCACTTAATTCCTTCAGTCTCATCAAAGCTTAAGCGGCACGAACGACTCATTATTTACAATCCCGAAACGCTATTTTATCCTAGTGGAACGAAGTGCAGTACTAAGTATACCGTTCGTTTTCTAATCCCACTTGATTATTTTAATAGACCTTACAAACTGAAAATTGAAAGAAGCTCTTGTAATTAATTTCATGAAATTTTTATACACATGCGCCAATGCTACACAATGATGAATTGCGTACAAAATTCAGAGGAGATAAATGTGTTGCTAATAACTTAATAATTTAATTGCCGCTGTAATTCCGAAATATATGTCGCAAACGGACCGCAATAGAAATGAAACACTGAGGTGGTATCAAGTCGTAAATCTGGCCATTAAAATTCATTCACTCCGAATTAAGATCTTTTGCATTCGAGTCTGCATCTCTTCACCTGTTTGCCTTGTTTTTTTAGATCCTGGAGTAATTACTTTTGCCATAGCAGTGGAAAGACTTCAACTCTTATGCGTCATTTAGTAATTTGCTCTTCTCTAAAATGGTGCTATTTTCCTGGCAAATATATCATGAAATATTAATAAATTATGCATGAGTAGTGTACATAACAGTATAATATTCGTGAAAAAAATGAATTTTAGAATCTTGACGAAAATACTCGTTTTGAGACCCTCTTAACCGGTATAAAATATTTTCTCGTGAATACGAGCGTGTGTCTTTGATAATGATCGAGATTTTTAGCACAATCACTCAAAAGCTATCAATATTAGCAATTCCAATTTAGGTTTTTCGAATTATTAAGAGCATAAATGTTGATTATATTTCGACGAAAATCAACACATCGGAAAAGAAGATTAATGTAAATTTACTATGAATTTTTTGGTTTAAGTCCAATAAGGATCAAACTAAATAACTCGTTATTAACAAAGCGAAAATTTTATACATTTTCGATTATCTTTTATCAAGCATATTTTCTAAAGCTAATCGTACATTTTTTTAATTTTTAAACATTTATCAAATCAAATCTTCTTTAGCCAGGAAGCAATTCCAAAGTGTAAAAATCATTCGCCTCCACCGGGATGAATGATTTTTTATGTGAATTATTTTTACACTTTTGAATTCTTGCATTGTAATGCATATTAGCGGATGGCTCCGTTGAAGTTACTGTTCCAGCATCTCCCGCGGTTCCTTTGAATCCACCTTGCCGTCAAACAGAGTAACATTTGCGGATATCAGTGTCGTAAAAATAAAACTACGGGCGTCTATTGTTTCGGAACAATATCTCTTAACCAGTGATTTCTGAGGTATTTCAATTCTCCCTGATGCTCCAGTCAAAAATACTCCATCTAATGGCTAAACGCTAATTACCAAAACACAAATTATTATTGATGAACATAGCTGTGAAGAATTTTCTTTAAAATATAATATAAATAAAAGCATTTAAGTGAAATTCCATCTACGAATATCAATTAATGTCAAACTGGAATAAGCTATTTCCTCACTCAGAATATGACTGAAATGGTATTGAGTTTTCTCTCCAAACACCTCCAGCGGTCCCAAATATCCCATAATATTCCCCAATTCTTAATATTCCCAATATTCCTAATCAGCCACTTCTATCCCTTGCCCCACTAACACCTTGTCACCGGGATTCCCAGGGGCAGAATCACCAGAGTTCAAAGGCACCATTACCCGAGGCGTGACTCAAACCCTCGCCCCATTACTCGGGCCAGCAGGCGTCCACGTTTAACATCGGACTAACCATGTGCGCCTGAATTGGAACGTTTACCCAGTCGCACCATTTTTACTTGTATAAGAGCAAAATAAGTTAAAGAAGTTTTGCTATAGAGGTAAGATATCTGTAAACAAAATGATGGGAGCATTTGGTGAGCGTTGGGAGTAGCTCGCTCACGACTGCAAAAGGAAAGGTGACCTTCCTTAATTATGCGAAGTGACTCAAGAACGTATGTTACTTTATTTTTCTCAGATGTGAATACGAAAGTAGAAAACACTGTGGACAGAGATGAATTAATTAGTTATCCAGTGAGATTAGCCAGCTCAATTAACCATTCTTCTTGTTTTTGATACTGCGTACGGGTCATTAGGGAAGCAAAGTCAATGATTTATCGCTCGAGTCTATGGAGGATGCCTTAAGTGCTTGGTCGTAGGTTTTTACGCGCCTGCTGAACACATTTTCAGAAGCTCCTGTTTTTTCGTCGAAAACGTAGAATCATGACAGAATCATAAGACGGGCGCTCGAAAGTCGTCTCAGTAATATAATAAAAGTATGCTCCTGTAAAATGATGAGTAATCATAAATAATATCAAATGTTCAAAAGAGCACAGTAATGTAATAATTAATTTGACAGGTGCGGTAGTAGCCTGTTTCTCAGAGCTGTAAGTAAAATTTACAATGACTCTGACAAATGAATGAAATATTAAAATTTCAAAATTATGTAATGCATATAAGTAAGGAGTTGCTCAAACCATATTGTGATTACCTTGATTCTATACGTCTAAACGTAAATGATAGCCTCCGTAAACATGCTAGCGTCCTTGAGAAACGGGTTTATTGTCTTAAGAAAATTATAATTTCTCACCGTAATAATGTATAGTTTAATGTACGTTCCTGAGTGAAATATAGCGGAAATATGATATCGCATTGCTTTTTTCAATAATTCGAAATGCTCTAAATGAAAATAAATGAGTGAAAAATACAAGCCTCCAATACATGCTGATTTACAACAATTTTGGGGAGAGAGACGATGAAGATGGGATCTTATGGAAGTCATCACTGAAATCAACACCACAGGCGTAAATCCCAACAAGACAATCTATCCCGAGAAGTAATTCACATAAATAATAATTCATGGAATATTCTGATGAATTTCCTTTGGGGAAGACAAATAAACCTCTAAATTGAACATAATACAGGTGAATACAAAATAAATAGATACATTAGGATAACCTACCTATATTCTATTTCATCAATCATTTCCATACTCTAATGGCGACAAAGGCTTTTGAAATGTGGGTGTGGAGAAGAATGGAGAAGGTGAAATGGACAGAGAAGAAAACAAATGAGGAAGTACTTGGTATGGTGGGCGAAGAGAGGGGTTTGTTGGGAGCAATCCTATGGAGGCAGGAAAAGTGGATGAAGGGGGTGTTGACCGGCAGTGGGATGTTGAAGACTGTGATAGAGGGTAGAATGTTGGGCAAAAGAGGAAAGGGAAGGAACAGGATAGGGTTGTTGGACGGGATGAAGGGAGGAAGGAAGTACTCAGAGATGAAGAGGGACCTGATATAGAGTAGGATGATTGATTTTGTGTTTTGTTAGGAGTAATAAAATATTTGTTTGGTAGTTGTGTCCGTCCAAAAACCTACCTTAACCGGTAGATTACTTAAAAAAAAATATATATATATATATATATATATATATATATATATATTGTTTCAAGCTTTAGTTTGTCAGTCAGCCAAGGGGCTGCAAGCATTGCTGAGTGAATTGGAAATTCAGTGCGACAGGTATGGGATGAGAATCAACATTAATAAAACAAAGGTTATGCGATTTTCTAGAAAGAAAAAGGCCAAGCTTAACATTAAAATAGGAGGGCAAAAACTAGAGCAGGTAGAACAGTTTACGTATCTCGGTAATGTCTTGGACCAACACGGTCAAAGTAGTAGGGACGTAAGGAGAAGAATTGCGCTAGGCAAAGAGGCTTTCACAAGGAGGAGGGAGTTGATGACAGGGACTTTGAGTTAGGATGTTAAGAAAAGACTCGTAAAAACTTTGATATGGAGCGTAGCTATGTACGGTGCGGAAACGTAGTCATTGAAGCAGGAGGATAGACGTAGATTGGAGGCTTTTGAAATGTGGGTGTGGAGAAGAATGGAGAAGGTGAAATGGACAGAGAAGAAAACAAATGAGGAAGTACTTGGTATGGTGGGCGAAGAGAGGGGTTTGTTGGGAGCAATCCTATGGAGGCAGGAAAAGTGGATGAAGGGGGTGTTGACCGGCAGTGGGATGTTGAAGACTGTGATAGAGGGTAGAATGTTGGGCAAAAGAGGAAAGGGAAGGAACAGGATAGGGTTGTTGGACGGGATGAAGGGAGGAAGGAAGTACTCAGAGATGAAGAGGGACCTGATATAGAGTAGGATGATTGATTTTGTGTTTTGTTAGGAGTAATAAAATATTTGTTTGGTAGTTGTGTCCGTCCAAAAACCTACCTTAACCGGTAGATTACTTAAAAAAATATATATATATATATATATATATATATATATATATATATTGTTTCAAGCTTTAGTTTGTCAGTCAGCCAAGGGGCTGCAAGCATTGCTGAGTGAATTGGAAATTCAGTGCGACAGGTATGGGATGAGAATCAACATTAATAAAACAAAGGTTATGCGATTTTCTAGAAAGAAAAAGGCCAAGCTTAACATTAAAATAGGAGGGCAAAAACTAGAGCAGGTAGAACAGTTTACGTATCTCGGTAATGTCTTGGACCAACACGGTCAAAGTAGTAGGGACGTAAGGAGAAGAATTGCGCTAGGCAAAGAGGCTTTCACAAGGAGGAGGGAGTTGATGACAGGGACTTTGAGTTAGGATGTTAAGAAAAGACTCGTAAAAACTTTGATATGGAGCGTAGCTATGTACGGTGCGGAAACGTAGTCATTGAAGCAGGAGGATAGACGTAGATTGGAGGCTTTTGAAATGTGGGTGTGGAGAAGAATGGAGAAGGTGAAATGGACAGAGAAGAAAACAAATGAGGAAGTACTTGGTATGGTGGGCGAAGAGAGGGGTTTGTTGGGAGCAATCCTATGGAGGCAGGAAAAGTGGATGAAGGGGGTGTTGACCGGCAGTGGGATGTTGAAGACTGTGATAGAGGGTAGAATGTTGGGCAAAAGAGGAAAGGGAAGGAACAGGATAGGGTTGTTGGACGGGATGAAGGGAGGAAGGAAGTACTCAGAGATGAAGAGGGACCTGATATAGAGTAGGATGATTGATTTTGTGTTTTGTTAGGAGTAATAAAATATTTGTTTGGTAGTTGTGTCCGTCCAAAAACCTACCTTAACCGGTAGATAACTTAAAAATATATATATATATATATATATATATATATATATATTGTTTCAAGCTTTAGTTTGTCAGTCAGCCAAGGGGCTGCAAGCATTGCTGAGTGAATTGGAAATTCAGTGCGACAGGTATGGGATGAGAATCAACATTAATAAAACAAAGGTTATGCGATTTTCTAGAAAGAAAAAGGCCAAGCTTAACATTAAAATAGGAGGGCAAAAACTAGAGCAGGTAGAACAGTTTACGTATCTCGGTAATGTCTTGGACCAACACGGTCAAAGTAGTAGGGACGTAAGGAGAAGAATTGCGCTAGGCAAAGAGGCTTTCACAAGGAGGAGGGAGTTGATGACAGGGACTTTGAGTAAGGATGTTAAGAAAAGACTCGTAAAAACTTTGATATCGAGCGTAGCTATGTACGGTGCGGAAACGTAGTCATTGAAGCAGGAGGATAGACGTAGATTGGAGGCTTTTGAAATGTGGGTGTGGAGAAGAATGGAGAAGGTGAAATGGACAGAGAAGAAAACAAATGAGGAAGTACTTGGTATGGTGGGCGAAGAGAGGGGTTTGTTGGGAGCAATCCTATGGAGGCAGGAAAAGTGGATGAAGGGGGTGTTGACCGGCAGTGGGATGTTGAAGACTGTGATAGAGGGTAGAATGTTGGGCAAAAGAGGAAAGGGAAGGAACAGGATAGGGATGTTGGACGGGATGAAGGGAGGAAGAAAGTACTCAGAGATGAAGAGGGACCTGATATAGAGTAGGATGATGGATTTTGTGTTTCGTTAGGAGTAATAAAATATTTGTTTGGTAGTTGTGTCCATCCAAAAACCTACCTTAACCGGTAGATTACCTTAAAAAAAAAAAAATGGCGACAAAATTCTACTGTGGAAAAGCAAAAATTGCTCCCTCAGATGAAATCATTATTGATAAACTGAGATGTAATGGACAATTATTCAGGAGTGGTTCAATAAAAGCGAAGGGGGAGCAAAGAAACTACAAGGACGGTAAAAAAAACTTTCACGTCAAAGTACACCCATTTGGGTAATGGCTTAGAATACCTTCCACGCATCAGTAATTTCCAAGATACAGCATTTTACAGCTCCCGGTTAAGCTTGTATCTACTCCACTTAGATTCCATGAGGCCCGATTAAAATTGTAATTCAGCGTTCATTCATCAATCCCTTGTCTTCCGACTGCATTTTAACAAAATACACAAATCGTTTTACTAATTCCCTCCTTCATAAATCTAAAATGAAACTTAACCTGCACACTATATGAGGACGCAAACCGATTCGTTTTCTCCTTCTCTCACGACTCAATGTACGTATGCCTTCAACACTGAACAATTAAATTTTAACGAGAAAAATTAAATAAGGCATCTAGGATGAAAGCGTAAGATACGATCAAACTCCCTAGACTTGAAATCACGACTTTAGGCGAGGCTTTCACGTGGAAAAAGAATTTTTAGTGAGAAAAGTAACCACATTGACCACTAGGGCGTGACCAGAGGAAACGATAAACAATTTTTGTCTGTTAAGGTGACCGAACATACATAAACAAAGACGATTCACATTCATAAACACTCAATGCCAATGGAAATTTATTGCGGTCGACGTCGTTGGGTAATTTCGCCATAGTGCTGACCAACAGTCGCGCATCGCCAAGCGTTTAACGAGCCTGAGTTCCCATTGGTTAGCTTCATTCAATATCACTTCGCATCCAATGAATTGCCGAACGATGTTCTAAAGGTGAACCTAGTTGGATACTTATCCGTCCAAGTGAGTTTAGGTGAAGACTGACCGCGATCGCGTCGACACTTGCATTCGAGTTCATTGCGCGGGATCTCTTGAGCAAATTGTGGTGAAATTTTCGGTAAAAAAATTTGATCGTGCGAAACAACTTTTAAGCTCTCCCCAGTCATTAAGAAAATCCTCCACTTACTCCCAAAAACACAGCTCGCGGGCAGAGAGAGAGAGATGTTTCGCCTCTTTCGAGAACTTTTTTTCGGAATACCGCTCGAAACACCACCCCGATATCAAGAAGGAAGAGACTTTCTCGACACGTCTCCCTCCTTACGTCTGCCACTAATTATGCGACTGGTCATTCGCCTCAAACTCGCCCCCACCCCGCCATTCCTCTTTGCCTCCAGATGAACGGGTCCTCCGCTTTTGCACGTCCCTGCACTCCGAATGGAAGTCGTTCCATTTCGAATTTGGCAGACCTCAAGCCTCGATTTCTCCGGCCCCAGCTAACAACGACAGAATACGCGCTGCATTCCGGCACGCAAGGGAAAGTTACCGAGGGGGTGGACTGGACGGACGGACTGCCTCCGACACGACGACCTATCTCCTCTCTCTCTCTCCCTTCTCCAATCCTTGGGGAGTCTAATTAAATGAGATAGGGATCGAGATCACATAGGGAACTCTTTTAAGTATAATCCGGCCACCCAAACTCATGAGTTAATGAGGTGAATCATACGCGTGTAGGTATCTAAGGGCGAAGGAAGAGAAGTTGGCTGTGGAACGCCCTTTGGAAAGGGATCGACCACTAAATTAATTCGTGCTGAGTACAAAAGCATGGAAAAATTTTGGAAATGAAACCGGTCGCGAAGAAGGCCAATGAGGTAGTTGTTGAATCCCCCGTCAAACAGCACAATGAACACACTCTGCAGGATAAGCCGACAACGCAAACCAGGCTTCAAAGAGATACAATTTCCAGTCCTGAAACACATCGACAAGGTCTACTTTTACACGAAATAATATTTTTGCCACTTTTTTCAGAAGCCTTTGGTCAATAGAGCGTGAAAAGTGAAAACCGACGACCGATTTGTTTTTTGTCGATATGCTCGAAAATAGATAAAAGAAAGACGATTGGCATTAATGAATATATTCAATCAATGGGGCCAGAAATGTATTATGGAAATGGGATTTAGTTCCGCTTCGGTACTGACCAGCAATTATGTGTCTCTCAGGTGCTGCACGAGGTAATGCAATGGTTTCTTCTGATTACATTAAATAGCATTATACACATAAATATATTTTAAATTATGGATCTTGGTCTCTCCGGTGAAGATGGGATTTTTGTCTCACGTAAATCATTAACCAAGCAATTCATATAAATATATTATCAAGCATCAGCTACGTCCAAATTCTTTGTAGATGAATTTATAAATAAAATATGCTGATAATGTTGACCGAGTAAAATTAATTTGAGTGAATTAGAAAATGTTAAATTAGAGCCCTATCATGAGATGAATGAGCTAACTCGGAATAGGGAAAAATCGAGGATTGTGAGTAGGCGGAAACAGGGAAGAATAAAGAGGTTCAGCTAACAAATTTCGGGATTGAAAAACAACTGAAAAGAGAAAAATTGAAGTGGCTGGCTTGATATTGAAGGCATAAATACGTGACTCGTTCAGTATGATAAATTCATTTCTGGAAGGAGATTTAGAATTAAGGTTGTCCGAATACCAGTGAGAGGCTGAAGGATAGATCGCTCGGCATGGCAAAAAGTAATTACTCTTGGGTCAAATAGCGCATGCATGTCCGATGCGGTTCACGAACCTGTGGCCCAGTTGCCAGGTCGGTACGTTGGCCGCCTAACAACGCCATTTCATTTGTTTTGCGAAAAACTGGAAACAGCTTTGGCCATGGGAGATTGAAAGCACTTAAGAACTTTTCCCACTTTCTCTATTTTCCACTAAATTAAAACTGATTATCCATTAAGATTTTTAATTGATGAAATCTTCATTAATTAAGTCATGATTTGATTTGCAATTTGGCAACTTATAAAAGAGGAAATCAAAAGAATCACCTTAAATGCTCGTACGCCTCTGGTTATTAAAGGAATCGGCTCGTCACGTGGAAAATTGGGTTCGAAATTGTTTTCTCAAGCGGAGAGCTCGTTTAATTCCGTAACACTCACAGTTCTTGGGGAGGACCTTCGCGTCAAGTTGCAAAATAAATGCTGAGATTAATTTCACTTTTAATCGAGATATTTTTTTCGTTCCACTCCGAAGAGCATAGGCTGAAGGTCCAAGAAAACTGTTCCTGATGTCCTTCAGTCATTTTTAATTAAATAATTCATTAAGTGCTTTGGAAATAATCGCCTCTTTACATTTAATAGAGTATTAGGAGAACAGGGAAGGGGGTAGGGAAAATTTGTGTAGATTCCGTCTTACACGAGACCACGTTTGCCCTTTGTAATGCTATATTTAATATCTTTTAAAAAGATTCCGCGAAAAACGCAATTTAGCAAATTAGGAAGGCCGGAGTCAGTAACATAATAATATTTTTATATGTTCGTTTTAACAAAAAAAATCGCGGTCGATCGAAGGGGAAGCGCGCACAATTTCCAAACTCGCAATTTTATTCCCTTAACTTAACAAACGCTTAAGTTTATTTCGAGATCTTATTGCCAAAAGTTATTGTAAAATTAATTCTTGCTAACGCCGATGGATATATCTACGAATAGATTTCAATCATCATTTGACTTAATGGTATGCCTTCTGAGACTACAGGACGTACAAGTACTTGTATATAATTTTCATAATTACAATATTGTGCATTAAATCAAGACAGCTGGCGGAGGACGCAAGTGAAAAACGAGAGTGATTATTTTCGTCCACTCTCACATCTATTGTTGCAATTTTACCAAATTTGTGGTTATCGCTTCATAAAGCAAAACCAAAGACAGCTGCTAATTTTGAGGAAAATTCCGCAGCTCTTTGGACGAAACGGAAAGTTCACCTTACATTAACCAGAAAAATAAAAAATATGATAAACAATATTTCAATATGATTGATATATAGAGAAAAACATTGATGACTACACGAAGGCGTAATCTTTTAGGGCAGAAAATCTTCGAACATATTTATATTTGTAGTCCAAGATTTTTCAGATTTTACAGGTTTAGTAACTGTAGTTTATCACGTTTATCACTTCTAGTAGGCACAACATAATAATGTCTCAACCAATGCGGTCTTTGGAAGTGTCATCAACATTATTACTGCCGTTGAAGACATGGCCTTGTAATGCAAGGAGGAAGGAATAGCAGAATATACTGTACCAGATGAATTAATCATATACCTGAGAATAAGCATATGGTAATCTTAACCTAGATCTTAACTGAGAAACGGAACCTTCAGGGCGGCTAGAAATGTTGCGTTGAAAATGACTACGTACCATAGGACAAACAAAAGACGACTTGAGCTTCATTACAAGTAGACAACACGCGCCAGTCTTCCATTGCCCTAAATTGGGAAGCAACTCCGTTGGCGAAGTAAATGACGTATTTTCATTCAAAATTCGCAAGGATGGTGAAAACCCCATGCATAAAATGACACAATCAAAATGAATCGACTTGACTTGTATCGTTGAGACGTGTTTCTCCCAGTCATTTTCCACGATTAACAACATGACCTGTATTTTCAAATGAAAACTCCATTTGAAAAATGAACCAGGCTCAAGTATTTAAACTCAGCCATTGAATTTGAGTGAAGGAATACACTATTAGAAAGGGGGGATTAGGGGGGACTAGGGAAACTATCATTAGATCACGTTAAATTTCTTAGAACAATGATCCATTGCAATGAGTTTCCATCTTCCTCTGTTCTAGAGTCTTTTGTTATATTGTGGTCGTTTTGTCTTTCGAAGGTTCTTTATAGCCACTGGGCGAATATGACCGTTTAATTGTCGGCCCGTCGCTGGGAAATGGTGCACGAGGAAGTGTACTATTGGGAGAGTCGGTCACGCCTAACGAAATCGGCTCCTTCGAAGGTAACTCTGGGCTTTAATGACCCCTGCAATACAAAATGCTACCCATCCACCCGTACAAGAGGAAGAGACCTTGGCAAAAGTGGTGTCTCCTTTCACAGAAGTGTTTTTTTAACTTCTTTGCTTTCGGCGACTTAAAACCCTTCGTTTTTTCGGTTGGGTTTTCTGTTATTGATTCTCCCGTTGATATATCCATGGAAGTTCTTCATAAAATTTAAACAAACGAAATTTTAAACCAAGGAATGTCCTACTTCATCGCCATCGTAATATCTGAAAGTGTGCCAGTTCACCAATGTGAATTAACCATTGAAGCACGAGTAATATGTTCTTAGTAAAAACGGTAATCGTTAACAGCTACTCATAAGCTTAACTACCTTAATGCTTTACCGAGAATCATTTCACTCCCTCTAAGAGCTTTGAAGTGATTAAATACCAGTTTCTCCTCGTTTTTCATTAATTAAAGGTGACTGTACCTTTCTTGTTTCTGTCTCTTTCGATTGGTTTTTATAAATTGCCAGATCCGGTTCCAAGTTTCGACAGTAATTAATTCACTGCTATTTTTACCAAATTAAATACATATTTACCGAAAGAGAGGAAAGAAAACATTCACTTTGACTTCCGACTTGCTGGCTCATTCTAGGATAATAATATTCATTAACCGTTCACAGCAGACGTTCGTTGGCTGGAGCTCTTCATTCTACCCTATCTCTCTGAGGTCTTGCTACGCCTTGGCATGATGTATCAATTTTTACCATATTTGACCTCAGCATCTGCCCCCTGGTATTACTCGTGGTTCCTTTTATCCTAGCAATATTTCTCAAATGTATCTGACGTACTTATTGAGGATAGAACTGTGCCTAGTTCATCTGGTTCTCCTGGTCGTTCTTAGGTCTTACCCTTTTCAATCTCCTCAAGATTCAATCTCTTTCAAGATCCATAGGTCTACGTACAAAGCAATCTAAAAACGTAATAATAACTTTTTTTGAGGTTTCAATCAAGAGCCTGCCGTTTACGATTAAATTTAGTTAACTATTAAATTAATTACAATCGAACAAGCGGGCTCTAATCCAATTCTCCTGATTCTAAGTAAACCACAAGCTACTGTTTGTGGTGAGATAGGGGAGAGAAAGAGTGAGGTAATTAATTGAACAGTACGATAGAAGCGTGCTAATACTCTGGTTTGGTCAAGTAGAGTGACGGATGAGAACGGCAAATAGAAGAGAATCGAAACACTAAACAGGCATACGAGAGTTACGTGAACGGTTTAAGAGAAAGGGATAGACCGAGAGAAAAAGGTGGATATAATTGCTGAGACTCTCAAGAAATGGAATATTAAAAGACGCCGGAACCCTTGGAGGGTCTTGCATAAAACAATGAATGAATGATTGAATGCGAATGAAGTATCCAAGGATGGGGAGGCAAGAAATGAATTAATAAAAGATGCGAAGCCTCCTCCCTTAATCTAAAAATCAGGCTTACTTAACCTTGTCTTCCTAGAGACACAATAGCGCATGCATCCTACGTATGCACGTAAGAAATAGCTGCATACTGTCAAGCGCAAACCTTTTAACGAACCGAGTTGGATAATGTTGCCGTGGACGAAGATTCCACGCCCACTCAGAGAGACGGAATCAATGGCAGAGGTGCTCCGCTCACTTGCGATCGACGTCCATCGAATCACAGACCTTCGATCGATCTATCATCCTCACGGAAGTGAAAAACATCGACTAGCACCGCTCAAGTTGTGCAACCGTCGGAGATGGAGTCGCGGCTAAGTGTCCTTACGAGTCTTCGGATGCATCGCGCCGTCGCCTGGATAAGAGTTTCGGTGGGCGGTTAGAGGGGGACCGGGAGGGGGGAGGGTAGTTGGGCGGGCGTGGTTGGACGGGTGAGAGTGGTCTGGCTCGGTGGGGGGAAAGCGTCGGAACGCCCGCACTTCGGGGAGGAGGGAAGGACGAGCGAGGGAAAAGAAGCAGGCGGGACGGTAGGCACTACATTATATCCTCCGGTGGCTCGGTAGGTATTTGGCCTTGCGCATCTTCTACGCGCTTTTAAATCTTCCTCAAGAAGATCACACCCTTTCTGGTGCGTCGTCACGGCGAACCGAAGGCGCAAATAATTCACGTCTCCTTTCCACGGATCACCTCCTCCCTTTCGACTCACTTCGCACGGTTTCACCGGGGAGACATCGAAAATAAAAGAGATCGGGTGTCGTCGCGGAGTGAATGGAGAGGACCATCTTTTCCTTCCGAATATTTGTTTGCCTCGAACGTAAAACTGCCTTAATCCTCCGTGCACACGAGTAAGATGCCATTATTTTCCAGAACAGTGACTTTAACTGTCTTTGATGCATTAGGGCTCTAGCTGTAAAAACGCTTTTACGGTCAGCGGTTTACATAAATGTTTGGTTGACAATTTTGATTTTAAATGTTTATCTGATTCTAATTTAAATCTTCAAAAAACATCATTGTATATGACTTTCTCCGTGATTTTAACTAGTGAAATTTTCAATATGTGAAATGAGGGATTTTATGACTTGAAACGTTCAGAACTGAACTTGATATATAAAAAATAAAATGTTCAAAGATCGTATTCAGGAAAGTCACACAAATATAATGATAAAATAACATAAAATCGTCGTTGTTGCAATCGATCCACCGTTAACTTTAAATCATAGAAAGGCCCCAGTTTATGGTAAGTAAGCCTATTGATCAAATAATATCGCTCAATATCCATTTTGGGGGTGAAAGCTAGAAAAATTGTTTAAATACGTTCTGCGTTCAATTAAACATTTCATATCTCTAAATAAACGTAAACAAGAGGAAAAATAAATTTCAAGAGAGGGTATAGCGTCTAAGAAATCAGGCTATATAATAGATACTATGTGTTTTTACTGTAAGGGTATCATCTACAATTGTTAAACATCTTTCAAATTAACTTAAGTATTGCATTAATTGTTACCACAAGAAAGAAATGGCCAAAAATTGAAAACCAAAGATATTGATCGAATTGACAACGGAAGATAATGTCAAGCAATCCAAACCTTACTAGGTACGATATTTTAATGCATTTTCAACATAAACTTAATTTTGTGCGCCAGAGAAATGCATACAGATATTCCACAGTGGAAAAAATTTAAATTTATAAAATATTTTAAAAAAATACCGATTTCACGCTTCATTGAAGATTTCGATCAAATGAAGGCGCTGAAAACATTGGAAGACATTGTGTGCCATCGAGATTATCCCGGAAGACTGGAATAGGAAAAAATGGAGAGATCGCTATCCGAATAGAATGGCTCAAAAGCTGGCTTTCTTCCGCAAAATTAGAAAACTATTCAGGAAAAGGGTAGAGGTCTTTGTTAAAGCGAGCATAAATGGCTGAAGCGAAAGTTTTTAATGCCCATATTAGTGGCGTGGGCGTACCTCTCACGTGACCTTCCTATGCCACTGCCTTTTTTGTAACGATGTTTTTGAACCGCATTTTTCGAGGCAATAAGCAATAATTAAGTTTTAGTTGTTCGGGTGATTGAAACGCTTCATTTCAATAAAGTTAACTCAAACATGCCATTCGTCCTTTGGCCCTCCCGCTGAGATACAAACGGCAGTTATTCTTACTATGATCAACACATTCTGAAAAACAAGAAGTTCAAGTTTCTTCTACATAATCTTGAATTTCTCGGTAACACATATGATAGATTTTAGCTTCGCACGATTGCTTGGTTCTCAGGAAAATCCCGGGACATTTGCCGCCGAGCAGGTTAAATAATCAAGGCCGTAATAGCAGTAAAGCACTTTCCATTTGACGTATTCGAACTTCCTTTCTTTATATTTATTGCACCCGACCAGCTCTATCCAGTCGTACCTGGTTGGCTCTTTCTATCCTGTTGGAATCGGGAGGTGGGGGGAGAAAACACACGCAAAATAACCTTTTCCCAAAATATAGTTCTTTGTAAGTAGTCGGCAATACCTTCGTGAGGCATGCATCAATCAATAAACAAGAATTTTACTGGTATTGAAACATAAAGGGTGTAAGTGATGAAAGAAGACGCTTCACTATTCCACGTATAATTTATTTATTACGACCTAGAGGTTTCGTTACAGCGTATCATCTTTAGGTGAGACTTCCACCATGTTACGTCTGAAACTGTCATTTATAAAGGTGCAAGTGCTCAAAAATAATCTAGGTGGACATAAACCAATCGTGACGTAACACGGGAGTAAAAGTGACATTATTAGGCGTGACTTTGAGAAAGTTTCTTATGACCATAATTTAAATTCGCAAGTATGTAATATTTCATAATTGTATTTGATGCAAATGTAGAATTTTCCAATGAACTTTCATTCATCTTCTGTCTCCTATTGACGTTATTTTGACCAAACTTTGATATTTTTCACGCACCCCATAGCTGCTGAACTCCTTACTCCTAGTGTTCAGGTATTCTTAATATTCTTCCTGTATATTCTTGTGTACTGCTCCTAACTTTAAACTCGCCTTGAATTTCTTGATTCTTTTGTATTTAAGTTGAAAAGTAATATTGCTTGGGGCTGTTTTTCTTGTAATTTGTTATGAATGCCATGTTTTTGGTTATCTGTTCAATGCAAGAGTTCATACACTGTTTTTGGATTAATCAACTAAATAAGATAGCGTCACTGAACTGTGCAGTGAATTTCACTGGACGCTGCAAGAGTGCGCTACACTGAATTGAAACTAGCCGTGCCAAATGATATTGCGAAAATATACAAAGTTCATCTTCATCATGGAGGCAAGGGAGGTCTGCTTCGTCTTTCGTAAGGGTAAGTAGGCTTATGGACCCGAACGAAATGCTTTCGTCCTGACTTAGCAGCAAACCTTGGATTTCCCGCATTAAACGGCATTTAATTCTGGACGCTGCGGGATATCGCCATCTTGTATTCGCTCACGGAGGCGTTTTGTTTCCCCAGCGAAGCATTTGACATTTTGAGTTGTTTTCGCGAAGCGTGAGTGGCTCTTCTATCCGAGTGAGAGGATAAACGTGGTGGAAGAGGGATGTCTCTCGGGATTCCATTCCTCGGCAAAACCGCGGCTCGACTCCCCGCGGCCTCACGCCTACCCACGGATGAAAATAAGAAAGCCACCGTTTCCGCAAAAACCCGCACGCGGGAATCCGCGTAAAAATATCCATCCTCTCTTCCACTCGAACCTCCTGACGTAGATAAAAAAAAGCGGAGAAATGAAAACCGCAATCGCGAGCAGTAGAATCACGCAGATCAAACGACCTCACGAATTTGCAAATCTCCCTTCGACTGTGATAAACAGTAAAAAACACAAAAAAACACAGATATTCCACATGAAAACTTTTTATTTTTTATTTACGATTCGAGCTGTGATAGTTCGGACTTGGTTTCACCACAAAGCAACATCTTCATAACTCGAATAGGTCGACCTAATTTGATTATGAAGATATTTATTTGTAACGAAAACTCGTTCGAAACCTTATGGTCCAGGTCGTAAATAAAAATTAATAGTGTTTGAGTGGAATAGCAGAGGTTTTTCTGAGGAATAGCAAAGGTTTTTATGAGGAATAGCAGGGTATCAATACTTTCTATCGCAATGGAAGAAATCCACCTAATGCCTTTAACAGTTCTCACAGGGAGAGTCGGATGTTCTCACCGGCAACTCTAGCGAGCGGGGTCGGGAATGAATCCAATTCTACGGCCTCCGATGCCCTCCAAGAGAAGGATGAGGAGACCTTTTGGAACGGGTGGAACGAGCCATTTCCACAATGCCTGCTGCCCTCCCACGTGACAAAGCGAGCAATGATAGTGAGCCGCCCTCCGCTCGCCATCTCTCTCTCTCACTCTCCTTCCATTCTCTCAGCGTTTCGCCTTGAAATTATTCATAACTCTTACCTCTTGCATACCCCCCTCCCCGTCCGCCCCCGTCACGTCTCCCCGCCCACCCCTCTCTCCGTTTCCGCGATACCAAGCGCCCATTCCCCTCCCCCCTCCCTCTCTCTTCCCCCATCCTCCCCACACCCCTGGTTGCGTCTCCCTCACGGCGGTCCTTTGTGGTCACGATGGACCATCAACATCATTACCTCGGCTCCATTACCTACACGAGATCCTCCCACCCGCCAGCCCCCCCCCCGCCCTCCCTGGGTTGAGCACCACAAAGAACCCGGAGGATGGCATCTTCAAGTGCATTTTGCCCCTTCATTATGGGGCGGAAATCGGACGGCGGGGGGGGGGAGGGGTCGCGCACCGGTTGCGCTTCCTTAACGACTTCTTGATTGTTAATATCGCGTTAGATTCCACCCGGATGGAGAACCAGGTATGTGTGTGCATACATAGGGCATACTTTTTTTTTTAATCTCTGCCTTTCTTCCGGAATTCCTTGACCGTAATTTTTATTAATTCATCCCCCGACGCTCGCATCGAGTTCAATTGACTCTGATGGGTGTACGCTGTTCGCACACGAAATGATCCATCCTCAGAGAATTGTTTTTGCAATTAGTTCCGAGTTACGGAATCATGACCTGTGGTCATGCTGCCATTATTTAGGCATGTCCCAGTGCATACTAAGTTATGAGACGCGGAAACACACACACTAATATCTGCAGGGAATACATAAATCCTCTCCCCCGATGCAACGGTGGCGTACAACTAAAAATAAATTCGACATAAACGATCCCGCGCTTTCGTAGCATATAACAGGAATCTATCTTTTTCCCGCATATACGGGCCTGTACGAACGACATAATGGTAGAAGGACTCCAAAGAAATTATCCATTTAAATTCAAGGCACGCTGTTTCTAGAAATGGCTAAGAATCGCGCCATAATATCTTGAACCACTCGATTTGCACCCACATTACTGATTGGTATCAACTTTATGGATTATGGGATACCGTGAAAGTTAATATTAGCTGTAAACATTATTTTCCACTTTCAAATTACAAGTAAGAAATAATTTTTAGTTTCTAGTTTGCTTTGCTAAATTCTAGTTTGCTTATCCTTGGTATAAGGTGCAGAGCCTGCTCAAGAACCAGTTATCTCCCATTGAGGCATTTCCACAGGCCTTCGGGATAATGTCTTCAAACTTTCTTCACAGAATTATCCCCAATGAAGAGATAAAACATATTGCGCTGAAAGTGTTGTTTAACAAAGATTCAACTTAACTTCATCCAAACTTTTTCAAGGAAAAACAATACCAAACAACGTCGGAAATTTAATCATATCGACGCTTCTTATTTGCACAACTTCAAGCAGTACAATGAAAGTGCAGTGGAATAAAATAATAATTTCTTAAATTTATACTGATAAAATCAAAATGAAGACGCCTCTGCGGAAAATGTTGGAGAGATATTTTTTCAATTTTTCCACCCCCACCATGGTCCAGCCGAGTACGTATAAATAGATGCATGAACTCGGGAAGAGAAACCGTTCCACGGAAAGAACACGGCACGTTATCCATTCCCGTCGCGTTCTCCTAAACCTCCGGCGAAATTAAGCGAGTTATACAAACACCATCCACAGTGATTTCAAGTTGCGCATGATCCGTTCATTATGAGCAAGTGGCCTGCATGAACGGAATACAAATGCAGCGCATTCGGTTTCATTTTCCTTCACTTCGCACATGCTAACCGCTTTTATTCCAGGGCCATTTTCCCCGCTGAATATCAGCAAGTCTGGGCGCGGTAGCGAAAATATATCCTAGACAACAAACAAGATACTTTTCCAAGGTCGGGCTGAACAGGCGAGAACCTGTCGATTCGCCGCCGTTATTCAAATGGAAATCCGTGTCCAT
Source organism: Hetaerina americana (assembly GCF_022747635.1). NCBI lineage: Eukaryota > Metazoa > Arthropoda > Insecta > Odonata > Calopterygidae > Hetaerina > Hetaerina americana. Next base: position 19,195,550 of record NW_027287316.1, read on the forward strand.
TCTGTGAGCGTCTGGGTCATTGGGGAAAATCATATTTTTTTCCACGGTGACGAGAGAAAAATACACAGCATCCGGAAGTCATTAATCAATAAAGAAATGAAAAATAACTTAAAATGTCGAATGGATCCTTCATCGTTCCTTTAAGTAATGGACGCTTAGAAAAACAGAATAATATGGCCATGCTAAAAGAAGGGATCTGCAATATCGGGAAAGAAAATATATTCAATCCTTTTATGAAAGAACTCTTGGACAACGACGAAACATTCAGCGATAATTATATTTATTTAGATATTTTTCTCTTCTAATGTGTAAATTTATCTGCATTATTAACTATCATGATCATTGGGAAGATGATGCTTCAGAATGGTAAGAGTATCAATTTAAAAAACATGACTGAAATATCTCTACGTGTCTAATTTCTCGTCGCCAAAGTAAAGTTAACTCCCAGCATGAAATACTTCTCTCGGAAATTCAATGAAAATAGAATCCAATGTGCCGCTAATCTTTAATGTCCACTGCAAGGAGAATTAAAGAAAAGTGTTAGAACATTATTTGAAGTCACCATTTGCTTTGAACGAATGATTAAAATTTACCAAGGCAGTCCAAGATCGCAGATATATCTCTGCTAAACACTTGCAATAATTTGCAGCATGCGGGACAGCATTAGAAGCAAAACAAAAGAAACCTTAAGCATTAAGTTCGCTTGAAATTCCCATGAAATACAGTGGAAATCACGACTGCACAGGTTCCGAAAGGAGCAAGATATGAGTCTTGAAGGTCGCCGTTTCTACCTCTCTGTCTCGATAGCAGGCAGCAGACGAAGCAACTGGAGCTGTTTGGGAACTAAATGCAGAGGAAGCCAAGATAAATACTATCGCGAAGTTGAATTTCATCCCAATATTCCCGAAAAAATTTCATGACAAAGCTGAATCTGCGGCTGTAAGAACAAAATTCCATGGGTTTCGCGCAACAATGCAGTGTTATATACGTAATATAATTACAAGAGAGGACAAGGGAGAAACAGGAGGATGAAGCCATAAGCATATTCGCTATCTTTCATGGAAGAATAAAAATATTTAAAAAATATTTTATGTTTTTACGGTCGATATGTCAACAGAAATGCCGGTGTTGGAGTCAAGTTTTTTTCAATACACAAAGCGATACTGGCTGAAGATATTTCTTCTACAAACTTTGTGCCAACGGAACAAAGAAAATTATTAATTATACGAGAACGATAACTACATTCTCGATTTAAATAAATTATCTGTCACAATATAATGAAACGAATCATACTTAGTCCGATGTATACAAAGAGTTTCTCAAGGTCTTATCTAAATTAGTATATGATTACGTTGCCCACTGCGCCATTAAATATTTGCCCTTCCAAGTGTGAAGGTTATGGAAGCTAATTTACCTACTCTCACCAAGATTTTGTGTTGTATATTTGATTACTTATTCAATAATTGACGAACTCAAATATTTGTTTGGAGGAATTTTCGCTGACGAAAACGCATTTTCGTTTTTTCCACACCATCATTTCCCATTTCTTCCTTATAGATCATAGGCGGCACAGGGAAAGAACTTGCCCTCCCCCCTAGCCTTTTGAGTGAATTTCAGACGGCGTTTGGCTTAGTACTACGTCAGATCTACCCTCCCCTATCATACCAATCCTGCGATTGATGGCTGGTGATTCCAATTTCCAACATACCACAGAAGTGACAACGTCTTTGGGGAATGGGAATCGAAACTAATATTTATCCACATCGCTATCTACGTTGGGTACTGTGTTGAGTTAGGACAGACACAAGGGTGAAGCCTATACAAACAGGGTAGCATAGGCTATCCATATATGTATTTAGACCCATGTATGTAGACTATTAAATCGAATATATATACATCTGCTGCGACACAACCGAGCAGGAGTCCACTTAGTAGATACGTTGGAGGCATATACATAGGGATTTATATTTTCAGCCCAGCGATACAGGTCGCCAAGTGAAGAAATAGCTTTACCACTAGACGTCCGACTTGAAACTTCAAGTTAATGGCAGAAAGTGGATAAAGAGCAAACCAAAACAGAGACGTCTCAACAAAAAATATGTAAAAAAAGGGATTGTGTTTCTACAGCAATGATGGTGACAATTTTCTTGGTCTACTAGTAAATAAAGTCAGCAAAACATTATTTGATGTGTTTTATATTGAGTTAAATATTAGAGTGGTAGATATCCTCTGAGAAAAGAAGCAAGATTCGGGGTCAATTACGTAAAACTTAGTACCTATCATGCTCATGGAGGAAAGATATAATTTCCTTGTCAGAAACGCGAATAGTAATTAAAATTCAAAATCGATTTCATTGTCAATCAATTATTTTCAAAATTTCGAGCGAAGATGTTGTGAATCCAAATAGCCCCAAATCGAGCCATAACTACCTAACCTACATGCCTATTCCAGTGAAGCAATACTTTAATATTCTAAAACCATTTCTCCCTTTCCTCGAATGCTACCGGCGAGGCGAAAACGTAAAATTTCTTGCATTTCATTTCGTCCAAGTCTGGAGAGAAATGGCGAGACGACCAAGGTCCTGGCGTGGCGTTTTCTAAACTCTTGGCCTCCGCGGACCGTGAAGAAGATTTCACGGTTGACTGGAAGAGTAAATGCAAACACATTCATCAAAGATGGCGCGCGGCCATTCCGCCGAATGATGACGATGACGCAGGCAGGAAAAACGAAGGGATATTATGACATACGCGAAGAAAAGAGCTGAAAAGGAGAGAGAGAGAGGTGTGAGGGTTTGGAGTTGTGGGAGGGGGGGTGGTGAGAGAGGAAGGAGTGGGGTAAGAAAAAAGAAAATCCTTCGCGACCGCCTCGGGTGGAAAGGCTTAAGGGCCATTGACATGAGATTGAAGGAATTCCGGGATGGAAAAAAACATGCACTGGGAGGGGAAGCAAGTGACGGGCAAAAAGCGGCGATTCTGACTCGGAGCCGCCGACTTGGGCCACGAAAAGGAAGAGGAGTCAACACAGGAAACGCAGTCGGGTGAAATGTGAAGGAGACGTTTGGGAGTAAGGGGTGGGGTCCATTGCGGTGTGCGTTGGACTTAGGTGGGGGGAGGGAGGAGTGGAGGAACGATTCCCGGGTCAGGACCGCCAGCTTCTCGACTTCGTTCCCTCTCAGGGGCGGGGCCGGGCATTATTATTACCCAAGGGTTCAACACCGATCCGGGCGAATATTCCGGGGACGCCACCGTGGAGAAATGCGGTGCGAGTTCATCATTTTCCCGGGCGGCATCCCAAAATTAGTATCTTTCATCCACGCGACGCTAATTCCTCCATCAGTTTCGGAACGGATGATGGGGCTAATCTTCTCCCTATGAATATTAATACTCCCCAATAAGGAAATGAAAAATGCAGGGATTATAGGGGAGGGAGGTAACAAAACTGGTCAATCAGAAAAAAAGTGCGAGAGTTTCCGAAGAATTTTATTCATGGAAATACCCGGATATCATCAAGCCCGTACCTCCTTGCAAATTTCTGTTGATTATGACATAACCCGAAGTGAAAATTAATTCATTTCCCACGTGAAGTCGATACTTTTCTTTAGGTGAAATTTTGACTCTTGACTTTTAATATGAATTTATAAGCCGACACTTAATTCGATTTGAAGAATCGGCCATTCTACGCGAAGACCACCCCCACCTCCCAGACGGACTGCTCGGACGTCTTTCTCTCAAGGCACTAAATGCGTACATCGACTTTCACCTCAGACAGGAACCTGCATGCAACTAATGATCTTGACTCGTTGAGCCGGACCGTTGGAAAGTCACAAGATAACCCGTAATGCGGCTTCGTCTAAAAACCATTTGCTAAATGACCACCGCAGGAGATGTCTTTGAAAGATGGCGGGAGGCTAATGAGCAGTCGAGGACCCCTGAGCAACTAGCCGCGCAAGTAGAATTCCCCGTCGTCCCTCGGTGGAAGTGAGGATCGGCCCTTCGTGAGTCGACGAGGGTAGGTGGGGCTCATTATGATCGGCGCTGACCGGATTTATGGGCGCCATCAAATCGAAACGGCAAAATGACCGCGCGCCCGGAACGGAATCTGAACCCACGACCGATTAGATGGACGACGTGCAGCGGACCATACCACCAGAAGACCTTTTGAGTTTCAGAGGTTCTGTCTATGTGCAGATACCGAAGGAAGGCTGTCGTTCCGCATGGTTTGTCGACGAGGGAGGGTGGAGGGAGGCCGGTGGGTTGGCGTGAATGAAGATCCAGGGGAGCTCTTGGGGAGGGGGGAGGGGGGGGGGAAGGAGGGGACGGGGGTTGGGCAGGAAAGGAGTTTTATAAGTGAGGCTGGCTCTTGGCTGACGGGAGAGGTGGAGGGAAACGAAAAGGTTGAATAAGTGCCTTGAGCGAGGCTGGGAGGCTGCTTTCCGCTCTGCCTTATGGCGCAGGGATAATATTTTACGTATCGGTGTCTAAATACTTCCTAGTATGCAAACATTCAATTGAGCGAGTGGATGGGGTTTTTGATCGCCACGGATTAGTGATTAAATAACAAATGCCCACACGCCCGACGAAACAAATAGGGAAAAAGTATACTCGCATGTATGCCTTTTCTTTGTGGATTTAAAATTACCCACAAAGAGAAAATACATTGTATCCGGATTGGTATTTCACAAACAATCCTCCTCCTCAGCTGGTGGCTTCGTCAGGCCATTAATGAGTTTTCGACGAACTCTAAGATTACTCTTTTCGGGCGAGGAAAGAGATGATTGAGACTGAGGTTCTGCCGACTTTGCAGCAACCAAGTCCCACTGAACTTGTGCTCTTCATCTCTATTAAAGTAATCTTCCGCGTCAGTATCATCCAATCCTGACGCAACAAGCACGTATATCTCTACTATTAATGGTCCACGAAAACTTGAATCAATAAACATGCTCACTCGCCGCAAGGGCGTAAGATTCCGGACACATTCCCGTCACGACTTCGCCAGGCCCGAAGACGGGCGTAAAGTTTGGCTTCAGGCATCACACTAGCTAAATAAACATGCTCTCTGCATGTGAATTTAAAGTGTCAATTCACATTTAAGAACAGTTCGATTCCTTGAGAAGAAAAAATGATTTGAGCTAGGGGTAGTCCTATTATATATATTATTTTATCAGTCAAGGGTGAATATAGTCAGAGAGACTCACATTACGAGGAACATTAAGATTCTCAGGGCGAGATGAAAAGGCGTAAAACGATATATGACTGGATAAAGGATTATTCAATGATAATATTTGGAAGATGAAAAAGAAAGCTCCATAGTAAATTTTTTTCGACCGTGACTTCTCCTTGATATTTTATGTACGGATGGATTTCCTTTCCTGATTGGCCGATTCATTACCTGGGTAAACTTCAAGCTAACTTATGGGTACCATTGGGTGCAAATGAAGTATTACATACATCCGTAACTACTACAAATATTATTGCTGCAGAGGGAGACATCGCCACGTAACTCCTAGGCATATATTAAACAATTATTTATTCCCTAGAGCTTTGGACGGCCACAAAATATTTTCGAAACGATCTGGTCAAAGAAGGACCATGAAGCAAAAAATAAAGGCCGTCATTCATGGGACGTGAGTCGCAATCCCTTATGCTAAGGTGCTATTTTCCTCGGCGTTTTCGAAAATATCGATGGCCCACAAAAAGCGTTTATGCCATAAACCACACTATGCTGCGTGGGAGGATGAGACGAGAATCTCCACAATTTAAGACCCGATATCCTTCAGAAGTATCCAATTATAAACCTCCAAAAAAACCTCCCACGCAAGTCCATAAAAGCCCAGCCAAATTAACCCCTAAGTCTTTCCGATGGCAAGAAAATAGGCAGAGTGCGTTGAAGGACGCACTCATAGTTGAATTTTCATACAGTTTTGGGCGACGTGGCACCACCCACAGCATGATGGACGATGCTTTGATTGTACTCCCATGTTTTAATTGAGCCAATTTCGGCTAGAATAATATTTCGCAACAAAATATAATATGCAGTCGCTAGAATCCATCTCAGCTACATTAAATCTAGGTTTAGCCAAATTCCAGTACCAGTGACCAGTACCGAGTGAGAAATCTTACTTACTGATTGCTTATTCGAGTAACCCATCAGCATACAGTCACCATTCATCCAGCCACGAGCCTCGCAGGATGGGTGGACTCTCCAAGGTTTGCCTTTCTAAAAAACCCTTTCAACGAGGTGACCCTTCACTTAGCTGTTGTTCTCTGCGGCGAACGAACAGCCATTTTTGCAAAGACGATGGAGCATGTCTCGAATTTAGAAAAATAAAACGAAGCGCGAATGCACGTGAAAGTATCTGCATAATAACCCACGACCCACCACGTGGAAAGTGCGGTGAGGGGAAACTTTTAAGTTACGTGAACGAAGCAAAACGAGGCAAGAGTCACCGCTGAAACCTTCACCGCATATTCATATTCCTCCAAGTGGTATCAAAACTGTGGGATTGACGACCTTGAGTATATAATAATAGTACTCAAGAATATTCTCGGCATTCCTTTTGTAAATGAGTGTTCACTCAACAGCTTTAATTACCTTGAACGTAATTTAGCATCTATACTTCGTCAAACGCATTAACTTTGTCAAACGTGAAGCACATTTTTTGTGGTCCTCACGCCTACTGCGAAATTATGCTGGTGGTATATGTCTTTTCCGGTAATATTCTGATGTGTGAGTGTATGTATTCATAATATTCATCCTCATGGATATAGATATAAGGGAAAGGGAGAGTTACATATATAAAAGACGAACACAAGAGAGATGGGGAAGGCAGAATCGAGCAGATCACAGGCGAAAATATATTTCCGTGACCGCATCTTTCGACCAGCTGGGCCGATGCCCAAAGTATCGAGGAAACGAATAAATATAAATATATATATATATATATATATATATATATATATATATATACACACATATATTCGTGCTGGTATCGTGTGAAGAGCTTCTCAAGTTCAGTTCTCCGGCTGACAGAGAGAGAGATTTACCAACTGGAATCCGATGACGAGTTTCCGGCCGTCCGCCCTGTTCCATTACGTAAAAAAATGTACTTACTAACATCACACTGCGAAAGGCATACATGACATCAGCGGTTAGTCTCCTCCCCTGATAACCATGAACTTCTTAGGTGAAATCGTTTTCTGAATGTTTATTTTTACATCCTTGCTAATATATATGCTAAATTTAGGTACCTGCAAGTTCAAGGAAGGCGCGTAATTTTGTCTACTTTAAGACTATCGCTATTATTTCCACCAATAGTTCAAAATCCTTAGGAAGGAGGGCAGTGCCTCACAGCCCCTGCTAAAAATCTGACACCCTCTGCAAACAGGAACAGCCAAAGAGAGATGGACACTAAGAGTGCCATTTAACATTGCGATGTCAAGGCAAATATTCAAGTCCCGCAACAAATCGTCTGACCGAACCACACCGTCGAAAATGCTGAGAGTTAAAATAATAAACAGCTGGATTTAAAGATTAAATTTTCCCTCGCACAACTGCCGCGTGTAACACGAAAGAATCAAGGCCCATGCAAACAAATCATACTAGCCATTTACGGACCTCTTCACTTATTTTTTATGGCTCGCACCGGATAACGTAATGTGCCACGTGCACTACATACCATTGACCGTGGCTTGAGACGCATTGCGCGAACGTGGATTCCGGGACCCCGACCCCTGTTCTTCGAAATGCGTCGGGAGGAAAAAAAAAAGATTCGATCGTGCTGTCGCGGAACCAATTGGTGGCACGCACCAGAGGAAGTCTGACATGCACGCGGTGCGGGGGAAGGGGGGGGGGAGGGGTGGAGAATGCGGAGTACCGGGGGAAGGAGGAGGGACGCGAGGGAAATTCTCACCTGGGCGCCCATTAGAGAAATAAGCGACTGGTGCATTTAGAATGCACTGTCGAGCTGTGAACAGATACAGCTTCCTGTACGGAAGCTCAAAGCTTGGTTGCCGTTCAAGGGGTACCCTTTGTCATACACGAAAGCAGAACATTTCAGACTGCAAGGTAAGGTTTCCGAATGCAGAATAAGGATGTGAAGATAAAGAGGGCTGTCCTTCATTGCCCATTGATTTGATACATAAGCGGAGGTTATGGTAAGGGACGCACGATACTGGCAGGATATTGGAATGAAGATAGTTGGGGAGCAGTGAATCAGATTTCAAAGCTTTGGTTTTCCAGATAGGCAAGGGGGATTCATTGATTGGTGAGTCAGAACCACGTGATAGGAACTTGATGGGAATTTAGGCTAAGAAAGCGAAGGTAATGAGTTCCTTAAAAAATAATAAGATTCCGAGAAATTGCGGGAGATGCCGCAGCAGTGACTTTTCCCGGTCAAGGCGAATGATTTTTACACTCATTTTTTTTATTAATCATTCAGGTCGTCCGGCATAAATTAAGTCAAGTGGAAAATTTCACTTTACTAGGAAGTGTTTTACTATCACAGAAAAGGTCGGAGAAAGCTTCAATACAGAGTATACTTCTGAATGGCACCAAATCTTTGTATTTGAGACATTAGGATACAGGGCATATTGGGAGCTTTAGCGATTTGTGTATCCAGGAGAATGGAAAAAATGAAATGAAAAGACAGAAAGGGAAAAAAACGAAGAAGTGGAAGGGGCTGAGAAGGTTGTTGGGAGAAATTTGAAGAACGTAGGAAAAGTGGATGGAAGAGATATGCGAAGGAATGAAATGTTGAAATATGTGGCAGAGGGAAGAATGTCGAGCAATCGAGCCAGAGGGAGGAGAAGAATAGGCATTTTGAACCTAAAGAAGAGATACAGAAAGTATTATTATTATTATTATAAGGTTATCTACCGGTTAAGGTAGGTTTATGGATGGACACAACTACAAAATAAATATTTTGTAATTCCTAACAAAACTCAAAGTCTAGCAACCTACTCTACATCAGGTCCCTCTTCATCTCTGAGTACTTTCTTCCTCCCTTCATCACGTCCAACATCCCTATCCTGTTCCTTCCCTTTCCCCGTTTGCCCATCATTCTCCCCTCTATTACAGTCTTCAACATCCCACTGCCGGTCAATACCCCATTCATCCACTTTTCCTGCCTCCATAGGATTTCTCCCAACAAACGCCTCTCTTCGCCCACCATACCAGGTACTTCCTCATTTGTTTTCTTCTCTGTCCATTTCACCTTCTCCATCCTTCTCCACACCCATATGTGGAGCTCCAAATGTTTCATTATAATGTGGGGTGCCAGGACTTAATAAATATCCACCTATTTCGAAACATTTCCTTTGATAGGTTTCGATTGAAATGGCATCCCAACCGTATTAATCAACTGAAAATTTTGGTGCAATAGTTGAGGGTGGACCTAAAACTGAACTAAGGTCTACGGTTAGTCTAAATTTCGAATATCGTATACTACCATACGTATAGTCGATCGTATAAGTGGTTTCGATTGATTTCTATACCCTCAATTTTATTATACCCAAGGACTTCTATAGTGGCTGAAATTAACATTTGTTTGGATCTATGTTTTTCACTAGCATGCATATGGGTTTTCACAACCATGCTTGCTTTTCAGAGATTTTGAATAGATTTTTCCCTTTTCCTAACCCTTTACCAAACACTCTTCTCCTCTCCCTATCTCCTTACCTTTCCCCCTAGTACTTACCCCCCCCCCCATTCCACACACCTTATTGTTTGTTCGCGGGGTATCTATGCAGATGCCGAAATTCGCGCGTCGGGTAGGGCGAGGGATAGTGTGGGGATGTGGTTCCTTTCCTTGTGCTGTCTGGGGTTTCCCAGAAAGAAATCACAAAGCTTGTGTTTATAGCCGAGAATGAGTTTCACCAGGGGATTGAACCTGGGACCAAACAGTTAGAATCTTAACTCTCTTCCCACCGGGCTACGCGCCTCGAAATGACTGCTGTTCAATGTTGTCACACTTCATTCGTCAACACCGACCGATCTGCTGCTGGAGTCAACAGTCTCGGTGTGCTAAATGTGACAACAACGGGAAGTCTTCTCACCCGAAACGCCTGGCTCTAGTAAATGTTCGCGATAGTAGCCCGGGCACGAATCACTCCCCCGACGGGCATCTATGCGGAAAAAACGACGGCGAGGGAGTGGAGGAGGGAGAAGAGGAAAAGAGTGGTGACGTTCCAACGACGGCGATGCTGCGGGGGAGGAGGGAAGGACTGGGGGTTCGAGTGGGGAAATTTCAAGAGCAAGCAAGCCTCGGAACGCAAACAGGAATGTTTGAGAGGGGGGGGGGCTGAGAATTGTTACTAACGCACCTTTTTGCATGTTTCCCTTGGGCAAAGTCAGAGCGCTTCCCGTTCTGTCATATTGAAGCTTGTTTATTTCATTTAACATGATTTTGCGCTATTAATTAAGGGGAATTTTTTTTGACCGATCATGTGAGCCGTCGTGTCTCATCGGAGGACTCGTAAACATTAAGATTATATTTGAAAATAACCTAAGCACAACAAAGATTCCCTAAATATTTACTTTATATCCTTGAAATATTTTGGCAGAGATATGTTCAGAATGAATTATTATTTATCTCCTTGCAAGACATGAAAACTACACTTCTCATTTATGGACCTAGCAGTATTTTAACTATATAAACTTAACCGCTCCGAATATTCATTGCGTGGATTTACCGTGATATGTCAAAGTTTGTATTTAACACATCTGTTTCTATTCGATGATCCCTCTGAAACGTGCACATCATTGTTTTATTTTTCTTTCATCATAAATACAATTTCAAACTCTTATCAACGCTGTATATTGCATGAACGGAATTGAAAACATCATTATTGTGAATACAACTTTTCCGTTATTTCAGTGTCCTAGCATCAAACAAATAGAAATGAGTAACTCAGAGTCGAGAGCATTGGAAATTTAAGCAAATTGAAACTGGAACGCAAAACTGATATCTATACTTAAGATGTTTAGTTGGAAAAACTCCCCAAGTGGTCCCGAGTTTGGAGATAAAATTTGACATTATCGGGAATACAACATATATTTGACTAAATTTCTGGGATAAGTAAAAATTAGCGCTCGTCTTATTAGCGTTTCTCTTTCAAACAAAAACTCCAAAGGATTACTATATCAATCTAATGGGCTAATGTTTACACAACTGTAATTCCTCTGTCACATTTTTACTATTTAAGGATACCAATTTCACTCCAAATGGATCTGTTGTTTCCTTAGCTCCTTATTCTTCAATCAGTTTCAGTATGCAATGGGCGGTTTAACCCACTCAAAACCACGAAAGAGAAAAACAACAAGGATGTACTCGTAATATCATCCTGGTTTATCCGAAGTGGCCAATATCCGAAAACATTAAAAATCCAAATATATCGATAAGACTTATAAAATAAAAATTCATTTGAAAAAAAATCCTGACATTTTGGGCGAAAATCTTCAATACTTTTCAAATACCCTTCTGATCAACGACGTTGTGGATACTCTTAAAATTAATGTTTTCGTAATTCGTAAACAACCGGATGGGAACCCTTTGGCAATCATATTCATAAAATCTTTCTAAACGCTCACTCTTTCACGTAACCCCAAGAGAATGATGAAGAACACATGCGAATCACAATTATTCGTCCGGAGCAGCCTTGTGGATGGCGTGCTCGAGTGCTGACCTCCGCACCTCGGGTCTGAAAGCACAGCCTTGGGTGTTGGCTGTTACACCCAGTTAGTGCCTTGATTACGGTGTAACCATCTCATTGCGACATGATTGAGACGAAATCGTTCTAAAGCCCGCACTTCGCCGATCCAAAGGCGTGAAATTAAACTGTAACCATTATTTAAACGGTGTAATGGCATATATGTCAAGTCGGCGAGTGCACGGGACTTGTCACGTGAACAATAGTAGCGACATCAACTATCCCTCCCCTCCTCGGATATCTTAAAGCTTAAACTTTGAACATTTCCCCTTAGTTTGGATTTCAGTAATAGGATGGTGTTTTATCCATTAGCCAACGGGAAGATTGAAACACCTCTATCGTTAATTCAGTTAGCATGCGTTGAAGCACTGTCAGAGGTCAGGTTGCTTTCTGACTCCTATTTAGCTTTCAGATCAAAACACTTTCTCCATGGGTCAACATGTCTTTTGAATGTTTTTGCCTTCCGTCCTCCTATGCCAGGAAGGCGGCAATGGTGGAAAAATTCCAGCAATTCACAGCGATGAAGAAAGAGTAACCTCTCATGGAAGTTCTTTTGCACTGATCCCTTCGTGAGTCGAGTTCCCTCACAAAATCCCTCTCCGTTAATGGTCACACATGTTGACCGAAATATCAAAATAGGAGCCTCAATCTTCCCGTTGGTTTGCAGACAGAATGCCTTTCTACAGTTCATAACAGACAATGAACTCAATTAATCGCCTCATTAGTTTGGATTTTTCGATAGTGCCTGGTACATAACTAATTAACATTCAAAAGTAGGGCGGTATAGCTGAGCGGTTATTTCAGAAGTTGATTCCTGCCATAATTTTCCTCTCCATCGCAGGAGCTAGGAGCGAAAGAACATCCATCAGAGATGTGAAGCCACGGAGAAAGTGTTTGTATCTGAAAGTCAAATTTAATTGAATGGCTCATTGAATAAATTTCTCTTGCGTCGTGAATAACGGGTCGCGAACTTGAATCTTTGGAAGCGTCAAAGAGAAAAGAAAATCTAAACACTGCAAAACATCAATCATAAAGATTAAACGACCCTGAAAACATGCGAGAGTAATAAAAACGTGAGAAGGATACATTAAGCTTTCTCGAAAATTAATTTGAGGAACAGGAGAAATATCAGCTTGATCCCAAATAAGAATATCATTTCGCCTGAAGAACGGTTTCACACTTTCGTGTGTGAAATATTGCTTCCAGTTCGATCAAAAAATATTGAAACCGTAGCAGACTCCATGCCGACATTTCAAACGGGAGCATGTGTTAATCGCGAGGTTGAGGAAAACAGTGGGGCAGTGAATCCACAAGTATACACTCGGACTAATTAAGTTTTCAACTTTTGATTTTTTTCGTATTCTGAGCGGTTACTTGAAAGGGTGAAAATCTTGACGATGAAGAAAAGGCTCGCTCTGTCGTCAAGCGAATTCAGTCCCAAATTCCTCCAGTCTCGAAGGACGCGACGCGAGGAAAAGTTCCGCGAACGAAAGGGAAACTCGGGCGTGGGAGAGTGAGACTCGGGCGGAAAGGAAAAAAGAAACGAGAATGAGGAATGAAAGGATGAGAAATGGTATGCGTCAGAGAATTTTCGGGAGGAAAAGTAGTTAAAAGGGGCTTTCCTTTACGCACGACAGACGTCAACGGGTAATGAAAAATAAAAAACCCAAAAGTAAAATGGAGATAGTAAAAAACCTTAAGGCAAGAGATAAAAATTCAACAAGATAAATTAATTTTTTAAAAGCATGGATATGCATGAAACATAAAGCCGGGTTTCTTTCATGGGATCACCAGGCCACGTCACCTAAGTGAAAACCAGAAAAGAACCTGCAAGGAGAAGGACCGATCTTTCTCGATCCTGTTCCTTTTATTGGAGTTCTGAGTTCATTGCTTTAAACGGGATCGTGACCTTTGAAGTAGGAACACAATCTACATTCAATATTGAAAGCGTAAGATTGTTTCACATTTCGAATGACTTTGTCGAACATTTGTCCAAGACGTTAGAGGTATGACACATTTATCTAACATACATACGAAACTCAACAGCGTGTGGAATTCACTCATCATGGTAAGGGGCGGGTCTTTGGTTTCCAAACCCAGTTAGTTCTGGTACGTGAAAAATAACTCAGCTTGCTGAAGCTGAGCGCATACAAAGGCATGCTCAGGAGTCGAACCCGAGCCCTCCGGTCATTAGTCCAACGCTCTATGCCTGGAATACCACGCTGTATAAATCATCTAATAACAATCTGGTAACCTATTCAAATTGAGATAGCATTTTATGCAATGTTTTCTGAGTCGGATATCTGGATTCTCGCGGAAAGGCTTCCATCAGGTCATGCATTCGAATTTGACGTATACATATATATATTATATATATATATATATATATATACATATATAAATAAAAAAATATACATATATATGCGTCAAATATATATATAGTATATATATTTATATGTATATATGTATATATGTATATATATATGTCATATAATATTATATATTATATATAATTTCATATGATATAAAATGTATTATAAAAATATACAAACTTTTCTTTGAAATCTTTTGTCTGTTTCCCCATAAGATAAAAAAAATAGTAAAAAATAGACGGGATTTTGACTGGCGATTGATGAAAGAAACACTGCAATTTCCGAATCGGACGACAAGCCCAACTAAAATCCAGTCTTTTTCTCTCAAAAAAATCCTTATCGAGATTACTCACGAGAAAACCCAAAACAGGCTCAGTCGGTTCGAAAAGGGCCAGAACCCCCGCCGGCTGAAGGAAAAGCTAAGTGATCTGATATCTTATAGAGAGCGACTAACGGAGATCACTTATAGGTGCGAAGACTCGGTGAAATTTTAAGGCTGATTTTCTCCCTCTTTGATGTTGATGGTGACGAAGAGTTAAGTTAATGAGTGGGAGGGGAGGGTGGGAGTGGGAGAAGGGAGCAGAGAGATAGACAGATAGAGAGATAGAGAGAGGGGGGGGGGGGAAAGCCGCAACAATGCATCGTTTGAATTCGCGTGGGACACGAGGAGAGTTCAACGCCACGACTGACACACTTGCCTACTTTAAAAAGGGAAGAAGAATGTATACACACATACACTAAAGCGCGATCGCTTCCAGCAGAGCGTCCTGCTCGACCCGCCTAGTCTCCGTATCTTCGTATCAAATCATCCCTCTTCCTTTCCCCCAAAGAAAAAATAATTTGAACCCCACTTGCTGGCCGCCAGGACCCAGGTCCCCCACTATCCTCAGCCGGGGGAGGAGAGGGACTCCCAGGGTCGGGAGGGAGAGGACGGCAAGGGGATTGGGGGCTCTTCGAACCCCGGCATTCCGCGCGAGCAGAGGCGGCTCGTGGTAAAGGCTTCTTCCCTCACCACCCGGATCTTCGAGAGCCGGCCACCTACCTACCTGCCTGCCTACCTTTCCCTCATCCCCCCTAAAAGATTTTTTTTCGCCTTTTATCACCCGAGACCAGCGCGTCCTCTGCTTGGTCTAGGCGTCCGACGGGAATCCTCCACTCCTTCTATTCCTCCTCCCTTTCCTTCCTCCCCTACCACCTCCCCTCTCCCAAGCCTGCTAACTCCTCCGCACGCCACGAGATTTCTCAACTCCTGACCTCACCGTGACCTTTATTTGTCATTGAAAGCAGCTCGCCCAGGACGGAAGGGCGGGGAAAGAGGGGCGGGCGAGGGTTTAGGGGAGGGACTGATGTGTGCCTGTATGTTTGTGGGGGTGGAGGGAGGGTGGGGAGGAGGAACGGGAGGGGTAGCGGCGGGGTGGCACTCGCTCCAGTGATTGAACGCGAAAACGACGCCCGTTGGTCCTTGCGAAGGTTGTGTACCCGTCTTCGACTTGGTTCCGCGAGGTCCTTAAAATAAATATCATGCGTACATGTATTTAATATTTGTTTCATTTCTTCTCCCCCCTCCCTCCGAGCTACGGGCGTCGATCTCAAAACGAAGTGCGAATATGTTATCTTCGAATCGCACAAATGCCGTCTCTCCACCTCGCGTGTGTCCGAAGGGTTTCGTGCCCGCAAGCAAAGATTTCTGCCTGACATACTTCCGTGGGAGTACATGTAGCGAAATTATAGCGTCTAAATAAACAATGGTTCGTAGAATACAATTACGCGTCAGGACTTAATGAAGATTATTTTTTTCCCATTGAGGCAGATTTGTCACTTGTTAAAGTAGTCCATTATTTCCAAATATTTTTTGGCATTTCATGCGAGTCGTCGAGGTCATCAGCGTCGCCATTAGCAAAATTATGGGAATACAGAACAGGTAAGCATTTTATCAACGGGAAATGCGAAGGGAACGGAAACATCTACTGAAGAAGACATCGGATGGGAAACATAAAGCAGATAATTGCAGCTATGAAAACTAAGAAATATGAAAATGAAAGAATGCCAAGGCTAAACGACAGGAGCAATCAAAGGAGAGCTAAGTTAAACTGAAACTAGAATTGGGAAATTATGTAGGTAGTCATTGAAGGATGAAGGGAAACGAGGCGGCTTGTTCAGTCAGCTTTTTGCAAATGGGTACAGAGATACTACATTTTACCGTCATTTCCCTGTGGCGAGGTGCTGCTTTTCTTAAAGAACCTCAGACAGAAAAAACGAATTAGGTATCAGAACCCCACGAAAAAATCAGTGACCTCCGGATAAGGAATCGTGACCATTGGTGGGTTGAGCCTTCAACATTAAGAGCAATCTGATTTCTCACCAATTAGGAGCTGCATTTTTTTTCACTGTGGTACAAATTCCTCCCTCGCGGGGGAATCGATTCAATGAAGGAAGAATTTCCTCAAGGATAACGCGGATACAACATTCGGGCCCATTTACATTCACCTCCAGCGGAACCGCAGCGGTCATATTCAAGCATTCCAGAGTGAGGAAGTGAGCAAAACTGCGATATCCTTGTTCTTTTCAATCCTGGATGGGGGAGAAGTCCTCTATCCTGCTGCCCGCCTCAGGCGATTGCCTTCGCGAGAAATCCCGGCTTTGAAATAGTGGCGCAGAGCGTTACTCTTTTTTCACGTGAAGATCGCATATGCTATCGGGAAGGCGATTAAGGTTTTTCGGTGGAAAAAATTGAAACCCCCTTGAACTGCCGCCTTCCGTCTCCTCTCTACTTCCCCTCCCCCCACAACTACCCCTGCGGCGGCTAGCATGTCGGAAATCTCGTCCAAGACGGCCTGCCGCCCTCCCCCGGGCCCTAGGGCCGCCTCCCGCCCACCCACCCGCCTCTTCCGCCACCGCCAGCCTACCATCGCACACGCAAACCTCCCACGCAACCTCCCCACTCGAATATCCTTCAAGACTTCGCCGACCGTGTGCTCAAGTAACACACGGCACCCCATCCCTTCAAACGCAGTGCCTTGGATCGGGACACAAAACTCGTAACCGACCGCAAATATTCACTTTTTCTTCCCTCCTCCAACCCTGAATCTCGTTCGCGTCTTTTCTTTCCTCTCTCGCGCTAATTTGTGATACATCTTCATGAAATACAAGGCCGCCCTTTAATTATCTCCTCATAATCCTCAACGTTCCGCGATCCTAGCGAATTCTCAAGATTACTTCTTTGCTAAATATTTTTTTAAGTTAAAACTTTTCAAGTGCGCTCATCATTTTTAAGCAAAACATCTGAATTGGTCGAAAACAATTTCGTAATCACAGAAATAAATATCTCCCTATTTTAAAAGCGAGAGCATTTTTTCATTTTTCTAAATTTAAATACAAAATGCAAAGTTGATGAAGATGCCTATACATTGGTGATTGTAGACCGATTTTGCAATTTGTGTTATTTCTATTATTGTCACGCAGAAATTATTCATGACGGCCTTCTTCGATAAATTCGAACTATTTCGAGGCCTTCAAAAATAATTATATCGGACTACCAAGGCATTTTTTTGAATGAAAATAAAACGATTTAAGTTTTAAGATTAATGGAGTCACCTTGAAATATGAATCCTCAGTTTCAAGTATTTAGAAAGTATCCAAAAGCGAAAGAAAAATACGAACTCATGCTCGGAAAAGCATCAAGTTATCATTTAGATATATGCCACAGCTAAGCTGTTTAGCAATAAATTGTTCCACTTCGAGAATTTGGCATCAAAATCAAATAATGCAAATAATTTTTAGCTACAGCTATACATGTACCACCGTGCGCACGTTTCCATTATTATTCGATGACTACTAATCGAGTTGCCCGAGAAGGTAAAAATACCTAAACAGGTACATAGAATAATTTTACTGAATAATCCATCTAACGTAAGCTATTCCCTGAGGGATTAGTTGACAATAATCCTGATTACATTTAAATATGGTTGTTGACCCTACGCCACACACCCTAGAGGCGGCTTGAGGGGTACTTGGTAGACGTAAATGTAAACATATCAGTTCCACCGTTTTAATATCATTATTTCTTCTTCCACGGTAGTCAGAGATTAGTAATAATTTTAAAAAATTATCACAAAATAGACTTAATTTTACTTCCGATCCAGGAGTGACTCTACGCACTGTTTTAAGCAACCGATTAAATGTAGTCAATTTATCATAACATGATAATTTAAACAATCCTGGCTCCTATTTGCTACGCAGATCTGGTATGACAACCATAACGACGTCGCAAAGATGATAGCTCAATTTTTCAAGCGATGCCTAACTAGTGACATCACTCTATTAGTTATCATATATCAACGCTACTCTTTTAATAAATCGCCGTTTTCTGCTAACCTGCCCGTATATCCATATTTTCCTTATATGGCTCCAGCAAGAAACCTCTTCAGTAAGAGTAGCATCAAAATATTTCACCGATATATTTTATATTTAAATGATTAAATTGAATTTTTCAACCTTTTCCATTTCTAACAAGCGGAGAATTACGGAAATTTCTCTCAGTTGACGTGCCATTGACCTAAATCGCGACATATTAGTTGATCTTGCGGTCTTCAAATAACCAACAAACAGAGATAGTTTAATGATAAACAAAATGCATAACAGCAATATACTTTACCATAAAAGTTCGAGTGTCAACGCACACTTTTGCGGTCAATTAATTTCAGTTCTCCGTCTTGCATCAAAAGGAGTTCGACGTTTCACAAGTTTTCATTCACGCATCTGGGAGAACCTAAATGGTAAAATTAAGTGACCAACTTTCCATCTCGTTCAGCAAGGAAAGTGCATTTCATTTGCTATATAAGCAAAGGCCATTTGCTCACTAAGTCACTTTCACCGCAGTAATTAATTCCCCCAACCTCTCTCCCTTTATATGTCCTAAGGTCTTCGTTTCAACAAAATATACTCGCGCAGGTTTTTGAACTATTTATCAACTTTTTCAAATAAAATCCTTCCTTTAGTCACGCATTCACATCCTCAACGACTCGTTAGAACTTTAATAAGAAGCGAGGAATCCAAATAAAAGGTAAAAAAATAAGAATTACCTTAATGCTATCCACTTCGAAAGATTTATAAATATCTAATTCGTTTTCAATGGGGCATATGATACGATATGTTTTGAAATTTCGATTTCTGACCCATGCACTTCCTGGCCTGGGAAATCTACGGTAAAACTATGCGTTGTATTTTGAATGCTGTCACCCATATTTTATCAGGTATATTAAAAAAACGATTATCGATTTTAATTATATTTACCATATACTTGGGCAGTGTTTTTTGGGGGGAGATGTTATAGCAATTAACACACTTGAATTATGAAACAAGCAGTCACAAATCGGAGTAAATTGAATATTTGCTCTTCCAAGCAAAGATGTATGGAAAAGATTAAAGACTTCAATACGAAGTATCGAGCGGTTATGGTATCTGAGGAAAGAGGATAAAGGGTTGCGACCTTTGAGATGTAGAGATTGAGAAAAAAAGATGACAAAAGGGTTAAAATAAGTTAAAAAGATAGAAGGACAAAGTGTCATTATAAATGGAGAGTGAGAAGCTGCTGGGTGACTTTAAAAGGAAGCAGAAAAATTGGATTTCGGAGAAAAAATACGAGATAATGGAATGTTCAAGACTTTGCGACGGGGCGAAGGGGCTGCTGGGTGAGCGAGGTGGAGGGAGGAAAAGATCAAGTGGTATTTTGGACGGCATGAGGGTTGGTAGAAGGTACATTAGCAGCCTGGAAATGGTGTATTGCATATGCCGGTCAAGTTTCCAATGTAGAATTAGGCGGAGCTGAGCCTTTTTCTAACACTTTCCAGGGTTAAAAGTGGCTTAGTGCTTGGCTTGGATAAACCTCGGCACCGGTGTCATGGTTGACCCTTATTATGCTGGGACCATCAAAAACCAAATTCCGACCGGCATACTCCTACTAATGTTAATAAACACAATCTCTAGTTAAACCTTGCGTGCTCCGGTGATTTCTAATTCAGGTCTGAACACTCCGCAATGATATTTTTCATTTTACCGTGACATTTTGAGTAATCATCTTCCCTCCGTTGAACCTTATTGAACTCACGAATTAAACATTTCTCAGTTCAGGTTTCATATACGGGACACACACTTTAAATAGGGTTTAACAAGAGATAAATAGCAACATTCCCTAACCTTCGTATCGCCTTCTCCAACAGATTTCACTGATAAAACCATATTTTCTATTGGTTCGCACGTAAATGTGATGGATGTTTTGGAAGCATTCGTGAGAGATTTGTAACGCTAGAGTAGCTACCATAAGATTCATACTGGAAATATCATTTGAATCAACCCCGCCCATTAAATACCAAAGTATCAAAACACTTATTTGTTCTTCTAAAATGTTTTGCAAAGGGAATGCATCACTATTCAAATTTAATTAGAAAATTTGTGGGAAACCTAGGTTGATTTTCAATCAGCCAATGCGCGATATGCTACTTGGTGGTGAAGACTGATGAGCCAGTTTGCAATTTACGGAAAATGGATGATAACAATTTTTTTAAACATTTTTCAACCTGCAATTATTTTAATACCAACGACTGCGTTGACATTTCCATTCACATTATAAACACGACTGACGATCAGGAACAGCAATAAGACATTACGGAAATATAATACGTACATGGTAAATCAAGAATAAAATTATTTCGAAGGTTTCAGTACCAAGATGAACGTAGATTAATCGGTAATCATCATCAGGTATATTAGCTACCACTTAAAAACATGGTCACGATGTAAATGAAATTAATATTGCGCCGTGCCGTCATCCCCTATGACATCTTCGCGTCGTTCGGAGTCTTCAAAACGTATGAGTAAGAACAATATTTCATTAAACCGTGAGTCTTTTTGACGCAGCAAATCGTGAAGATCGTTCCACACACAATGCCTGCTAGCTCCATAGTCAACACCCCCACCCCCCCTTGCGTCTTTTTCGAAAAACAAAAACATCATATTTCACGGACAGTATTTCCGCCAAATACTTCCCGATTTCCTCATTCGCCCTTGACCAACGTGCGAGTTTGAAGAGAGGTCACGCAGTCATGTATTTCGGAGGTGGTTTAATTGGCGAGGTGAAGGCAGATGAGTCTTGGAAAAACAGGAAGAGCCGAAGTTGATGGATGATGGAGGTTGCCTCCGTCATCCAATTCCATGAGAACCTTATTACTCCGCATTCCTCACGTGAGTGACGAAATATTGACCAAAAGAGGCTCCGAAGAGTTTATTTTTCCGTGTACACCTCAAGGCTGGTTAAGTCATTCAATACACCTCAAAGCAGGAAGGAAGAAAGACGATGAACGCATGGGAATCTTCATCATGCTCATCAGACGTCTGACGGCAATATCAAGGGATTGCTCAATGAAAAAATGAGACTGTACAAGTAATAAAAAAATTGTTTAGGTGACTTAAATACGATAATAAAAAAAATTCGAATAATATTTTTACTCCCTAACAACGGACTTTATTTTAATTAGAAAATTCTCACAACTATATACGCTTCAATTTTGCAGGAATAAGATTTTTTACTGATTTTTTTTAAATTTGGGAAATGTCTGATTCTCTAAGAATAAGTTAATGCATACTTGATATACTTATAAGCTTACTTCTCTATTATTTACTTCGTGCATGATGTATAAATGGATTTCGTACGTCTCTTGAATGCATTTCGTACGCTTCATCTCCCTTGAGCTTCCTAAGAAATTTGGCTTCAAAGACAACTGGTAATCCTTGACCGATAAAACTTGTTCGAATCGCGTTAACCATCATTCGGCTTGTTGAATTTATGAACCTTAGATTGCCACTTTGCAAATAACTTCTTTTTTTAAATTTGGAGACGACAATCGTTGCTACCTTACATTATAATTTCTTTTCCTGTGCATTAGGCGGTCTCTCACAAGTCTTTCAACGCCAAATTCTATTATGTAAATTTTATGATTCCATTTTTAATGCCTAAAATGCAATTGAACCAATACAGGCGCATTTTACATCGAACCTCAAGGGATATTTGGTACTTTTTTGTAAAATAGAGATAGCGAAGATTACGTTTAATCCCTCTATCACTGTATCTTCTGGTGAACAGGCCACTAATGATAGTTAGTATTGTTGTTCCATGAGACAATAAACATGATAGAATTAACAAGAAAATTAAAAAAATATATTATTTCCATTTTCTTTTCCCTTTGAACAACTAACGATAATATATTACTTGAAAATCAGAGGCGAAATAGTGATCGGTACGAGATCATGAATTCACATGATAAGGGAGGGTTTGAAGAATATAACTATTATTTTAATGGTCCATTCATTTGTGAAGGGAAAGATTCGCTTAGTTTAATGATCCAAATTGTAATATGCACATTATAACTCCTGAATTTTAGCTAAATCAAAACACACAATGTAGTTTTTTCAAACTACTACTAATTCCATCTTTTATTTTTAACGTCATCTTGACCGTGATATGGCTCACAATGATAGGTAATGTTGTTTCATGAGTCATACGAGATGACAGAATTTACAAAAAATATATTTAAAATATTCTTTCCATTTTCTATTCCCTTTTGGTCAGCTAACGATATCACTTGAAAATTAGAGGCAAAGTATTATGGTTCCTTTATATAACGTACTTTGATTAAAAATAAATATTTTTCAATGTTATTAGAAGCACGGCAACCATTGATATCCGAATCATACGTTCTCTTTCAGAAAATCGTCTTTTTTCAGAAAAACTCAACAATTTGTCCTAGAGCGCATGTAATGTTGACCAATATTCACATTTCGGGATAAAAAAAGTCAGTTTTTAAACCATTATTAAATGAAAGAAGATCAGAATACAAGACGAGGATGTAAATTGCTAATACAAAAAGGAATTCTTTAGGATTCATCCTCGGGCCAAAAGATATTTAATTTAGTGAGTCCACTTAGAGGATAATTCCAACTTCTACATTGTTTAAAATAATTATTATATACTCCCACTAAATCTTCCTCGAGTATCCGTCCTACTGCTGGGAAAAAACATGAGATTGTTTCACAAGACACGCAGGAAAAAGCAGTTAAATAAAATACTTAAATAAGTGTCTCAGAGGACTTGACCCAACGATATTGGTCTTCAGAACCTGAATTAAGTGGAAACATTTATTGGTCCTCCCACCTGGTTCTCACGGAAAGAGAACATAGCTGAAAAAAATCCATCCAATTGGGCAACTTCGACTCACCGCTTGAACGAATTTTGGAGACACCGAAATATCCGATAAGAAGAGTTGAACATCCGTCCAGCTACCGGTTTGGTTGTCAAACGGGTATTGAAGTTATTGGTATTCTAAGGGGGAAAATATGATACAATTTCACTTTCGGTGTCGAAATCCGTAACGAACAGCCCATTTTTTTCATTTTTTTGTTCGAAGAATTCCCATTAAAAGTGTGGATTTATATATATATATATATACGAGTATATATGTAAACGCGGGAAAATATTCCGCGTCACGCTATAACGGCCGGGATACGAGAGAAAGTGAAAAGATGAAAGCATTAACGGCGAGGATGGAAAGGAGGAGGACCCCCTTTCACCCTGCAGAGCAACCCGTTAGGCTCCCACAGGGCTCCCTCTTACCACTCTCCCCCTCCTCTTCCACCCTACTCCCTCCACTCTTTTGCAGACTTCACCCACCAACTTCTCTCCTCTCTCTCACTCACTCACTCAACTTAGTCGAGAGGAGTGAAAACGAAAACCCAATTCGAATCGTGCTCTCTTGCACCTTCCGCAAAGCTATCTTTCACGAGGCTCCGAGTCATAATAATAGTCGAAGATGACAAACGCCTACTCTCATTTCCGTCGAATCGACTCGAGCCCGGCCGCGCTTCGCTTGTAGTGGCAGAGATTTGCTTGCATGCGCGTTGTAAGACTAGGTTCCCAGATTGCCCTTTCTGTTTCTGGATCCAGCGGATGTGACAACTCTCTATCTGGAGAGGGAGGTGGAAGCACGGCGTAGAAATCTGTTGCCTAGGGCGGGACGAGACGAGAGAGAACGTGAAAGGCCGCCCTGGGTCACGACACAAGAGGTGGAGAGCGGAGGCAACAATGGATTAATGCGGGTCGGAGGAAAAGTGACGCCCGAGGTGGTCGACTCCCCCTTGCACCGCTCGCCCCACCCCGCGGCGCGACGATTTGCGGACTCCGCGTCGGAGATTTCAACGAACGATGAGCTCAAAACGCAATCTCAAGTGCGCGGCCAAGTAGGGGATTTCAACGGTAGGTACGCGTAGGTGATGGCTCGGAATCCACAGAAATGGAAAATCTAATCGGACATTCTTCTCGGTCGCTAGGCTTCGTAAGTTGCAATTTTCGTCGATGCCGTAAAATTTTATTCGAGACAAAGGTACAAATTAATAAAACCTGAATTCACGGCAGTTACTTCATTGGTTTCTTTTACCGATTGAATTATAAAAGCTGGAACCAGAAACAGAAGAAGACATAAATAAAGGAAACGTGAAGACATAAATGACTTGAAAAACGATACGTATGTTTGCTCTCGCTCGAGCTGACCGCGACTTCCTCCTCTAGACAGATGGAATCTACGCACTCTCTATGGAAATTTCACATCAGTTCACAGGCATGAGAATGATAATGCACCGTTTCAAATAAAAATATGAAATAAAAATTCTTTAATTGAGAAATAGCAAATCAAAGAATCTTTATTGCAATAAGAAGAGTAGATAAGTAATCCCCGACCAATATCATACCATCATCGCGAAAAGCAGAGAGAATTGCATGTGATTCAGAGGTGCGTCTCCCAAATACACTAATTGAGACCCCCTAACTGGGCAGCTGTAACTTTAAACGAAATTTATGCTGCTGTTCACGGTTTATCTCCATTCCTTTGAGAAAAATCTGAAAGCTCACTTGGAACTACCGACTTAGTTGAGGACAACTGAGAGATCAAATCAGCTCACAGTCCCGTCTCACACAACTCGATTGTTTCCATATAGTCGAGTGAATTGTATTTTCAAGTTCATATTTGCCACGGGGAAAATGAGTCAAAAGCACAAAACCCCGCGAGAATAAAAGAGGGCTCTTTGTGAACCTCTAAGTCTCCCATTGTTTCAAGCTATACTACTATTAGTCATGTTGGCATCGTAAATAACGCTGACCTCTCTCACTTTGGAAAGAAAGCTTTTCCAACGCCTTCACTCCAGTCGGAACATCCGAAAGCTCACACGACTCCCTTTCGTCGTGGGAACGGCGAAAGTAAGGTTTTTATATGCTCACTTGGACTCAGTCGGTGGAGACGATGTAATTGCATTTGGCACTCTTTCCCGAGCGGAAATTTATTTTCAGACCCGGTGCAACTTTCGATTTTCACGACAAACAAAAATGGACGGCAAACGGTTAAGGGTTCCTCCACACGATTGGTTTCCTCCTCACGGTTCAGCTTTCCTCCTCAATAAAAGTAAAACATCATTATTTTAGGATTTATATTCTTGGAAAACGATAAAAAGAAGTTTGTTGATGAGTCGTTTGCTATTATCTTATACTATGAGGTAACTTTTATTAGGCGTTCCTTCGGAAACTGAATTTGGTTTCCTCCCTCGACCTGACATACATAGTTTTCCAGTGATATCTGAGAAAGATGGAATACCGATAATTATAAATAATGCATCCGCAAACTCAATAGTGGCATTTCAAGAGTGGAAAATAATTTCATACCAATTGGTAAAACGTGAGTTTCACAATGGTTGAAATACACAAGTACTGATAAGTTTATATATTTTTTGCAAATACACCGATATAAATTTTTCTCCATAAAATGTTTTATACGATATGATAAAAGATAATAAAGCCAATTAATAACGGCATTAATATTGCTTATAGACTACAGATCATTTATATGAGTAACTATCGAATGAAATTTAGTGGAATTCACTAAAATTAAGTGAACTATCATGTCTATTTGAGACAACTGCTGGAAAGGTAAAAATGTGGGTGATATACCTAATTTAAAGTACTGCACCGATTACCTCCACATAAATCCTCACATAATTTAGTGAAACACCATAAGGAAGCCGCCTTCCTATAGAGAGAAATAGCTCTGGGGTGCTCAAAGATTATGTGGACCAGTATTCAAAATTGCGAGAAGTGAGGGTTGATATACTTTTTCTAAGTTTGCAGAGAAAGTTAATAAGGAGGTGTAGCCCAAACGTGGTGTAGCCCAAATGCATTCCTCATAGAAACAACCCATTTATTCCCGTGTGAGTCCGTGAGAAATGTACCGAGAATAACAGTTTACGTCAACAGCTGACGTACATTTTTTACGAGATCGAGTGTGCGTTCATTAATGACCGGTGTGGACGCATGGAACAGAAATTGACGTCTATATCTCGCCGCGTTCTTCTGTGGGGAGATGAAATAAGCCAACGCTCGACCACTTAACATCACTCCCCTGGTGGGAATGCTACATCCAGCGTCACAACCCTCATTAAATGAGTATTTACGATTTCGGAGTGATTGAATGACTGCCTTGATCATCACATCGCTATTATCTCTAGTAGTGACGCTATGGAAAATCCGAAATTTTATCCTACCATCCAGCAATTGACGCAGGGGATAAAGACCAAAGTGGTAACAAGAAGTAATTGCATTACTTGGAACGAAAAGGATTCCGTGGAATGTACAAATTACTCCTTTTATCTCTTCGAATGATGCAGGTCATAGGGATACGTACACAAGCGCACCGTTTACGCAAACAGTCTCGTTAGAGGCATTAGACACAATTGAAAAAGATTGTATGCCATTGGAGTTTCTTACGCAGACATTTCTCTGCGTCCACTGAGCGCACGGTGTGATGCTGGCGACGAAATTATTGAGATAGTTTCGTTAAAAGATTTATCGCTTCGTCGCATGGGATATGGGTTACACAAAGCTACTTGACGGATAAAACGTTTTTCCGTGACCTGTCCTCCTGGTGAATTGGGAAACAAATCTAAAGTTGGGAAAACCGAGCAACGAAAAAAAAATGAAACAATTTCGGTGTGACTGCAAGCCACTTAAGTCGGAAGATAGTGCAAGACCGCAAGATTCATAGCTTCAAATCTTCATCCTTTCTTTCTTGGAGAATAAGTCCAGCGTTGCCACGCTTCCGTGCAAACGCCCAACTTGTATCGACGAGGAATCTGAACGAGCTGGGAGAGTTTCTAAGAGCTGTGAATAGAGAAGGGTTTCCCAACGCAGCAGTAGGTCGCAAAGGTCCCCGGGGGGGGGCAAGGATTTCTTCCTTATAGAGAATTGACCCCAAAAATCACGATCGCTTGAATCGAGACCGCCTATTCGAATACACTGTTCTGGTTGAGCATAGTCGTGAGGAACCAAATATTATTGTAACCATTCTAAAATGAAATTCCGAGACGATAATTACATTTTACGATTCTGCGATGAGAGGTGATTTGTGAAGCTACGGGTTGAAAACCTATGGTTATCACGCACGTTCCTTCTCGGGTGTGCCGATTTGATTTGTATCTTATAGTTTCGAATTTTAAAATCTCATTTGATGGACATGAACTTCGTGCCGGTTAGGTTAGATTGACGGGTAACATATTGATTCGTCAATCGGTTGTCAATTGATTCCACTGTCTGAAGCTCGAGAATCCCATCATGCATATCCCTCGAAGAGTTTGCTAGAGGTTCTATGAAGGACTATTTACAGGTCTAAAATTTCGCGGGCGAACCCAACTTGATTACCTTAACTTCAATAAAAAAAGAAAATTAGCAATGGTCCCAATTTCAAGTTTTCAAATTTCCATTACGCAATGACTCATTTCATTTAGGAAATTAAAATGACAACGATATTACATTTTCTATGAATGCATGATAGAGTTTGAGAGAGAGACACGTGACACAACCAATATTTGCAGCAATTGTCTTATTAATAATATTCTAAGAAGCTTATGCGTCGTCGTAAAAATAACTATTAAAAGTTATTTTTAGACCTCGATATCATTCAAGGTGGCCCTTATTACCTATATCATATCTCTTATCCCGATAGCCTATAGCTGCGAGACCGTTTTTATTTGACTCCTGAAGCCAAAAACACGCGAAATATTGTCTCATAGCGTGATGCAATATTGGCAGAGAAAATGTCTTCTACCTCTGCAAAGAAATTCACTTCTTGGCACAAAACTTTGGTCCAACCACGGAGACTCCCGTTTCCCTTAAAATTAGATTGCAACCCTAAGACATACCGTCGAATCGAAGACATCCAATACGAACCACATTCCTCTAATCTGCAGTGATTACCGAAACACCGAACGGTTTAACGAGGTGGATTCAATGGTCAAACCATTTTATTCCATTTAGATTACATGTATTTATCATTCTTTCACTATATACGAGTATATGTGGGATGTTGAGTATAAGTTTGCATTATGGGTGTGTCTTAACAATATGGAAGACCCAACAAGAATATTTTTACATAGATAAAAATTGAAAAAATGTAATGTTAATTAAGTAAACAATATCTTACAACTGAAAGTTATCTAAGCAAAGAATATCATGCATGTTGTCTCTGAACAGGAACTATTTTTACAATTGAAACCGTATGCTAATTGCGTGATTCCTAATAATTACACGTGAATGTGGGTTTTCAAGGTAATTAAAACCTTTTATTATGGTATAAGCACATTTCTAACTAAGTCTAAGTAAGTCTGAATGCTTTGGGCCAAAACAAACATCCGTAGCTAAAACGTTGCAGACACTAACAGTACTCATGGCCAGTCCAGTTACAGGCGATACCGCGGCCTTTCAGGCGTGAAGAGCAAACGTCTAACGATTTTATCGGCCGAAAGTCAGCTCATTGTTAACCACGAATCGCCGCGCTCATTTCCTGATGCGGGCCACGACGTTTTCGTAACAGCTCTAATGTGGCTTGCACGACAAAGAAGACGGGAGCTGCCATTTACTACTCTGTTGCGTGTGTACGTATATATATTTATTTATGTGCGCACACACAATAAGAAAAAACCTCAAGCGGAGCTGTTGGAAATTACTAAACACACATTAAACATAAAAACATGAGAAGGCACACTAGCTCAATCACTTAGCTGTCACTGCCTTAAAATTTCATCGACCGGGTTGTTGGTAGTTTAGTTTCTATGCCTAATCTGTGTTTAGTGTTTTCCTACAGCACATCAGAGGTTTGCCCTACTTGAATTGACATATATAGATACATTATATACAAACATATATTCACCCACACACACACACACACACATATATATACACACACACACATATACATATATATATATATATATAAACAAATAATATTTATTTATTTATATATACACCTATACATACATATAAATAAGTAAATATAAAATTCTTGAAGTTGTATGCAAAAAAGCTAATTAAAAATAGCAACATTGAACTGTCGCCGCGTTTGTAATGGGCATCACTCGTGAAAGGCCCACTTTGCGATGAGTTTTACACCGCTCCACATTTAGTCCTCTGAAAACTTCACTGAGGAAATAGCAGCACTCAGTCCCCTTTTTCTGTTTCTCTTCGCTCCTGAAACGTACCCACGCACGTCCGCTGAGCAATTCCCCGAGTGAGCTCATTGTGTATTCTCGCAACACTGGCTCCGTGCCCGCTGGATGCTTACTTCACCTGGCGAATCGAGATGCGCAAGTAGGCGCTGTACCGTTTCCAAATCCTTTGCGATTCTGAACTGCGCTCCGCGCTCGCTCGCACGCTGGGATCCCCGACGTCCCTTGGGCGATCAAACAGCCGACTGCCCCCACCAGCCTGCGTCCACCACGCATCCCAATCGATGGATAATGCTAATTTTTAAGACAGTGATTTTATACACAGTGAGATGTAGCGGAGAGCGTGACGTAAATTAACATTCAAGTGGCCTTATGAATTAAGTTCCAACAAATCAACTGTTGAAATAGCCTACCGCTAAGATTTCTTACTCCTTGAACGGAAGAGTAATAGATTGGGTGAAAAATAAAGGCTTTCATTTTAATTCTGATTTATGCTATTGCATGACATTAGTGAGCTTCGCGAAGTAATTTACATCATATAAATCAAATAAATGGTCAAATTTAATAATTATCTGCATAGGTATCCAAGTAATCATAGTTATATGAATGACAGGACGAATCATTGAGTCTGAGAGCGAGAAGACCAGGTGAGAGCTGAAAAAGTAAATAGCATATTTTCGCAAAATATGCTGTCAAACTATTTCAACTGCTTATCTAAAATTTGAGTCGTTTCACAGATTAATGAGAGTCAAAGAGTAATGATTAAACCATATTTATAGCAAGATTTTGAATCTAACTCTCACTGAATTTCCCCGAGGATTCAAAGTGAAGCCGGTGTAGCATTTGTGAATAGCATGGAATGCGTGAAATTTGAGACCGGTTGCACGCCCATGCCGGTTTGCTAGGAAGAGTTGGCACACATGGAAGATGAAAGATTAAAGGAGCTTGCATTAGCACCCGCTACACTCGGAGCCGTAAAAACGCCGTTGGTCACTCATGAATGAGTTCCAGACGACGGAAGAGAAAATAAAGCATCTCTCCAATGACATGCGTTCCAGATGAGGACTCCCTGATCACCCATTCACGAGGAATATATTACATTTCTTGCGGAAGGAAATATATTACTAGTATGAAAACGCCCAAAGAAGGAAATAAGGGTAATTTTCTCTTTGATTTTCGTAAATGTATCTGAGTTGAATCGACATGGAATGTATCGAAATACTTCCGTAATTTTCACCAGTGAATCAATCTGAAAGACTTAGGATTTTTTCGCCGTCAAGTTATGAATCGTCATCAGTCATTAAGAGCAAGTTTTATGCATTAAATCAATACGGCATCATAAAAGAGTACAAATTATCAAACGTCGGTATTTCGTTCCACTAGATGACCATCATCGAAGACTTTCCTCTCCCCAATGCTCGCAACCCGGTAGGAAATATAAGTATATGTCGGAGAATTTTATAATTTCAATGAATGTATGCATTGTAAATACTTCCTTTCGGTCAAGGAAATACATTTCGATTGCAATTCTACCCATAGCTCACCAAAGCTGGCTCACCCAATAGATGTCTTTATACTGATCTACACTCCATGCCATATTGGCTTCACTTCTCTCCTATCCGTAATTTCTCTACCTCGCGTCTTCCATTTCCTGCTTTCTTCGTTTAAAATAGATGTAGTCTACCTCTGTGGATATGAAGTTTCTCTTGTTCACTTTTCCCTCCGCTATTGTCTTCTGCCCGCCCTCGTGCCCCAAAATATGTCAGACGAGTTTATTCCTTGTTTTTTTTTTTTTGAAGTTTTCAAAACGCAGGCTACTCTTCTCGGTGAGAGAGAATAATAATTTTTCTAAAAGAAAGCTTTCCCGGTGTTTTTGAAGCGACGTGCTAGGTGCGATAATGTGGAATTTTCCTTTTTGGGCGCCCTTAACTTGTTTATTCCCCCGCCGAAACGCCCCGAAAATTTCCGGCAATCCATGAGGGCAAAACGCAACGCGGGCGCCCGAACCGATTGCGGTTTCCAATCACACCCCCCACCCTCCAGAGGGATGCCAATTGCGCGGAGAACGATCGTAGAAATTGCATCCCTGGG
The DNA here is from genome assembly GCF_022747635.1 of Hetaerina americana. Classification (NCBI taxonomy): domain Eukaryota; kingdom Metazoa; phylum Arthropoda; class Insecta; order Odonata; family Calopterygidae; genus Hetaerina; species Hetaerina americana. Next base: position 19,227,306 of record NW_027287316.1, read on the forward strand.
GATCATCACACCTTCAAATCCCTGGAATCGCTCGAGTTTGCGAAACGCCGGACCACTCCGATGGCTTCCCGGAGGGGAATGTTCAAGAGTGAACAAAACAAAAAAGAAACGCGGACGGCGTCGATTTGAATGGCCCCGAAAGCGGTCGCCCGCTCGCCAATACGTAACCTATTTACCCAATGATTTGGTGAGGGTGGACGGCACGGTCGACAGCCCAACAAAAGTGCCTACCCATTCCATGAGCGCAAGAGTCAACCGGATGGCGGGGGGAAGGGAGAGGCGGGGGCGAGGGTGGGGGAGGAATACACGCAGAAGGAGTAGTGCGGCCCCATCAATGCCGTCATCATCATCATCATCACGACAACGAATTTCGCAGAAAAAGAGGAGAAAAAACCTGAACTTCCTCCTTTAAGGAGATTAGAAAGGAGATACTACGGTGAAAAAAGAATGTATGCATGGGTACATAAGTATGTAGGCACATACGCAAACACACGCATGTACTATATAGTATGTGTGTGTGTTAATGTAAGTAGGAATGTGTATGCATTCTATATAGGAAGAAGATTACCTACTCATGCACTCGGAATTCACACATCAGGGGGGCGGGCCCTTTCCCTGCGCTGCCTATGGTATCCCAGGAATATCTGGTGCCAGAAAAATCACGCAGCTTGTTTAAAGCTGATGGTGCCCAGAGGATTCCCCAGGAATCAAACCTGATAGTCCAACGATCCACCCACTGGATTATCAACTCTCTAAATACACACATACATGTATAGGTAACATCATACACATACATTATATATACATAAATAAATAAACATATATACATATATATATATATATATATATATATATATATATATATCTGCGAAATGGAATGCTTTTCGGCGACGCACAAATATATAAAAACATAGGAGCAGATTGTGTTTCTGTTTTAAAAATCAGCATCTGTATTATATATAATATATATATATATATATATATATATATATATATATATATATATATATATATATATATATATATATATACACACACACATATATATATATTTATTTATTTATTTATTTATACCTTTGCGTGTATGTGCGTATACAGGCACAATATACCCTATCCTATTCGTGTCCTAGGATAGGGATGTTGGACGGGATGAAAGGAGGAAGAAAGTACTCAAGAGATGAAGAGGGAATTGCTGTAGAGTAGGATGTTGGGTTGTGTTTACTTAGGAGAGACCAAATATTTATTTGGTACTTGTGTCCATCCGAAACCTACCTTAATCGGTAGATTACCTAAAAATATAATATATACACACATGTACAGTGTATGAGTTAGCACACTTCTTTCTCATGCTGACGAAATAAAAATTAGTAAATATATTACAGAAAGAAGACGCGATTTTAGCACTTGTACTTTAATAATTTGATGACCCAACCTCGGCGAACCACCCTCTACAGCGTAAGGGTTAATATATCATTAGCTTTATTTCAGTTTTGTCCCCTATAAGCAACGCCACGTTCCATTCTCATTCCTTCGCGCACTGAATCCTACGCCAACGGGAGAGGCAGAGGAAACAAGTGGAAACCTCGTGGTAGGAGGGGGGATTCCTTTCGCCCATCCTCCCCACTATCCGCCTCACTCCTCCAGGGGAGATTTCACCGTTCCCGGCCAACGGTCACCCACCGCTTGCCCACTCGAACGAAATCCTCCTCCAGCGATGGGCACCCGCGATTTCTTCAGCGCGGAAACTCAACTGAATTATGAGGGCAGAGGCTTCTTCGGAAATCAATACTCCCGTATCAACTTCGGATCAGGAAAACTGGCCATGAGAGAGTTGAGAAAGATATTTGTTTATCTGAAAACCATAACCAGAAGGAAACGAAAAAGAGATCTCTCTACCTCGAGCTCCAGTGATCGTACCAACTCGTTTTTGACAAAGACACCAGAGTGCGCTCATTCATAAAATACTCCTCGGAATTTTCTGTTTAGGTAAATGAATCGAATTGATGAATACGCTCGATCAAATTACCTGTACTTTGATGAAATTCGTTGCCTGGTTCCGGAGGGAAATCAGTGAAGAGCAAGGAAAAGATCTCGCGACACTCATTAAGGAGTTGATTAAACTCTAAGGCGGAAAAATATACCGAAATAATTAAAAATAGAAGAGTGCCCGGACCAAAAGGGCAGATATTATGCATCAAAAGTATATGATGTCCGTGAATTATAAATTTAATGGTGAACGTCGAAAAAACAAGTGAGACCTAATTACTCTCGTGCTGATCGATTAGAAATCTCGACGCAGACGTTGAAAGAGGTTGTGGCCTAGCGGAGGAAGGGGTTTAGGGAAAGGGCGGAGTTGCAGCGAACTGAAGTGCGGTTTTCTTCCGAGGCAACAACAATTTCCCCCCCCCCCTCCACACTCTCCCTCGGGGTTCTTTTTTAATGGGCACGTCTGGAGGCATTCCGCCGCTGGAGCCACTGTTTGCCCCCCGGGACTACGCGAGGCAGCGATTGGTTGGAGTGTTGGAAGTTCGTCCGTGGAAAACAAAATCTGCGTAATAAAAACGCGGACTGATTACCACCAACTTTCTCGGGGTATCCTCGTGCCTTCAACAGCCGTCAATAAAAAAATAAAATACTTTCAACTCCGCCCTTGTTTCTTTCACCGACGCATTCATGCAAATGATTCCCCTTTGTCTCCGACGCATTTCGCCATTCATTCGAAGAAAAAAGAACGCAATCAGGGATCGTCCGTGTGTTACGTCAGAATTGACAGGTAGATAGAATACTTCAGCGTATATTCGGGACGATAAAAGGAGTTACAGCGGGTGTTACCTACATCTCTATGAAAGCAACTGAATTTTAGACAAGGTCCACGAAAAGATTGAAAAAATCCTACATTGGCGTATCGACGAATGGGAAGGCTGATAGTCAACCGTGTACAATCGACAAAATTCACTTAAATTTGAATCATTCTGGAGGAAGCACACCTGGGTAAACGAAACGTGACATAAGAGGACAACCATAAGGGTTGACATTTTGTGGCTAAAGCATGACTGTTCGAGGGGGATGTCGACAAATGTCAAAAGAGTAGGATGGAAATGGACAATTTCTAAATTGCTTTCTCACGCCTCAAGAAAAAAACAGCCCACCCCTCTCCCGTCATTCCACTGACGCATTCTTGCACGTTAATCGCCTTTGTCTCGTAGCCATTGCACCAAACATTAAAAAAAAAAAGTACCGCAATAATTGAAGTGACAGAGGCGCGAAACTATCAGCGGCGTCAGCGAAAGAAATCCGCGACACATCGCAAGGGAAGTGTCCGGGGCGGAGGAGGGAAATTACGGTAACGGAACGTTACCCAACACTCGACGGAATTGTTGTTCCAATTGTAATTGCAATCGACGGGGGCGCGCCATTTCGCAAGTGCCCCTTGATTAAAAGACATTATCGTACGCAAAATTATCCTCGAGATTCGCCCAAAGTTTGGGTGATTAGCATTTTAAATCTGTACCAAAGAAATTGCGGTGATTAAATTGTTGCTCAAGGCTAATTTCGTCGAGGTGAAAATGAAAGCGGCCGTAATAATTGTGCCCACTCGTATAATGCTGCGAGGCTAGGCCAGTCCCCGCGCGGCTCACTCGAGTGAAACCCGTAACAATCGCACGGAATCTCGCCCGGAGCGGTGTGTTTGTTTTCCTTCACTCCTGTCGTCAATATTCACTCTGTTCATCCAGCAGCAAGCCATCCCAGGGGAGGTGCGCGTTCATCCGAGGCTGTCACATGCTTCAGTGTGAACATCATAGGTGATGTGAATCGTTAGACGGATCGAAAAAGTTTTAACGCGTCGATTTTCGATTAATGCAATGTCACTGATCAACACAGTATTACATACTGCATATCGCATTACATTACTGCGACTAAACAACGCGACGATTATTTTTACGTTCATCGATTCGAACTTTCCACACATTTCATTATGAACGTTATCGATAGGGGATTATAAAACGATATGTTGGCTTGAATTCTCGAAATATATATCCTCAATATACCTTTATATTATAATTATGTCGTGCGTCAATAACGGATGGAAATATCAAACGTGTAACACTTGCATCGTAATGCGATACACCACATTGATGAGCGATTTGGAATCGCAATCACGTGAGCATCGAGCTTTCAAGTCGATGAATAGAAATAACTCTCGAGACTCGGGAGAAAACTAGCTCAATTCCGATCAATTGTCCTCTCATTCGGCCGTAAATATTCTGATTGCACGCCACGCCCTTGCAGCTCCAGGCCACTTCCGTTATTAAATTCTACCTTTCTCTCCTTCCTTCTTTTTTATGAGTGCCCAAATCAAATTCTGATGCCGCTCTGCATCACGGATCACTTGAACAAGAGCCCTTCAATTTTTTCTGCACGGGACCGCTAAAACCGGAATCAGATCATGACTATTGTGTCTCGCGGTTTGGGGAATTGCACCGATGCTAGTATCATTAGTTACACTTAAAAAATTTTGCTGGGGTACGCACCAAAAGAGAAGACTTAAATACTCACTCCGAACATTGCATCTGTTATTCGTGGATTATTACGAAAAACGGAACGAAATGTCGAAATTGTTGTGAGAACTTGGAATGGGTTAAAACATCTTAAGCACCATCTATTAACTCTCTAGAATATTGAAAAAGAAGCCTGACAAGGATGCGACCTTCTCTCCAGTCCCATCTAACATATGCTGGGAGAGCCAATAAAAAAAAACACAAAGATAGAACATCAAAGGATTTTCCGTGAACGGAGAAGAAATTTACCTGCAGTGTGTAGCAGACGCTGTCGGCGTCTATTCCTATAATATCAGCAAGGATCCTTGAACGAATTGCTTCAAGGATGTTTAGTAGAACTCTTTCAATTCGAACTCCAGAGGGTATTAAAAACACGGAATTAGCAAAAATATGGCAAGAAAGCTGGACTGCCATGAACATGCATACATACGCAATACAGCGAGGGTGGGAGCAAACGTCACGTGACAAAAATTCTACTTCTGCTAAATCTCCATTCTAAATTTAAAATCTAAATTCCTTAATCTATCCTACTTGATTCTATTGCTGAGCACACAAAACCAGCAAAAACCAAATGGTGTCCAACATCTGCTTCCATCTGAATTCGCTATAATGATGAACGATCAATTACACTTCCATTGTCAGCGCAGTAGGGTCACCTAAGAGTGCTCGCGATAATTGTTTAGAATATCGTTGTGTGACTCATGAGCCATTCGTAAACACACGCGAATAATATATATATATATATATATATATATATATATATATATATATATATATATATATATATATATATACTAAACCAACCTTCGGCTTGATTACTGTGTTTATGGTTTTATATATATTTATATATAATATATATTTAACGAGAGCACAAAGGGGAAAGCTAATCAATGAGGATCCGCGCAAACAATATATTAAAAGCCGACGAAGAAGTAAAATTCGTACGTTACAAGGGGTGGTGGGAGGCCGAGGAGGAAACATTGCAGTTCCTTAGATGGGGGATAAAATAGGTTCATATTTGGCCCAATAAAACATCCAAGTCGTCACTGGACGCCCCCAACTACCAAAATTATTATTTATAATCCGAGAAATTGGTAATTAAGGCGTCCATTACCCAAGTCTTTTTTTTAATCCACTCGAACCAAAATACATTATGGTTTCGTGATTTCCTATTTGATTACTCTTGGGAAATTTGAATCATTAAATGTACCTTTGTTAAGATTGTTTCAAATGAGGATTTCGAAGAAAATAATGGAAATTACAATTACCATTTATTTCGAATGAACTAAATTTTGAAATAATTCAATTTCACTGTGCCATCAAAATCAGCAGGAAGAAAATTGAAATCCTAGCACGTGGAAGAAGCTGAGAGCATGCGTCGCGTCGCGCTGCGAGGAGAGAAATTAGAGCAGTTGGAATGAATGGTAGTAGCGTTGAGTAATGGAAGTAGCGTTACTTGATAGTGATGAAGAGCAACGGACGGAAGAGGGCAGAACAGTTTAACTTGGAAAGCGCTCACGGCGAACCCCTATCCCAAAGAAGCAGATAAGGCAACAATCATGAAAGCAACATGCACGTGAACACATTTCTGTGCAGTGTGCTATTCTTTAAACTGTAAGGAGTCCTCGGGCAAAGAATAGTAATTTTTCTTTAGCAATGGATTCGACGGAGTATCAAAAACAGTTCGACAGTGTGGTGAGCACTTGGGAAGTTACGTGCCGCTTGGAAAACGAACGAAATTAAGTTAAAGGGCCAAAACTTCACTAATGTCAGTTTTCCAAGGTCTTTAACGCGGGAGCATAACTAATCATTTATTTAAAAACACGGGGCTGTTCACCGCCCGAAATGTTTTGAACTGGTGTTATGAGCCCACTTTAAATTCATACGAATCCACGGCAGCAATTTGACGAGGGTCGACATGAAGACTGGTCTACCTTCGACCGGCGCTTCGGGATGAAAAGCTCCGCGGATTCTGGGAGTGCAAATCCCCCTAAAACGCAAACAAGTCTCCAAGCAGCTCCTTCTCCACATTTGCGAGATACTTCATACTGTCAGACCACTTAGCGCCTCCGAGGATTCGAGAAAACTTGAACAAACAAGAGGAAAATTCGAAGCCACAAATAACCGGGGGAAACAGGAAAAAAACCCCAAATCCAAGGGGAACCACTGAGACCTCAAACGTCCAACCACTTCTTCCCAACGATTGATTAAAATGAACAATTCACGCTTTGGGCACACATCGAACCTGCGGCCGAATAGGTACGAAATTATGGACTACCGTATCCCCAGGATCAAGCCAAGTAAGAATTTCATTGAACAAAATACCACATCATTACGCTTTTTATAGCATTTTTTCCACCGTTTTATTGTGTTAATGTTCAATGAAAGCTTTTTTATATACATGCACATATTAACGTGAATGTGAGCAAAGGATCATTAGCATGAGATGTTAAATTAGCAGCCAGAAAGGGAAAACTGCGATTTCATTGTGCGAGTATGACATAATTAGAGAAGTTTACTTGCCAGTACTTTGAATCGTTAGGCTTAATGTTTTGTTTTATTGTAATCCTTATATATCTGCACTTAACGACAGTAATATCGCCTTCACTTCCCATGTTTGGATCGCCGGTACCAAGAGTAAATGTGGGATCAGAAATATTCCCTCAGAGTCAGCGCCAAACTCGTATAAGTAGTCGTAGATTGAGTAATGTATTCGTTGTGGCGATGCATTCTTTGCGTCTTCATTGGTTCTATTCCTAGGTTTTCTAAAAAAAAGGTACAAATTTTCTATTCGTTCGTAAGATTGTTTGACTAACAAGGCGGCCTTCTTTTAAAAACTTTTCAATTAAGCCATAAATCTTTCTGTGCTGTTCTAAATCTTCAAAATAACCGTCGAAATCCTATCATCTTTCTTATTGCTTTCTATTTAAGAAACTGATAAATCAACAAAATTATGGCGTAATAACATCTGTTCACTTTTTCACATATACCCATCGTTTGCATGAATTCCAGAGCCTCGGGTTCAAATGTGTGAAACTCACGTATATTATATAAGAAAACGATGGCATATCTTCGTAGCTATTTACGTACTATCCTCCGATAGATTCCGACGAATTGGCAAAATAATCATTAGGTCTAGACCATCACCCGGCTCCTTAAGCTGGTCGTCGACAAAAGTAGTAGTGCCAAATAATGCGTGTAAAAAATGATTCAATATTTCAGAGTTCTCTCAGGAGATAATTTTGGTTTAGTGCTATAGATACAGCATTGCTTTGATCATGTTCAACTTACTATAACATTAGTAATTCAACATACCACCTCCGCGTTATGACTTCGACAACCCTGAAATGTAAGTAGAGCTCCTTATTATTAGCACACTACGTCATTCTCACGTGACGGCCGTGCCAGAAGAATAAATATTTAATCGAATCAAATTCAAAGCCAAATCGATTAATGGTCAAATGCGTTATTAAATGACCAAGGAAACTCAGCCAGCGTGACGATTTTAATGAATAAGGCGTAGCTTCCAATATAAGAGGAAAAACAAACTCGCGTTCCAATTTAATACCTGATATAATATATCGGCTAAGGGTAATACAAAAAAATTGACCGTGAAACAAAACTTCGCGAGAATGAATTCAATGGAAAAACTCGAACGCGAGAGAAGCCGAAGGGGTACTCAGAATTACAATTGATAACCTCAACACGAAAACCGCTCGCGGCGATATCTGCCAAGGCGAACGGAAAGTATGTATGTATTGAGGAAAGGTGACATTGACTCGTTCTCTTAGTTGCGTGGTGGTTACTCTCCGGCGGGTAAGAGGCGAAAGCCGGGATTTATTATAGCGCAGCGTTGTATGCTCCACAACAGAAGTGAGAGAGGGGAGAAAAAAAACGTCTATTGTGGTCACGCCCAAAAGCTTTCTCGGTGAACCTTAAAGGAGGGAGAGGGGGCTATGCCAGCGCCAATATCAATGGTGAATTTCAACAGCGTAAAAAATATCACGCCCAAGCTTTTTATCTACCGGCAAAGCTGATTGGAGTGGCATTATTAAGATTCTCCGCTCATCGGCTCATAGTCCTGCCGAGCCGTTTCTCCACACACTCGGAACAAAAATGCTTCAAAACATTATTTTCCCTACGTAGTTCGTGTTCCCTCAAATAATAAGAAAGCCCCCTTACTACCCCAGCGGGCAACTCACCCATTCTATATCTCCCATTCTTAACTTATGATTACCTTGATATAGTGTGCCCTCCACATTAGGAAATGCTCAAATACCACTTTGAAGACGTGTAATGATGAGTTGCAGGAGCAAATATGTCGGGAATAAATTTTTACGATGAAGTGCTAATCTGAACGTCCAAAAGGATGGCGCACAAAGATCTCCAAGGCCGCAGGATTTGATTTGATGGGATAGAATCCTCGATTGGCCGGAATGAATTTGTTGATGAAAATATTTGCTAGCTGCGGACGACACGACGCAGTTTAGAAGAGTTATTCCGAATGACCATTCCTTAAATGACAGCCTTTATTATCGAAAATTATATTAATTAAAATAAAATACCGTTATTAAATATTCAATACCGATAAAAAATATTAAAAATTAAATACCGTTCAATCTCGACACTAAAGTAGAATAACAAAAGAATTGTTAAAGCTCTTACGAAAAAGTCGTCAGAATTTGAAGTGACGCTTTCAATGGAAATGACATTTAATACTTGCATAAAAGATTATTTAAGCATTCGCGTTTACTTATGTGTGTATATATATTCACGGTAATCTACCATTTAGGGTAGGTTTCCGATGGACACAACTATCAAATAAATATCTTCTAACAAAACACAATCCAACATTCTACTCTACAACAGTCCCTCTATATCTCTGTGTACTTCCTTCCTCCCTTCACCCCACCCAACATCCCTATTATACTCCTGCCCTCTCCTCTTTTCCCCAACATTCTCCCCTCTATCACAGTCTTCAACATCCCACTGCCGATCAAACTCTGGTCACACTGACCTGAAGAAGGCCTGAGAGAAGGCCGAAAGCTTTAACATTCTGTAATGTCAGTGTCCTTTTACGTGTTCTCTATGTATATTTTTGTGGCCAATTGTGCATCCAAATGTTATATATATATATATATATATATATATATATATATATATATATATATATATATATATATATATATATAACATTTGGATATATTTACATATATATATATACACACACACACACGATATACACCGTATATCAGTCAAGCTGAAAACACAAAATGATTCCTCCTTCATTAAAATATTTACCTCCCCGTTTGTAGAAAGCCTTTTCACACTTTAAAATATCTAATCTCATCTTACCCATTGAAGAGTGTATGGAGCCTCCCAAAAATGTTTAAAAGACCATTTAAACAACAAGTACGCGTATTTTTCTTCACACTCAAGACAACATTTCATCGAAGGCAACATTTATTCAACTCTTCGCCATTCCTTTGAAGTTTTAATTCAATCAAGACTCAATTCAAGATTCGCGCGGCAAGCTATCATTAACACAGCTAATAACTTTAATTATGATTTGTCCGGAGGTTGAGAAGTAAATTCATTGTTCTCTTGTTAATTGCATTAGCCTAATTTCAGCGTAAATTATGACCCCATATCATGCATGCATGGGAGCTTTTAAGCCTGAATTTTGCAAGTTCGCTTTAGGACGGTCACAGTAAAAATCAAAGAATCATACACGTGGAATCCTGGGCCTCATTCTCGTTCAGTTAACTAAATCACCTACAGTGATAAAGCTATAAATAAGGCTGCAATATTGGCACGAAAATATTTGATATGAGGCTATACTGATAGAGAGACAGTTGGTAATTGCTGTTATGTGCCAAATATAATATGCGTAACGATGTCCCTATCATTAATCAGGTTGAACATGATAAGTGTTTTACTCAGAGTCAAGGTCATCACTTTGGAAATACGAAATAATGCTTCCAGGATTAGTTAAGCATGAGAGAACTGGCCAAATCGGCCATTTGGGTGGACTGTACAAGATAGAGAGACAAATTAGACACATGCAATTCTATGAAAAATTTGAAAGATCTTCTCGCTCAATATATAAGGATTGAAATTGCGCCCATGATATGGCATTTTAGCGGATCAAGACAAAACCATGAGATGCGATATTAGCCAAACTCTTTTTGCTCTGAACGGATGTATAGAAAGGTCCGTAATAGAAGCCACATACTTGAGCAGATACGCCAAGAAAAAGATAAGTCTAACAAATAATAAAGCGTTTTATGGTTTAGAAATTCGAAGAAAGGAGACTTTAGAGATTTCAACATAAAGAAGGGTGTATACCTTTACATGTATAGAGAAAAACCAAGAAAGAAGTTGAAAATAAATCGAAAGAGGAAAGAAGATGGTGACATGAGCCCAACGAAAGCAGAAAACGTGAACGGAGCAATTGTTGAGAATTCGTCGAAGGCTGTGAAATATCGCAATACGTTCAGTAATCGGGGGAGGAGGGAGTAAGTAGGCATAGGACGCCCCGACAAGAAGTTGAGACTACGAGGAAATAGAAAAGTAAATAGAATTGGGGAAATGTTTTAATAATGTTTACAAAACAAATTAATAAGAAAACAATCAGTTCTTAGTAGGAGCGCAAAACCTAAACACACAAGGTGAGCAACATCGAATGGCAATGCTAATGGAAAACTAAATATTCTAAAATAAAATAAATAATGTACCTCAGTACGAAGTACATTATTTATTTGGTACGCAGTTGGTGACATATTAGAATTTAGGAAGTCTCTGAAAACTTCCATGCATCTTCTTGGGATTCCAAAGAAAATTTCTAATGTGTAATTGCATTTCGACACACACTTTTCTTTCTTCGCATTCCCCATCCCCTTTCATTCCTTTCCGCAGCGCGGATTCTTTCACTGACACTTCCCTGTTTAATCTGAATCCTCCCGTATACCACAGAATTCCAACATTCCACCAACTCATGTTTCCTCAATTCACTACTTTCCTTCAATTCACATATTTTTCTGCGAGCGTATAAAATTGAAATATGACATTAGGATTAGCCTCGACGAAACATATTTCCCTACGGGAGGCGTTTATCATGAAAACAGGCCCTAAGAAGAAAAATTAAAACACAAAATGTACACTACCCGACGACGAAAAGATTTTTAACGCGCTTAGCAACTCCCTCTGTCCTTGCATTCATGGGACATAAGGTCCGTTTATTCAACAATGAAAACACTGGCAGACGCAGGAAATAATAGAGGAGACCGGAAGTTAACGGTGATGTGGCAGGCGAACGAGAGAGAAAGGTCTGCGGGAAGGATATGGTCGGCAAGTAACGAAAAGATAGCATGTGATTTGCATTGCATGCGTTTCTTTTAATACCTGCTCTAATGCATTGTTGCATAGAAGAACTCAACATGTAAGGAAAAAATATTAATGGACTATCTTTAGTTCCATTATCCTTACGAGATACATCCTTGTGAGGATTCAACCCAGATATTAGCACGCAAACACCAAGGAAAATACGCGCGCCATAATGTCACTCTTTTCTCATCAAAACGATATTAGATATATTTGAAGGTTTGTATCTAATTTAAATTCAATTTAGCATGTGAAAAAATAGCATTACCTGGAAATTTCTAGCAGAAGTAAATATGTAGCGAACATGTATTATATTTAACTTAAATATTTCATAAATATTAAGCGGAAAATATGTGAAGAACATGAAATGCAAAACACTTTTATTTAATATTCATAAGGAATGTCTAAATATTTTTCATTATGCTGCAGTAATAAATTACTGAATCTTTGGCTTCAAAAAGCTGGATTATCTAGTTTCATAACGTCTGGCAGGTTTGACTAATTCAAACTCACAGCCCATGTTAATGCTCATGGAAACATAAGCTCCCAATCACAAATTATGTATAATCAAAGGCTGTATTGTCTATTTCTGTACCGTCATCGTTAAGTTTGTCAACTTATGCACTCATGGTTTGGAATATTCCATTTTTAATTTCTAGGCACGTATGTATATTCATTCGAATTATAATGCCCATGCATTGCTGTGCATTTTCCCATTACATAAGGTATGGCAGCTCAAGACATCCGACATGATAAAGTGGATCTTCAGCACCACACAGTATAGAGCTGGATAACATAATCAAGACAAAATATGTTTTTTTTGCTTTTAGGAGAAAAAGGTTTATCGGACCTATTGAACTAGTTGAAACGGGATCATCATCAAGTATGAGGGGAACAAACTCTTTTCCTAGTTTATTTCCACTAAGCTTGAGATAACATAGCGTAATCCAATTTGGTAGAATTGGAACCTTAATGACCTCGTCAGCGCCTATGTAATGATTTGAATGAGGAAGGTACGCTTGGCTTCAACAACATTCTCCGTTAGTTGGGTAGCCCTTACACTTATTTTTTACAGTCTTTTTTATACTCAATTGAACCATTATTAAGTTCACACTAAATGTAACAATCAACACAATTTCTTATGAGGAAACTTGGTAAGTGACGTCTCTCAGAATTCATTTAACTCATCGAAGGCTTTCTCTTCGTGAAAATTACTTCAATTTTTATGACGATTCCCTCTCATGCATCTCTCTCCTTTGATCGTTGTACTTTTCTACATCCTATAAGCCATCCGATATCCACACTTTGCACTTTCCCCTCCTGTTCTCCCTCCCTTCTATTTCTCGTCTCTCGCCACCTTAATGGAGACTATACCCCTTAGATTACATTCCATCCAGTTCGATTTTCAATTCGAATAACCCATGTCCTATTCAGTTCCCACTTTAGTCGGAACACTACTTAAGGTATCTGTAAAAAAATAGAACATGTTTTTCTCCTTTTCCACTTCTCAAACTCGTATTACGTCCCACTTCATACTACCGGATCAATATTCAGACTGAATAAACTGTAAAGGAAATTTTGAAATATCGCTATCCGTTTGAAAGTGTTTCGAGTGGCACTTCCTCCATTTACTGTAGTTTATAATCTTGTATTACGTAAATCTGAACGAGAAAATGGAATTAAGCTAGAGAATGATTCACCGAGGGATGAGGAAGAGAGGTGAATTTCTTCTTAGTCATTTTCTTCGCGGTCCAGGTAACTTCCTCCATTCGCATCGGGTAATTTAGTGCGCACAAAAAAATATTCGCATCCTACAAGGAAGAAATCAGATTTAATCCTTCCTAATCAGGCGTACGTTTCTTGAGTTGCCATGCAATACTCCGTAACCCAACTGTGTACCCCATGTCCAGTAGTGGAACTCAATAGATTGCTGGAAGTGGTATCAAGTTTTCATGCACCGAACATTGTACTTGTAATGGAATTCTTTTTATTAAGCCTCAAAACAAAAATAAAATCTCGAGGACTCCAACATTATTTATTTTTAACGCTTATTAAAAACCATTTGAAAAAGAATTTGGTGTGGGACAATGAACTTTGGTCATATTATTTCGAAATAATGGTGTAAGATTATGCCTGCTCTTGTCACAAAGACAATCAAAACAATAATCCGTTGGTCATTTCCTTCTTCACAGAGCATATTGTAATCAATATTAAGGTCATAACTCAAGTGATGCAATGTGCAAACGGACGTTTAATTTTTGTGCCGAAGTCGTGATTTACTAATATGTATCTCGCCGAGCAAACTTTTTTCCCGGAGGAGCTAAATCTACTGAATGAGTGGATGGGGTAAGCGTAAGGAAGTCCAAGTTCGCGCTTTGTTTGCATTCTTTAAAATATCGCATGAAAATTATTATCCTATATATTCTTCCTAAAGTAAATTTGATGCCTCTAATCCATCACTATATAGGAGTATTAACCTACGGCGGAAGGGACATTTTGGGCCCATGTACAGGGATTTCAGTCGCGTCACAATGATATTTCAAAAAATATCATGCACATTAATATAAAAAACACTATTGGTGAAGGAAGCAAATAGCGAGCACTATATCGTATGTTCTAGGCCAACTCATGAAAGAATATGGATCGTAGTAAAACAAGTATCGAGTTCTACCCCGACGTACTTAATAAACAGAATCGGAAAATAATTTTGATCAGAAACTCAAAGGTTTGCTCGCATGATAAAAGCAACGGGGTATACGTAGGTACAAGCATCTCGCACGGACTGAGTTTTAACGCACCAAGCGTTTGCTGAGACCATAAACGAAGCCAAAGTTCGCCAACTCTCCGACCATACGAGACACATAATGGCTATGCAGATATTTCAATCAAAGATTCATGGCTTGCTGCAAATCAAATTTCCTTCGTTGTCTTAGCGCATATGCAGGTATATTAAACAAAGAGAGGCACTCGCATGAACGAAAGAACCTGTTAGCGCCATACAAAAGAGTAATGTGACACAGAATTATTAAGTTTTCTCTCCTCCCCTCATTTCCACTCCGATATTCTACCACAACATTACCTACGCATGTCAACTGTCAACATCAGGTGAATATAAGCCGTTTGGTCGTATATCGCATTAACTACTGCCTTGGGCGTGACTCCGATAAATAAGCTAGTGTGGATCTTAACACAGTATAATGCTTTAAATGTACAAAGCGCTCTATCCAAATAGCTTCAGTTATTATCATGTCAACTACGAACAATGCGGTACTATGAGTGTATTTCACACAACTTAACGAATGAATCTTTTTTTTCATGATCGGCAGAGGTAGATTGAGAACATTATCATACAGGAAATACTTATCAACTACCGTACTTCAATACGGCTTCTTCGTTGAAAGAAGTTTTTTATTACACCCCAAAGCGCTAAAACAATCACCACTGTTGCAGTTGAAAAAATAATTAAACAACCCTGCTATTTAATATAATTCAATTGTTAGAAATATAAGTCGGTAAACCTGGTGCCATATTGATTTCAAGTTGGGGGCCTAGGGTATAAAGATATATTTGTTTAGTAATTGCATTATAATTGTAAATAATTAGGAATTTTGTTTACTACATTAACTTAAATACCACATATATGACCTCAGTTCGTTGAAATACATTCGCAGGACTAATTAAAATGAATTCGCGAGAGTTTATCTTCCCCCCGATAATAGTGTCGTTTTTGTCTTGGCTAAGTTGGCACACCTTGTCTAAGTTCGAATCCTGTCCAAACTTGAAGTGTGGCCAACTATTTATGTGTGAAAGGTACCGTCCAGGATGAACTCAGACGCTAAGGTACCCAAAAATAAAACAAAAATACCTTTTACGGAGAAAGGCTCTTTTCAAAAGGGGTTTTATTCAATGGCCAAATTGACTCACCATTGACCGCGGCCGCTACCTCAGGCGTCGCCAGGGCCGACTCCCTCCCTGGGGTTCCGTCAGGGGCGGCGGCATCGTTGCCCAGGCACGTCCCGGCGAGGAGGAAGAGGCAGAAGAGGAAGAAGGGTGGCAAGGCGGGGAGGCGGAGGGCGAGGAGGAAAGGCGCGGCGGGGAAAGGGCCCGGGGGTGGCGGCATCTCACCGCGCCACGCGACGGGAATCCAAATGCGCCGATTCCGTGGAAGGCAACGCCCTCCACTGTTGCACCTCCCGCCCACCGACGGCCAGCTACATCCGATGCGTCAACGCCGAAAAAGCACGTCGCCCGAAAGGGACGCTCGTTCCACCCTCCCTCCCTCTCTCTCTCTCTCTCTTCCTCAGCACACACACACACAACCACACGCAAAGCGACCGCTGCGGACTTTTTATCGTCGCCCGTGAACACCTCTCCCCAATGCGACCGCCACCAACACCACTGGTAACTATTTCCGCCGATCTGGGGAGTGGCACACCCCGGTTTATATCCACCACCCTTGTTTGTGTTTTCACTTCCAAAACCCACCGACGGATGTTTGTCCATCCGATGGGTGCGGTCCTGAAAGGATTCCGGGAGGCACTCGTCCAGCCACGGATGACACTCGTGAAAGGGTTCTTCGCAACTACCTTTTACCCGAAAGGGATGGCTGAACTTAAAACACAGAGAAATGTTACTCTCATCCTAGGCCAAAGGAAGTACACTCTCTCTCACACACACACACGGCCACTTGGCTATAGAAGACACAGAGAATGGCCTGGTTAGCCCATGGCAGCTCCCTGTAATGAGTGTTTCCAGAAGAAAAGGTCAGTGTAATTTAATTAAAGACGATGCCCACACAAATTTTTAATTATCCTCTCGAGTAGCCCATCAAATGGCAACAGTTATTCCCTCATAACGCAACCACATTTGGCGAAAAATCATTACACTTGACTTTGTGACTGAGGGCACCTGTTTCCCAAAGTTGGTCACTATTATTCAATCCATGCAACACCGGGATCCCCGGAAAATCCGATGGCTGGCACTGCACTTGTTCGACAGTCCCTAGGCCGATATCCAAAAAGGATACCAAGCCGTTGCACACGCAAATAAAAATACTGCTTGGCTGAACCTTCGGGCGTTGAAATCACCATTGATTTTTCGCAAATTCAATATGTCAAGTCAACACTAACTCATTTTACTGATTATCCGTCCTCTGAAATCACCCGTAAAATAGTCGTGTCTTATGAACGAAATGGTATACGGCTCAACTTGACCTGAATTGGCACTAAAGTCCCAAGCAGAGCCGTCGAGAAATAACGTCTAGCAGTCCGCTCGCTCGCCCTATTCTCTTGGGGCCGGAGATCAGCGAGATCGGCTCGACGGAAACAGAGAGTCACCCGCAACGGTTACACCAAGTTCCCACCTTCTCCTGTACTGCCGGGAACGGACTGCCTGCCTCGCGGCTCTCCCTACGCCTCTCACTCCCCGCCACATCGCTACCCACTCACCCACTCCACTCCCGCGGAGAGCCCCGTGCATCGGCAGCCCCTCCGCCCCCTCTCCTCCTCCGTGCCTTTCTCCTCCTCCGCGCCCCTCACCCCCCACATACTCTTCAGGCCGCGCGAACAGTCCGAGGTGTGCAGAGCAGGACGTCTTCTCCCCTCCTGCTAATCACTATCGCCCGAGAACCCTTTCGAAACCGATGGGTGGTTTGAACCAAGAGTAAGGATTTGCTCACGGGGATCAGGTCAAATCGCAGGAAAAGCTCATCAGACAAGAAAAGATCAGATAATGACAGTCATACTCATTGATATTCTTCGAACTAGACATTACGCTCTTTAGCTCCGATACCACAGTAGTGGACTAAATTAATCGGGTATAATGGTTTTTGTATGAATGTATACCATGTTTTGTTTGTGGACTATAAATTTGTGGCTTTTTCATACGGTTCTTTTCTTATTTACGGGTGGTACCCTAACACCCCCCGCCACACACTCTTGCGACGGCTTGCAGGGTATTGAGAAGATGTAGATGTAACCACTGTGTTGGCATGAGAATCTGAATTCAATAACCTTTTTCCTTATAACTGTCATTCTAAACAGAAATAACAATGCAATAAAGATTTTATTTTGTTGCTAAATATGATAACATTTCTCCCTTAAAATCATCATTTGAAACAGAAGCACTAATGAAATAAAGATTCTATTTTGTTGTAGTATTCGATGAATGTATTTGGTTTCTAAATTTACAAAATCTTGGAGAAAAAGCAACAATCCGCGAGTTTTGTAGAGTTTAACTTCTCAATCAGTGCTTTTCACAGGTTTCCCATTCCTCCTCTTCTTGTGTGATTTTTTTCTGCCGTGGGGTTTTCATATATCTTTATTTTCTCCGAAAGATGTAATGTTTTAATTTGTATCGTGTCTGGATTAATATTTCAATCATGGCAGTGCAACAATGTCAGTGTTAAAATCATTCTTCTTGACCGGAATCCCGGTTAAGGTGAATAATTTTTACACCCTGAAATTGCCGCATTGTAATTCGCATTTGCGTATTGCGTCGAAAGGTACTGTCGCGGCATCTCCTACATTTTCTTTGAATTTTAATCATATTTTTTCTGCTGCCTCCTTAATGAATAGATACATTTTGTCTTTTTCCTATCCCTTCTCCGTACATAAATTACTGAAACGACGGACGAAATTTTGTAATTCATTTCATGCTCGTATGTACGTATTTAAATTTTGTGATTTTTAAGCTCGTGATTCACAGATTTTCATGGTGACGATGGGTTGACAGGTAGGAGATACTCATAATATTAATCGGAAAATAAATACATTACTCAATAATCTATCTCTGAAATTTGTTCAGCCAATTTACGGTGAATAATCGAATAGAAAAATGAATCGTGGTTGACTAATAGTCCTTTAGCCAAGTCTTACAGTTGTACCCTATTTAGACGCAGCTTCATACATATTCAACGAGACACGGAAAAGTAGGAATTAAAATAGGCGAGTTTTGAGAAAATATATTTATATATTTTCCTAAAAAACGTAAACTATGCAACTGCAGTTTTTAAAAGCCTTGAGTGCAAAAAATGTAAAAGATTCGATCCTTTGCTCAAATTTACTACACGGTAACGTACAAATTCATTGAATCGTTGCATTTTTAGTGATGAACCTTCTACTGATTCACGTACCTACCAATTATAAGTGTGCTAGCATATTGGTATTTTACCATACATCCGTATATTATTAAATCAAATAATCAACATAATAACGTTTAAATTTCAGGAATTTCATTTTACACAAAAGATGGAAAACACTTAACTTATAAGGTGTGCAATTAATTTCATGATTTTACAAGGGAAAAACTAGTTTTTAAAGTTATTACCACTCTCCAAATCCAACGATTGCCTGATCTGATAGTGCTCTCACTTCCCTAACATAAATCTACACTATACCTTGCAAGTTGCTGCAAGGGCATGTGGCGGGGGGGTGTTAGGTCACCAGCCAAGTATGCACAACCCCAGTCATGACACCTCTACACAAATATCAGTTCGATCATACACTGAAATAAGGTACTTACATGCAATACTCATAATATTCAACAGGATACGTACATTTGAATCAAGCGAGAGGAGTTTTAAAAAGATGGGTCCACAAAAAAAACATGCCGGATGTCGATAAAATATATACAATACCAATGCTAATTATCTCCTTCGCGTCTGCTGTCATATCCATTTTGATCTATAATGATACAAGGGAAAAACGACATTTTACATCCCTCCATTCTACTACCTATCTCACCGATTTTACACTCATGATCGGACTACACGAAGCGTAGTTTTTCGGGGCCTTTAATATGTCTTTAAAAATCCTCGGATAAGTAATCTGCTTCAAAAATACACAGTAAATTTTACCTGCATTTAAACCTACGATCAACTCATAGCTCCCATCCTAATTCTTCCAATAGTGTCGCGACACTTCTACCCTGTTCATAACAACTTTTCATAAACCTAGCTGCTCTACGGGGTACTCAATTTAGTTCCAAAACGAAGCCTACCTCGTGAGAATGCCATGCACCCGCAGCACACTATTGGCGGGGCATAACTAACGTAATATAACATAACATTGAATGCGTAGCAGTGTGCGCATCCGAAGCTGATTCATTAGGTATAAATCATGTATCAGGTTCAATAATGACTCAATCACAATAACGTCTAGTTGTATATGTATTTCTTTCCATTGAATCCTGTATTTACTATCACAATTGAGAGACACAAGAAATCAAGCATTCGCGTTTCTTCCATGGAGCAAAATCTTCGATAATTTTTTACTTTTTTGTGAATAATTCGTTTTTCACGTGACATTTTAAGTTTGTACTCATTAAAATTTGCAAGGCCCGTGAATGCTGAATAATTTTTGCTTAAAATAATTCACTGTGAGGACATTATTCTTATGTATTGCTACCCTATGCAGGAATGCCTTCGTGACGGAGGATTGTTAGGAGCAAAGGAACTTCCACTCACCCATTCATAATTTTTAAGTTCCACCGCTTCTGGATATCAAGACGGGAAAAATGGCTGTGGACGTCGAAAGCCTTGTTTCGGGCATATACGTAAACTTCGCACAAAAGGGGAAAATGTGAAAATTTTCGAAGAAAACTGCAAAGATTATTGTAGGTCAAGGCGATGAGAGAACTTCTTGTATTTTCCCGGCCCTTTGCGTAAGGAACGGATGGACGATCGTCCGGCCGAGTTGGTGGCCCCCTTAGCGACGGCATTCGAACGCAAGCGAGAAAATGATACCTCAGCGCCACTCCTCGGTCGGCACTGGAGTTATGAATATGAGTCCCAATGTGATTCCTACGTATTGTGCGCTTCGCTGTGTCCTCAGAATTTCTGTGACAATCCTATTGATATCCGTTTCGAAAGCCATGCTTGCTTTCAAAAATCCCTTTGCATAGCATACATTCATGGAAATGGTTAAACGTTTAATAAGAATGCGACAAAGACATCAACAAAACATTTGATTAGAAGCGAGGGGTCGGAAAATTGATCGTTGAGGCAAGAGGATAGAAAGACAAGCGTACATTTGAGGCTCTTGAGATGTTGGTTTGGAGATGGAAATAGTAAAATGCACGGAAAGGAAAACAAACGAAGAACTAGGCATGACAAGAGAGGAGAGAAGATTGATATTGGGGTAAATTCAAAGGAGTCAAGAAAAGTGTATGCTCAGCGTTTTGATTTGCGATGGTGTGTTGGAAAATATGGTAGAAGAGAGAGCGTTAAGCAAGCGAGGTGGGAGGAAGAAAATAATAGGCGTGTTTTATGAAATGATATTGAGTGGAACAAAAAGATGTTTTATTATTATTCGGAGTATCAGGTTGTCTAAAGAGCCGAGGCTAGAAGGTAGCATGCGTCCATTCCAACACCTACCTTATATGGTAAACTGTTTCATTATATAAATATAAACAACCTCACTTATCAACCCGAAAGTCAGTTTGATAGGTGAGGGTAGAGTTCACCCAATACTTATCCCGACAGTGTATAAAATTCTCACATCAAGGTAGGGTGGCCAGTACCTTTCCCTGTGCCAGCTATGGTTTTCCAGAAAGATCTGGTACTCGAAAAATCACACAGTTTGGGTGAAGCTGAGGTTGCCTGGGAATCGAACCCGGGCCCTCCTGTCGATAATTAACGCTTTACCCAATTGGCTACTACGTGCTCCATACATATATAGATACATACACACACATATATACATATATACTGTATATACTTAGGTAATCACTTCATCTACCACAAGTTACTCTCAGCGTTACGACGTCACTCAAGTTATATCTATCGCACCCCCAAAAATCTCAGTCCTCAACTTGCTATTAGTTTGCATTAAACAGGATATCTTTCAAATCCTAAATGATTTTACCGGATATTATATAATATGAGACCAGACAGAAGAGTCATTATTACGAAGGAAATAAATTCAAAGAAAATGGAAAATAATATTTGGGAACTTTCCGGTGATGATATGATGACCTGGCCACTACTAGTAAGCCAATCAGTATCTTCATAGAAAGAGGAAGGCTCAGAATACCCACTAGAAAGCCAGATAATAAAAGCTCTACGGAAATTGAAAAAGATCATTGCCGTGAGATCAGATAAGGATTTAGAATGAATTAGAAGGGAAATGATATTTTGGAAATATAGTATATGTAGTAGCGTTTATTAGCTGGAAATCAGAATTCGTTTGCTC
Organism: Hetaerina americana; assembly: GCF_022747635.1. NCBI lineage: Eukaryota > Metazoa > Arthropoda > Insecta > Odonata > Calopterygidae > Hetaerina > Hetaerina americana. The sequence goes on from NW_027287316.1 coordinate 19,249,438, forward strand.
AATTTTAATCCCGATTCCGAAAAAGAGTAGTGTGGCAGCATGAGACGAATATTTAGGGAAAATTTCATTTCGTAAACAGAAAAAGTTGATCGATCGATCAAAGAACCGAATCGCTCAAATGATATTGACAAAAAGAGAACATGGCTCCTTGGAAGAAGATGAGTTTTAGTTGAAAAAGAGAAGGAAGAAGCACCAAAAAGAGCATTTAAAATTGGCATATAGAATGCATGGATGAGGATATATTGATTTCTTCCAACTAGAGCTCGTAGACTAAATTGATGAAAATATTGCAAATTGTTGAATATTTGAAGTTAAACGAAGATATTTACGTTGTTTTCAAAATATAGGCATGATACAGACTCAAACAGTAAGAATAACTTATGAAGCACTGGAGTCCGAACTGATAACGTAAGTGGTGAGACAAGATTATCTATTATCGTATCTTTATCCATTCGCCGACTGTATGATAAGAAAGACACGTGAAAAGCTTTTGGTAGGTGAAAAGTAAGTTCTATTTGCTAATGAAGAATCTCCATTAGCCAATTATCCAAGGGTTTTAATCGCTGTTCAGCGATGGAATGAAGTCAAATCATGTTAAGACGACAGTTATGAAATTGTGTTGAATTAGTAATTATAAGTGGAGTTTCTAGAGGAATACCATGCATTTGAGTAGGTAGAACGACTCACGTTGGAAAGAAAATGAGCAGGGTAACAGGTATATTAATCTTGTTTATAAAGTTGGTATTATTATTTATAGTAAACTGTTACAAAACCACACAAGTAAAATGCCACGACCCGGGTTTGAATGCTTTAGTATCTAGTATAGCAGACCTAATAATGGTGCTAAAGCATACGGTCGTGAACTATTTATATGGGTTTTTATAAAAGTTTGCAATAAACAATAATTTGTGAGATTTATACGTGTACATAATTCAATTAAATTTCTTTCTTCAAAGGATGTATGAATGCTGGATGCTTTCAAGGATGGAAGTGCCCTCGGCGAATATAAGTAAAAGGCTATAAATAAAAGGATTTAAAGCTTTAATATGGAGGGAAGTATTACTCCGAAAGCTCATATTAACTCGACCTCATCATTACAACCACGAATGATAACAAAAAGGTTATGGTAATTTTTTCGAATTTCATATTACGACAGAACTCAATATTTCGGTGCCAGTTCTTCAAATGCAATACTCTGAAGCGTTTTTCCATAAAGGAAGTTTAATGCAGACGCCAGTTTTTTTCTCCAAACTTTTCCGTTCCAAAAAATTCCACAGCCCACCTACGGATCCCCAATGGCGCAAAAGATAAATATCGGAGCCCTTCCGTAGTGACCTCAGCTCTAATATGAAAATACCTTTTTTATAATCTATCACGTGTGCATCAGAATATGTTTCTCCCTATGGAAAGTAGCCGTGGTCAATTCAAAAGAACCCCGCCACTTTCGGCGCTGTACAAAAAGTAATATATTTTTTGTTTTAAACCGAGTTTTCTTTTGACATTGCGACCCTGGGAATAAGACTGTGTAAAGGTATACAACCAGTGCTGCCTAAACGACAGTTTACACGTAGAAAATAATAGATTTTGAAACTTCTGCCGCGGAAAATTAAAAGAATACCTGTAAAGTGGAAAAACTTTGTGAGTAGTGGCTCAGGGTGAGCGAAACACAGCTTGGGACAAAACGAAACTAATAGGAAACGGAGCTTAAAATGAGTTCTAAAAAGATCATTTGTTGTCGAGTAAGAGATGGGCCTGGTTCACAAATTTGGAATGAAATCAATTTCTATGCCCATTAATTACTGAAACTGACATTATCCGCGGATTACTAGCAACCGTAGCTTAATAGGATTTTACCTACTGATAGAAATCTAAGCCATGGCAACTCTTGAGAAACTCCGCCTACGAATTCAACCAGGTTTAGTGGAAGTTGAATATTTTTTATTTCACAGTGGAAAAGATGTTGAACCACAAGAATTAGTATGAACCCCAGGATAAAAGTAGGGCCTATGCATTAAAATACGAGTATAATATTTGCACTGCAAAATACATAGATCAAACGTGTAGGAAATTTAGGACATGAAAAGCAAATTTGTTGTATTCGATGGTCTGGCTCAACTTTGTGGAAATTGATTTTCGTTAAACGAAGAACACAATGTAGGTACCTGATGATGACGCCTAAGCGTTGAAACTGGTAGTACCTAAATAAAGAATCGTGGAAAAATACATTGTGTTCTTCATTTAAAGAGCGTATTAGGTGTCTTGAAAATCATGACTTCTTGAATTTCTTTTAAAGTTTCATTTCCAATTATCTTGTGGAATGTAAAAAATTAGTGCTTTCAATCAGATTAGAATCAATTCAGATTTCGGGGGTTGTAAATTAGAATTTTTAGAAATTTTTAAAATTGTGGATGGTCAAAATTTCATTGCTTAGTGATAATATTTTTGCGTCCCATTTTTCTTTTCACTTTCTTTCACTTGTCCACTTGACCCGAACGGAGAGTTAGTCTGAAAACTATGGATATCATACCCTCCCACCCTTTCAGCATCTACATCTTCTATACCCCTCCCTTCTTGTTCTCACCCACCCCCTCCTCTCCAATTGACCAGTGAAGGGTACATAAGTGTGTACGATCCTTATCTGCTGTACCTTGACATTGACAGAGGTCTGTTAAAATAATTTTTTTAAAGATTCATGTTTGCAAAACTGCCAAGCAGTGATAATTCATTTCGAGATTAACCTATTTGTAATCCATGCCTTTTTATCTTTAACTTTTTGTTCCATTTAATATTACCATTGTGATTGACAGCTTGGAAATAATTTATATGGATTTTTCAGACTGCGCATATTATTCATATGTAACTTTTGATTTCCATGATTTTTCTCGGGTTTTCAGAGTAATTCTCACATTCTCTCCTATCTTATTTTTCATGCATATAACTAACTATATTCACTGAATAGCCTGTCTCTTTCCCATTATTTTGCATTGCTCACGGAAGTACAGGCTGATGACACAGATGATGCTGATGATACCTGTAAGAATAATTTTTGCGGGCTTCTCTTCGTGAAAACGTTCGATGAAACAATTAAAAACAATAACTACAGGGTCTTTCCCAAAAAGTAAGTAAAACGATTTTTCCTGGCAAAGCGGACGACTGGGATGGGACAATTTCCGGCGGGAAAAATGATGACAGGTCTTGGAAAAGCAATACGACCCGCGTCAGTTATCTGCGAGGCGTTACAGACTGCGAATCGCTGCTAGACTGAACCCTGTTCGAGGGTCGCGTCACAAATTCACGATGTCACTTTCCATGGAGCAATGATATGCGATAAAATGTTGTACTAAACTCAGGATATTGGATTTGGAGACCATAACCATGGTTAAGGATCTTTATGGAGATGGAGAAATGTCCCAAATGACAGTTTTCTGCTTGCATAGGACGTTCTGGGAGGGTAACGATGAGGAATGACCTGGAAATCCATCAACAACACAGTGTGATGAAAATGTGCAAAACGTGAGGCACATGCCCAATTCTGATTGATCCCCAAGTGTCAGGATGTTAGCAGAAGAGTGAAATATTCATAAAAACAGAATGAATTTCGTTTTTTCAGAGGATTTAGCCATGAGAAAGGTGTGGCAAGTCCCCAAGGTGCTGTTAGAAGACTGTCTGTGTGATAATCTTGCCTTGGACCTCTTGGACCACTGTGAAAGGGACCCGAATTTTTTAGAATAGGTGGTTACTGGTGACGAGATATGGGCCTTTGAGTACGACCCAAGTAAAACCCCTTTGAGTACCATTTTGGACCACTGGATTATGTCAGAGAGGCCGTGAAGAGGTGCCTGAACGAGATTCCCGTCGACGCCTTCCAGGAAGCGTACCAGAAGCGCGGCAGAGGCGTCGGTGTGTTGATGCATAAGAGTGCTGTTTTGAAGAGTATAAGTAATGTGTACTTTGATCTGCAATAAAGTTTCGCTCCGATTTATTCTACTTATATTTTTTGGGACAGGCCATGCATCAGAGAAATTTACGTTGTTCAACAAATATGTACTAAGGAAATACTAAATTATCATTTTCTTTATTTTGGAATGAAGGCGTTACGGAGAAAGTGCTAAATGCAGGGGAATAAAGAACTCTTTTTTTAAATGAAAAGAAAAAACAAGTTATCTGAGGTCAGAATATTTTGGTAAAAAATATTTTATGAACGAAATTCTACGCAGTTTCTAAAAATTCTGTATTTCAATACCAGTCGCACAATCAAACGTCATTTTTGCAGCCAGCAGAGGATACGATCGAAACCAAAAAGAAAAGATATGTAAGACTTTTTAAAAGAAAAACATTTGAATGGACAACATTCAAATGTATATACAACATTCAAATGTATATACAACATGGAAACATATATAGCTACATACTGTGTTACAAGATATTTGCTATATCTGAAACTTTGCAAATGTAAAGTGGCTAGTAACAAATAGGGTCATGGATTAACTTTATATCCAAATGGAGACTATTTTTTTGTGGTAAAAACCTACATTATACATTATTATTATACATTAACCTACATTATTATGAGAAAAATAATGAGCAAAGATAACATTACCGCTTTAACTTAACAATTAGCATGTTGTTACTGCATTTCTAAAGAATGACAATTGGGGCAGGAATGGGTCGATCATTCCTCGAGGACCCCGAATGCTGAAAGTAACGTCGGAGGGGACCAAAGCATGAAGTGCGCCTTCGTGGCCCCGGTTCTGCATGTCAAAAAAGTAACCCGGGCGGCGGGGCTCCACTAGCAACTATTGAGTTTGCACGAGCGGTGCGGGGGAAGGTCGTCCGACCAATGAGGTGAAGGGATTCGCTTCGCATTGCACGCATAGAGCTAACTAAATCCTTTCCCCTGGTTAGTCGGACGACCTTCGCACGGCACCCGCATGCATGAAAACGTAGTCTTATCCGTGTAAATCTGCTCTCACCACCACCGACCGCCTTTCGACAACATTCACACAAGCTTGTTTCGCCTGGTAATTTTACGTGAAATCGTGATATATTCTGCCTTGCGAAACAAGTTCTGTGCCGCGAAAGTTTCATCGGGTGTTCGGGTTTATGTACGGTTTTCGCGAGGGGTGATCTCGAATCTTGTTCGATATCGGTTCTTCCACTTTGAGTCTTCCTTTCTCCGTGCCACCATCGAAATGTGGCATAATTTCCGTGAAAATAAGATGAAATTTGAATTATAATTGGCTAAATGTTATGGGCACCTGGCCTATCGCAGAAAAAGAATCAGGATAGTTGACAGAGACACGCTCTTCCCGGAGAACATTGTTTCCTACAGCCGCGATACCGTGCGTAAGGTTTCAGACCCCAAAAGACCGAAAATGTTGGCTACCACCGATTCTCCTCTAGGTTATTCCTGTTAAACATCTCCACTGCGTATGAGTCATAAGAAAAAAGAGACAGCACATGGCTACCCAAGGGGAAGAGACGGACAATAGTGTCTGCCCTTAAATTACGTAAGGCTTGCGTTGTTTGGGGAGATGTGTCATTTCGTTCCCTTACCAGAAACATGGGATAGGGTTCAGGAGGAAATAAGGGTTATTATTGCACTATTTCAGAAATTGTTAAGGAAGAAATCACTTAATTACACTTGATCACCGGATAAGACATGCATGTAGTCCTCATGCTCACTAAAGAAACTGTCGTTTCAGAATTACTCAAGCATTTATCAACAAGTTAAAAGAGTTTCATTGGCCGTACTGCCAAAAACTCAAAAAATGGGTTTCCTTCCAACGCAATGCACTTCTTCAGCACAGGCAGGTAAATTAATTGGTCAGTAATCGTGGTGAAAAACGCTTTCGCCAAACGTAAATTCACCATTTTTTCTCATTTTTAGAAAAATGTTACCCGTTCGATATTTCTAATAGCGCCGATAATTATATACAAGTGGGGGCTTCATACCTGACGGATCCATACAAAAGAGATTAAGGTAGAATAAAGCCGAAATTTTCCTTACGTAATTTAAAACGACCCCACACTAAGGAATACATGTTATTTTTCGTCCATCTAATTTTCCACAAAGAATCCGGATTTCTGCCCAAGTACAAAAGTAAAATTTATAACTTAATTTTATTCAATGACTTATAAAATATCATATGCCACATCAGGTCTATTTACACTTATCCTCAAGCATTTTCTTATTGCCCTTGACTAACTTCAACACGATTGAATTTTGAAAAAAAACAAGTGCCACTGATGATTTCAATGATTACTTGTATTAATTAATGAAAGGCACTCTCAGGTTCACTAAATGAAGTGGAGTATGGAGCACAAAGTAGCTCACAATTTAATTTTAACTAAGTAAGTACCATGAATAAGCCTAACTTATAAGCAAATAAAAATCTTTGGATGTATCGGTCAGATAACTGAGACCATTGACCCTGAAAAAAATTGATATTCATCCATCATATATCATTAAAACACTATTGGCAGATAATCTTCAATCCCAAGTTTACGCGGGCATAAATATCATCCAAACAAATATTCTTTCATGGCGCGAAGTGCAATTTACCAGCTTTACAAAAAAATGATCAAATAATTATGATAAGTACATGGGCTAAGCGGCATGAATTTTAAGGGGGAGGTTAACGCATGAGATAAGTTGTCTCAGAGAAAAATGTTGTCCGTGTCCCAATTACGGACAACATTTTCCTCTACGACCTTTTGGGGACATCAAGGTGAATACGCCCGCATACCTGTACATACACTGAACACGTAAAACGCGAATTCCTTGCGAGTCGAGGAAAATTGGATGTTTTGTTTCATTAGGATGCTCTTGGGACAGGAAATGGACTGTTGGCAAACATCGGCGCTTCTTCTAACGGCCACTCTCAACACGTTCTCGGCCGGTTGGTTAGGGTATACGAGGTTGAATATGTAACGGTTTTTTTTTCTTTTAAGGGTTAGATTTTAATCCAATAACTTTCATTAGCATCCCGTTCACTGACGGAAAACTGGCAATATGTGCAATGGATGACAACACATGATCAAAAGGCAGGGGAAAAAATAGCAAGAATTCGGGAAGAGTAGTTGGGTACATAAATTATTTTTCGAAATAACTTCACTTGAAAAGTTAAAGTGTTAAAGCTTTGTATTAGCATTTTAGAATCATTAATCCGACCTTTAAGTCATTTATTAAAATAATTGGAGTGTGTTCGATTCAAGTGAGAGGCGAAAGCACAGATTGGCTGAAACTTAATACTTGTATTTGCCGCGTGCCGCCGGTCATGTTCTCACAATGTCACAAGGACATCATGAAAACATGATCCAGCGTTCCGTGTTGGTCGTACCGTTTTCCGGCCGCGGACAAATGTTTTCAATTGGGCCTAGTCATATATTTTCCATTTTTTAGCGGAAAGGCTTCAGATTTATCATCCAGCAGTCAAATTTATCCGACAAAGATGAAACAATTACTTGAGGAAACGACCGTTTCTATTTTTCCATTTTGCATCGTGCCCATTCATACAAAAATGACAACAACTGCTAGCGGTAGAGTTATTACCAGATGATATTTACCGCCGATGTAATAAACGTAACATTATTGGAATGAAAATGTAAGAAAGCACGGAGAAATAATTAAATTACATTGTGAGAGGGTAGTACAAAAATGAGTTGGTAGAACGATGTTAAGTAAGAATGTTAAGATAAGGGTAGTGAGCACTATGATTTGGAGCACAACGATTTGTACTTTCCAGGAACATGGGTCGTTGATGCCAGATGATAGTAAAGTGGATCAGATGATTTTATGGTGTGGGTGTAGAAAAAGATGTAAATGGTGAAATGGATGGTAAGGAAAAAGTGAAGAACCAAACATGGTGGGATAAGAGAGTATTGTTGGGAGAAATCCTTAGGAGAAATGAATGGTGGAAGCAGATAATTTTGATTAATGGCAGATGTTAAATATTATGATAATGCATGAAATATTGAAGACTGGGATAGAGGGGAGAATGTTAGGTAAATGAGGAAGGAAAAGAACAGACCTGTTCGATAGAATGAAGGGAGGGAGAGAGTGTACAGAAACAAAGAAGGGTTATTTTAGCCTTTGGTGTTATGATTCATAAGGTTTGGAAATATAGTGGTGGTAGTCTGTGTTCATTCTACCCTTATCTTTAATGGTAGACTACCATCAATATCAACAGAGGTGTCTGACCACATTTCACTATATGAGGGGCATATTAATTTGCAATTGATTCCATGTCAGAATAGGTGGAGAAGGTTGAATAGTGATTTCAGAAGGAATATGTCATGGGAGCCATGGGTGCAGGCTCAGGTGTAATAGGAGCAACAGGTTCGGGAGTGGGATTCCTTCGAATTGTTATTTTTAAAAAATGTCAACACACCACACCAGATTTAATGCCTAGAAACATTTTATAGTTGTTGACACACTAGAAAATGAATCGAAAGAATACACTTTGTATTTCCACAATTTATTTACTTAGCTTAGGTTTCAGATAGGCAAGGTAGCTACCTCCCCTATCATCATTTTTATAAATTGTCTTCCACCTAAAACATGACCAGATGATGACACTATGCGTTGAAACCTAGGTCATCTAAATAAATAATTTATGCCAAGATACACAGTGCATTCTTTTGTCTTGGATCACTTCTACAAAGTTAATCTGGAAACTGCATCATACACCAGGAAATGCTATTTCAGCTCTCCAAAGATAAGGACCAATTCCATTATGAATTCAAATGTGTATATTTTAACAATTCATATGTAGTTGAGGTCACTATAAAGTGGAATATAAACAGTAATACTTTGCGAATATATTCTATTGCTTCAGGCTTCACTTCGTGGAAGTATTTAATATCCATACTAAAAAGAAAGACTCATACTTTTCTTCAAATCTGTGGAAAAGTATGAGTCTTTCTTTTTAGTATGGATAGTAATACTTTGTTTCTTGGCTGTCAGGATAGACATTTCTAGAACCCCACAATGAGCAAACTAGCCGTAACAAGTGGTGATAAACCTAGCTTCCTAGCACTTCACAGGGTATAGCGTACTACATCTTGAAATTATGCCATAGTACTGATGCAGGAAAAATATTAGGGCTTCATAACTTGGAAAGTAACTGTTGAAAAATCTTCATAAAAAAATGTTTCATAGAAGCTAGGGTGACATAAAAATTAAGAAAAAACTAATCCACATCCTGTCTGCTGAATTAAGGCATCAAGAATGCTGGAATCAAAGTTGATCACCTTTCTTCCCATCCCTCCCTCCTCCCCAGGGCATCTCCTAGTCAATTTTCTAATTTATAATACACGTTGACATCTCTCGCACACCTATCTAATGTAAAATGTTTGGTGGAATATAGACTTTTTTTCAGCCCCAGATTGTTCAAAAAGAAAAATTTTGAAATACATAACTTCAGCCAAAAGAAAGTATACGTGCATTCTAATATCATTTCAGGACACGGATTTGGATAGTATTTTGAGATTTATATTTGCCCACATGAGAGACAAGAAAGATAAAAGATTAACAGCCTATCCAATGCATGGATTACTGCACTTGCAGCACTGCTTGTACGGATCAGGAAATTAACCACATTTGATTAGAACAATTTCAGAAGCAAACTAGGGACCCATTTGATGATTCAAAACAAGTAATATGACTCTGCAACTAATTACTCAAAATCACCATAGTAAAAGTTTCCTTGTTTGAGTCAATTCCAGGATATTGGATTGATATTATTTTTTCTTAAGAATGATTTTAATATGCATTAGTTGTTAATGGTGTAAGGAAAATAATAAAAATATTTAAAAAATATTGAAACAAATTTTAATTGTAACCTTTCCTTCAATCAAAACATACACAAAAATAAAAAATATATAAATTAAAAGAGCTTGGCAAGTATTTTCAAATCTTTCAACTCATGCTGGATGAGAGGAAATCACAAGCTGTGTGTTTAATCACAAAGCGCCACAATTATTGAACACATCATCTTCCATTTGTACAAATTTACTGGAATACATTTTTGACCGAAATCCTTAACGGAGTTCAAAAATTTTGCAGAATTTAAAATAAAAAATCATCAGAGCTTGAATATTATTTTCAAGGCAAGAAGTCATGAAATTTTAGGCCCACAGAAACTTGAAAGTGTAAACATAATGAAAAATTTCTTGTATAAAAACCAATCAAATTGGTGAAATGCTTACCAATCACTTCTGTTACATACAGAGGTGAGCCAGCACCTTTATAGTGGAAATATGGATACATAAGGAACATAGAAACCTAAGAAGAATTTACAATTTTCTATGTCTCTAAAGATAAACACAGCTCAGTAAATGCCTCTTCCTAAATTATTCACTGTAATCCTGATAAGATTTACCTCAAATTCAATCATACAAAATTCAGTTTTAATAGAACATACACATTGATATGATCAATCACTGTCACAGAGTTAACTCATGGACAGAATTTCCATGATTAATGCTTATCTGAACATTGCACAAATGATAGCAAATCAATTGTCAGTGGTAACAAGATAACTTCACACTACCCTACCATACAATAAATGGGGTTAAAAGACATGTATTCAGAAACTGTAATGTTATCAGGCGCACATTTACGTATAGTTAACTCCTTCATTATAGCTCAATTGACACCGTTGAAAAAACACCATTTCATCACTTATCCATTATCTGCTGCTATATCATCTAGTAACTGCTCACATAATTAGAATAATAGTTTGCAAAAATACTATTTAACTAGTTATACCAAAATATACATTCTTATTTAAGTAGAGATATACACATATACAAAAATCCACAGGTAGAATAATATCTCAGGCATCAACAATGAATAAGAATTAAAACTTGGAATGTGCATTTACCAAAGGAACTCTAGTGCAATAATACAATAATATATATGTAATAGAAATCAAATGATCAAATCTTCCATAGCAGTAAAAAAGAAATGCTATCTTTTTAACTGGATACTTGAAAAATGACATTCTATAAACAACAGGAAATTCATAGATGAAAATAAATTATGATACAAATCCTGACTGACATAAATTACTAGTTGCTCTTTATAAGCAAAATCTGTAGACAAAAGTCAATACATAGCATTATGAAATACTGTAGGTACCTATAGTTCCATTCAAATAAACTTCCAAGGAAGAATACAGGATGATACACCAATATAAATGGTTGTCATCAGACACTGAAATATGATTATAGCCAATAATATCAGCCATAATACCAAAATAAATAGTAAGTTTTAATCATGCTGGATGATATGCCACACAAAAAGCCAAGTGCCAATGTGATAATATCACATTCACTTTATATATATATATATATATATATATATATATATATATATATATATATATATATATATATATATATATATAATTATATATATAATTATATATATATATGCATGAAGAGAATTAGACCAAGTCACAATTGAGTTCCAAAAATGTACATGCAAACTGCAAACAAGTACATACAGTATACTTCTTTAACAGTATTACAGAAGAAAACATAATTGCTGCCTATGATCATCAGTTCCAAATAGCTAAACAGAATTTCAATTGAATAAATAGAATTATTGGAAAAAAATAAACACAGCAAATGCCATACAGTATAACCTCTAAATGCTAAATCCCTTTCTCGATAGTCAAAAACGCTAACCAGCATTTGAACTAAACTAGATACCTGATGGATAAGACTTTTTGAAATTTGAATGTTACTACGCTGCAAAGTTTAAGAAATCCTTATTCTTATGATGAAACATCTTCAAGAGAGTACTCTTCATTTTATTAACCCACGGATATATAAGTAGAAATATGTCAGTAAGTTTCAATATTCATTAAAATATGTATGTAAAGCCAGATTCATTTCCTACACAATGCGGAACTGATAAATTACTATCTCATAAAATCACTGAATAATGCATTTCAAGACCCGAAGTGATTTTCATGGCCACACAATTACCTCAGCAGCTATTACTATACCCAAACAGTACTAATACTTTTATCACATATTGTAAATTATGCTGCATCACATGCAATGATCACTTAAATTATGAAACATATTATGTACAGGTAATAATCTATAGAACTACATTGGAAAGCTAAACAAGGAAAAAACTAGTTGCCTGGTAGAATAGAGGAAATCCAATCCTTTGTTGTTTAGAATCACATCATACTTTATAAAGTACATTGACAGTTGTAACACCCTGAATTACATTATAGTCTTTCCCAAAAGCTTTTTGACTCTATATTTACCATCTTAATAAATCTAACAGAAGAACCTTTAATTACAATATTGCAATACTGGATTAAATGTACTTCAAAATTTTAAGAGAGGAAGGACAAAAAAATATGAAAAGCATGTCATAAATAAAATACAGTGATGGGCACATGTGGGATGGATCGATGCATAATGTTACAATTTCAATGCCTAACATTTTCATACCTAAACACTATACAGAAAAGTAGCCACCATTATACTCATAAAAAAATTGTAATAGTGACATTAGCACTCTAAAATGGTCTACAGAGAATATGTTTTCCTCTCGATAGTGTCAATGCTTTACTTCTGTAGCATGCAGGAGCACTTTGGAATTTCAAAGTGCTCCAACATCTGAAGTCATCAAACCAACAATTAATCAAGTAATATCCAATGGCAATGCAGCATCTGGAAGTGAGCCAACAAACTTCTGGCAGAGCAAGCACATTACCCACTGAAATTTGTCCACATCTAACCAAATTCAAATATGCAGCTTCATTTGATGGAAGGACAAAATAACAAAATAAATTGGAGCTCCAGTAAAATATTTAAAATTGAGACATTACCAGAGATGAACAAGAACATGCCATAAATTTGGTTGCATGGGTTCATTTTACAGAATGAACATTGGACCAGGTTATTTTGAGACCAAGTGAATGACAACACAAGTATTAAGACAAAATAGTCAATGAGAAGTAAAATTTACCAAGTGGCGAAAATAATATAGAGAATAAAACATACATTTCAAAGTAAAAGCGTCAAATGGAATGGACCTTTCTATTCAAGTGAGTTTATGAACCCATATTGTCCATGGATCCCAATATGTCACGTAAACAAAATCAATTTTGATCAACAACAAAGTTCAACTAAAAAAAAATTGCGCGATTTCAACTAAATGCATAAAAAGCACAAATTCTGCCTGAATAATACATTATAAGTATCCATTATTAAAATAGAAAGAAAGACTCGTACTTTTCCACAGATTTTATTATACCGTACAACGCGTTTCACCGACTTGCGGCATCATCAGGTACCTGATGATGCCGCAAGTCGGTGAAACGCGTTGTACCGTATAATAAAATCTGTGGAAAAGTACGAGTCTTTCTTTCTATTTTAATAATGGATATCAATTACTTCCACGAAGTGAAGCCTGAAACAATAGAATATATACATTATAAGTATTGAAAACAACACAATATGACTGGAGTGAATCAATTCATGAACATGTTTATAGCAATTATAGCAAGCTTACAAGTTTAAAAAATGGTATGACATGTGCTGCAAACTGAAGTTGAAAGACTATTGTGATTACCTTCAGTAAAAATAAGGGACAAAACAATGCATACTATTTCGATTCTGAATGTGAATGAAAATTCCCTTCCTAGTGGAATACGGGAGGAAGTGAAAATTTTCATCAGGTGAAGATTATGGTAAGTATTAGATGCCCAATACACTTTTACCAACACATAGGCATATTTACAAGAGCACAAAATAAATTTATAATCAATCAAAATCATAAATAATATACAATTAAGTACACACACACTAGTGTGAAATTTGTGGGTCATCAACTTTGACAATATTCCTGATTTAATATCATTGTATTCAAGTTGATAACTAAGAATGAAACATCAAAAAAATTTAATGTGATGTTAAGTACATATGGGTAGCAATAAGCTCGAAAAAAATATTCACAAGTTTAATAAATTACTACACATTAAATGGGCCATTTGGAAAAAATTAATAATGAAATTTGTTCCTAAAATCTTACAAGGCAGAGTGTCCTTTCTCCTACAATCAACTTTTCATGACACTAATCTCCTCATCATGGGTTTATGCACTAACTAAACTCGTAGAGATTTAAACATATATATATATATATATATATATATATATATATATATATATATATATATATATATATATATATACACACACACACACATATATATATATATATATATATATATATATATATATATATATATATATATATATATATATATATATATATATATATACATATATAAACATATATATACATATATATATACATATATATATACATATATATACACACATATATATTTTGTATATATATAATTTCAAGACCTGTCGAACAAAAAATAACAACTCTTTGGATTACATTAAAATTCAAGACAAGTTCCTAGAGAAAAAAGAAACTTGAACTCCAAAATACTCTAGGCACTTGTGCAAAGATCGATGTTGCAATACTAGTCACTTCATTAGGATTCATTTTTGTATCATGATTCAATTAGTGCTATTTTTTTTAAATATTTATGAGGGCTTCTACCAGAACAAAATATGAATTAGAACATTTTACGAACAAACATTAGCATGCACCATACACAAACACAAATTCGTGATGCTAGACTGTTGCTCTTCCTGAAATTTTTCATTGTAAATTATTTCAGAATAATCCTTATAATAAATAGTCACAGTAAAGTTTACATTAAACTGGAGGGTATTTTTTGGAGGGAGAGTGACCAATGCCTATATCAAACTGGGAATTTTTTTTTACCAAATAATGGACGTACCAAAATTAAACACAGTAAATATTTACCAATACTATGACAAGTGATCACCCTCAAATGTCTGTATTCTAGTCATTGAACAATGAGACCCGTAATAACTGGATGTGCATGTAGTACCCAGAGAGAGTTTCCATTTAAGCTTCAAAATATTATGCCCTTATTATCTATTTAAGGAAATCGGTTAACTGCAACAATATGTAAAAAGCCTACCTTTGTGTCAAGCATTAACTTTTCATTTACCTTCAAATGATGAAACGTAGGTATTGAATGTGTGCTGACATACTGATCTATCAGACTGTTAAATTTTTTTAAAAAAAGGGATTAAAAATACGAGGGTGCTCAGCTTTTGCCCAATAAGGAAATTTACAAGTAACAATATAATCATTAGAATAACTTAAAAATACCAGCTACCACATGTGAACTTCCATAACAGGAAATATTTTACTGTATAATTCCCTTAATGTTACAGCATTTATCTCAGTAAATAGACAGAAAAATGCAGGGCAATTTAAATAGTAAAGACTCACATTGAGAAATGTTATAGGTAATGCTCTACCCTTCAGGAAGTCCAAATGGAAAATAGAGTTGTGTGGCAGTAATAATAAAATACTGAAGTCAAACAAACAATCACCCTATGTAATTTTACTATAAAATCTGATTGCACAGAAAACTCAACGCCAGTCACTATTATTGAGGTTAGAATGAAATGAGGGGCTTATATATTTTTTTAAATATTGGTGTTGTAAGCTCCAAGTAGAAGCTGTATGCATAGAAGAGAAAACTTATTTGGCCTGATGACATGCATGCAATCCAAAATATATCTAACTCTTCATGCAGTAACACCCTACCCTAAACACAGTCGCAGTCAAGGCGAATAAATTCTACACTTTAAAAATTGTCACATTTTAATTCACATTTTGCGGATGACCCTGCACGAAGTTACCATCATAGGATCTACTGCACTTCTTTGAAATTTTTAAAACCACAATATTCAACCTGAGGATTGGCCATGATAAATATAACAGAAAAAATAGTGAAAAAGATAAGTTGGAAAAATTTCAAAGCATCAGCTGACATTAGACTTAAAGAGAAAGCCTTAGGTTTTGATTGCTGCGGTCCCACAATAGTTTCTAAGGTAATAACTGAAAAATTACATACAAACGATGGAGAAGTGTTTTGGGGTCACTATAATGTAATGTAGGCGGGTATCATTTACTTCCACCACTGCTTCTCTGCTTTTGAGTGAATGAACTTTTTGCAATTCTAATAGAGCCGCAATTGTCAAGTAAATCTATAGAAAAACAAATGAAGCAAAGGATGTCTCAAAAAGGAAAAAATTAGGCATTCAAGCATATGGAAAAATAGCAAAGGAAGCTTGTGTTAAGTTTTTAATCAAATTTTCATATTCATTTATCATCTCAATAAGCATTCTTTGAACCCTGTCATAGAAATTTCTATTTATGAGCAATGTCAAGGAGACTGTAGAGAGGCCACGATGAATACATCCAATGGCCTAGAAGTCAAGAATTTTAAGTCACTTTAGAGTAAACATTTGGTAATTATGCATTTTAAAAAGTCTCTGAAGGACGGATCAAAATGTACTCAACAAGATATGAAACGATTTTGCCCATAATCCCACTTTTTTAAAATGTTTCAAGGACCACTGTAGAGATGAAGATAGTCTACATGCTGCATATTCTCGCTTGGATTTTGATGCATAAAATTCAAAATCTATTCATTAACAAAGAAAATTGAATCTAAACCTTTTGATGGCTAGACATACAGTATATAGGAAATAAAATTTGTCATAAGTAACTGGGTAACTTATAGTTAAAGTGGAAACAATGAATAGAAATATTTGTGACGGGTGGCATACATGCTGCATGCAATGAACAACTTACATATTCCTTCATAATTATACAGCACATAATTGGGCATTGGAGCGATATTTTAAGTGGAAAAAATCCTCATGTCAACAGGTAGAAGAGACTTAAAAGAGGACAAACTCATTCGGAACAAAAAGATGAAAAAATTTCCTCCGATGTTTCATGTGAGAACTGTACATAGATAGTAGAACTGGCTAATCGCATAAAGTCACCAATATTTAATTCTAATCCTAAAATGGAATGTTACTTATGCAGAAATGTTGCATTTGAATCCCTAAGTCAGCTTAGACACAACTGATGAATTTCATCAAGTGGAGCAATATTGAATGAAAAAATCAAAACAGACAGCACTACAATTCTGTGATTATTTTTAGCAATTGTGCGCAACCAATGTGGAATTCAAAATCTACAGCCTAGTAGCACCATTGAGTCAATCAATTAAGTACCAAGAATGCCTTAAAATCACTTCCCAATGATCATTTCCATTAAAATGACTACTTTTAATGTATAGCATCATCCGAACAGATGCCAGGTAATGAGTACATACAGATGAAGGAAAAGTACTATTATGGAATGGAACGCACAAAGTAAGTTATTACGAAAATGTGCATCAAAAATCAGTTAAAAAGAAATAATTTCCATGTCGCACCTTAAGTGAATTGGAACAGAGAGATAGTAATTGAATAAAATACAGTCCCAGACTTTCATTTTTAAAAGTGCAAAGAAAATCTGAGCATGAAAAAAAAGAGAGGACATGTTTAGCTGCTATAAAACTATGTACATTTAAATCAAAATAATTGCATTTCATTTTTATAAGATTGAATTCTGCTCAAGATTTCCCGAGAAATATGCATTGATATAGTTATAGTAGTACAGCAGTTGCACATGTTGAAAACTAGGAATACACGAGGAGTGCACAAGACCATTAAATGCTTACAAATAAGTGATCAAACACCAAGGCTATTAATATTAGAAATTCATGAAAAAATATACATTTCTAATGTTCATTCAATTAAAAGAATGAAAAATATTTACAAATAAATCTATGGCAGAATAATTATAAAAATAAATATGGCTGCAATAACAACTTAATTGAGCCAATAAATACACACTGATTGCACACATAATTGGCTAATTCATAAAAAAAAACCTTCATGATATTTTCATCAATGCTTCAAAAAATACATTTCTATCAATACGAGGAGCTTTAATTCGCTTTGTCACAAATAATAGTGAGCAGCAGAATAATAAGGAAACACCATGAATAAAATAATTGTTTTTTTAGATATGAACTTTACCTTAGCACAATGAGTGAAGATTCTGAAGATAAATTCAGATGGTTTGCAAAATGTCACTTTAAAAAAATCTCTCCTAAATTGACATAAATAGGTCAAGTACACAAAAATACATTCAAGGAGAAAATTTAAAAACATAATCAGGCATTTTCAATCCAATGATTTCAACACAATAATCAACTTCACTCAACAGAATGAAGTAAATTTAAGCATTTTAAATAGTACTAATTGCAAACCTACTGTGTTCCTTCATGAATGATTTCAATAAATTAATGAATTAGAGATGTATCTTATAAACACTATACACAAGATTACATTACTAGGTATTTGTTTGCTTAATGTGTGATTCCAGGAAAACTCTACCTGCTATAAGGTCACTACCACATTTTAACAACTTCAGAGTACTCAGCTCAGAAGGCAGAAGGGTTTTTAACACTATTTCATCATTTGTACATGTACTCCTACATTTAATTTTTCATCATTAATTCAACAAAATATTCATGACCCCCATTAAAATTACTAACGGCAACTTCATTGCACAATATTCATTCATAAAAAAAAGGGGTCACTCATTGCAAGGACATTTCTGAAGACAAGACTTTAAGGGCAAATACAATCATCAAAACAGATTTTTGTGCTCCGGCCACAAATTGGCATTCACTCAAATGCTCATGATCCAGTTGGGAATTGAATGTTTTCCAGTAAAGATAAAACCAACAACAAAGTAGGTGATAAAACACAACACCTACTCAACTTCATCTTTCAAACCGCATCCATCTTCATCTTATACCAAGGTTTAATATAAACATAATTAGTTGCATTCATTCATTTTCATTTCCAATTACTATGAGGTAAATGCCAATACCAACAATCTGGGTATGTTAACACTTAAATTTTACACGGCAAGACGGGCTATTCAAAGCTTTGGTGTTTCGTACCCCTTGAAAGAATTAACTATTGCAATTATCATCACCTGCATAGAAATGCAGAAAAGGCAGTGGAAAGAAAGGCATAACACCTAAAAACGGCACCTGAGTCACACTAATTAACAGTGATTAATGACAGAATCACAACCAAGAGTAACAAACTTTGCGAACATGCAGACCTTAGCCAACCCAGCAATGTGCACAAAAGGAACTGAGGCGTAAAGAATGTTCACATCTCATAAATATAAGAGACCAAAAACACTTCACTTTCTATTCGGATAAACCAATTTCTCAAAAGAAAATGGGTTTCTCAACATGCAACCCACCATTTACAAAATTATTGGAAATTTCCCCTTAAACACAAAAATATCTCTCTTTCCTCATGCAATACTTCATGAAAACGGCCTAGAAAGATCAGCATAACCTGCTCACATGACCTAAACGAATAACCTCTTTAACATTCACAAATAAAGAGAAAGGCAATTTCGTGAGTGTTTCGCACTCATTCTTAAACATTAGGAGGAAGACAAAATGGGCATGAGGGGCTGGAAAACCCAAGATAACTCTGCCCACCATCCCGGAAAAAATAAATATCACAGTAAAGTGTAAATCACTAACTTTCTCCAATACTCAATATATTGGAAAGGCACGATGCGTATTCAGGAAACAACACAACACCTCCTTGCACCACCCTCATCACCAACAACCTCCCCAGTTTGACCTGAGAAGCGGTTAATAGGCAGCTGGGGACTGCCCAACGAGATTGTGGGGGATGAGAGGGAGCTCTTGAGTTGAGGTTTTGGCAAAGACCCACCACCACTGCTGATGCTATCGCCCCGCACTATTGAACCATCAAGCGATGAAGGGCCATTTCTAATTTGTGCCCGCTGCTTTTTCAAGTCAGCCAGAGTCCCAGGATTGATGGTCACTGACACATGGATGTTTATCTTCCCATTACCAGCCTCCTGGGTGACATAGCTGGCCTCCGTCGATGGAAAACCTGAGCCAAGATAAGACACTTGTAGGTTTACCCTCATAAACAAAGGTGAGAAGGAGCATTTTTACAGAGTTTAAGTGTAAACAAAATTCATCTCCCACCAGAGACATCAAGATAGCCATGATTGGTTGATGAGTGATCATTTGGGTTAAATCACACAGATCGTATTGAAGAGTGTAAGCAAAGACTGACAAAGTTTATGAACATGTAGGCCTAAAATTTATCACATTGCTACATAAATGTAAACCACTGGCTAATAACAAGGGCACTGAAAATTAAATAAAGTTAAGTGGGTTTAATCACATTTAATCCTTCAACAGCCTCCATGGCACATTGTTTTCCATGCAACAATCCTTTAAATCAGACCACAACATCAATATGGCAGATGAATGGATTTTGATTAAAGTTATGGACATCAAATGTCTGCCTTTTTAGACTGATTATTAGAAGGATAAGGTTCATAATCCCAGCGACATCACATGGACCTTGATGTGAAGGAAGGGCTTGAGTGATCCATAGAGCCATGCTCTGGTGGGAGCAATGGTAAATGCTACAGGTAGGGTAACTCATGCCAGTTGGGTCAAAGTGTAAGTTGATAGGTAGTCTGAGCAGGATCTGTACCTCAGGGAGGCATATGACAGCAGAAACAAAGACAAGAAAGAGGAACACCATATTGACAAGAGGGAATTGGAATATTACGATGATGAATAGGGAAGTTTGAAAAAATTGAGGAGAGATGGAGAGAGGAAATATAGACATGTAATTCAAATGGCAAGATAAGATATTAGAGTTTTTTGAAGTGATTGTTTCAAAGTAATAAATAATAAAAGGGCACAATCAATCCAGGGTAGTCATAGTGCTGAACCGAAACTCAGGAGACTTGTAGTAAATATGGAACAGGTGAATGACAGATTAAGAGCCGACCCTGTCAATCTAGTGATATTACAGGTGTACTGCCGACAAGCACCCATAAGTAAGAAGTACATGCTGTATACAGTACTTTAGATTCAATGATTGTCAGGGCACAGAGAAGAAAACACTTGACAGTGATGGGGAATAGGAATCCAATGGCAGGCAAAGGAGAGAGAAGCATGAGTATAGAGAATATGGTTTACGAGAAAGAGATGACTGCAGGGAAAAAAAGGTTGGGTTTTGCATAAGAAATAGCTTACTTATAGAAAACCTGATTTAAAGAGGACTTTAGGACCAGGAATACTTGACTGTGAGATAGAAAAGGTATTATGTGGTCTAGAAGTCCCTGTGTCCATATGATAACTTGTTGCTGCTGCAATGAACTTGATTGGTATAAGTCCATCTTTTCCCTACCTTCCCCATTTCCCAATCCCTTCTTCCCATCTTAGCCAGGGAGGTTCGATTTCTGCTTCAATGTCTCGATTTTCCAATTAAAATAACGAATAGCCTAAAGTAGTACATCAACATTTTTCTTTTACCCCAGTCCCCTTGATCCTGAATCAGTTGATACCTCATCATTGAGCATCAGTGAACAATAATTCACCACAAGGAAATTCATATCTGAATAAAAACATTTGAACAAACAGTTGAAAGTGAAGATTATTACCTAAAGGAGATGTCTCTCTGAAGCTATCGTCAATGCCACTCCAGTTACCATTATCCCATTCACGGATGACTTCATGATCGGAGTCCTGTCCCTCAGCTGGAACCCTCCGACCACTGTCGGACAGAGATGACTTCATGTTCGAATTCTGAGGAAACTGTGGGCCATCCAAACCATTTATTAAGGAAACCACATTGCTTGGGCCAGGAAGTGAGCTCACATCCCCAGCTGCCGCATAGCCCTAGGAACAAAAGTAAAAGAGACATGATTCGTACACATATCTAATTGAAAGACAATAAGCACAAGACTGAAATGAATATATTCAACAGATTGAGGCAAGATGTAGTGGAAGTTCGTAATTATGAGAAAAAACAAATTTGCACTTTTCCACAGATGTATTTTTAATGTACAATGCATTTCAGACCTGTAGATACCTGAAGATAGTTCATCGAACCATCTTCAGGTACAAGACAAGATTCAAATTGTGATACGTCATATTTATACCTTTTTGAGGAAGGGAGGGAAGAAAAGAGTGAGGAGTAAGGTAGGTGGGGACAAAGAGAGGACATATGGAAAAGCCAAAGAAACAAGAGTAACTAAAGAAATGGAGAGGTAAAAATAACGGGGGGGGGGGGAGAAGATAAGCACTTGTGGTTATTATTGAGAGAACGGTGGCAAGTAGCTGGTATCTTGGCGGTAGGAAGGAGGGGCTAGTTTGTCTTTGTTGCAGCAAAGGATTTTTCCTAGGGTATGCGGATTATGAAATGATATATAAAACTTTCTTTTATTACATTTTTAGGCAATCTTATTGGAACGATCACCTACAAACAATAGACGACACCAATTTTTGGACTTTTTTGTATGGGGGTAAGGGAGCATAACTGTGAAATAAATTTAGCCTGTAATTTTTTTCTTTAAGACATTGGCGACAATGTTTACACTACATTCTTAAAGAAATAATTAAAATCTAAAGCTCAGTACACCTTCCCAATCATGCCAACAACTTTTGGAGCACGAGTCACCAATCCTAAAGAGAATATATTTTTAACCTTCATTGCTTGTACAGAGCACCTTTTGCCTTTTCAAATCAACAGGCCTTTACATACAGTTTATTGTCTGTAAATACATCCACAAGTCTACTTCATGCCACCAGTTGACTGCTGGTGCAGTGGCAACAGTGACTTAGTTTCTTCTTCTGGCTCAGTAGCACTCAAATGAGTTTTTCCATTTCAACTGAGATTAGCAGCAAAGTTATTAGATAAATACTGAGATGTTTTAAATTCATGGAGACATGGTAGTCCAGGGGTAGAGAGTTTAACTACTGACCAGAGGGCCTGGGTTCTATTCCCAGGCATACCTCTGGGCACCTACTGCTTCAACCAACTTGTATGATTTTTCGGGAACCAGAACTTTCAGGGACACCATTGGCAGCCCAGGGAAATGAACTGGTCCCCTTACCCTGATGTGTGCATGTCACACCCCATTTAGGACTGAGTATTTGGTCAGATCTAATTTAACCTAAAATACAGGTCTTTGGGTTGATGACTGTGCTTATGGTTATTTATTTTGAATTTAACATACAGCATGAATTTTCTAATGAGGAAAAAAACTATTGGCAGTTTCAAATTACACTAATATAATAACAAAATCAATGCTCGACACACAGAATTTTCTGCGAAGGAAAATTCTGCTCCATCATACTGACCAGTACTATAGCTATTTTTTTTACTTCCAAATGTTATAATGTGTGCACCACTTCATTATTACTGATTTTTGAAATGTATCCGCCAAAATAAAAGGGGATAACACCAAGGCCAAAATGATTCACTACCTGTAATTAGGGGTTAATGCATGCAAATTTTAAGCCTGCCAAATTCCATAGCTCACCTCATGAGCCAATAGCATCAGCTTAGCCTCCTCTTGGGTGTCTTTCTTTGTGGTGAGGTTCTTGTCTCTTATCGATGTGCGCCGTACAGACTGTGTCCTCTTGTTGTTCGACTGAGATCTTCGCAACCTTCGCTGCCCGGCCTCTTGCTTCCTCCTGGTTTCTTGCTCCATGAGAAGCTGCCCTATGCGCTCACGCAGCTCAGGGTCTTCACATATGTCTATTTAATAAATTGTAATGAAAAGAATGCATTATAATATTACAAGATTTATGTACTGTTTGTGAAAACAATTATAGCTATTATTTTGATTGTATTCTATCAAATCTGATTAGAAGAGAACTGAAATTGTCATTGTTTCTTTCACCTTTGTTCACCAAATGTACATAAAATTACATAAGACTCGTATGAAAAAATTAATTGGACTTATCTATTTATCTGTTCTATATATATATATCTATTCTATAACTTATCCATAGATGATCAGACTGATAAGCAGGCATTTTTTACTGGCTTTAAAATATAATGTGAAGATGAGAAAAAGTTGTAAATTATAATTGGGAAATTTAACAATTAGCACATACCTGTTGGAGTTTCATCATGTTTTGTTTTGGCTTCAAGATCTGCACCACTATGTGCCAACATTTCTAAAACCTCCAACTAAAAAAGATAAAACAGTGATACAAAACCAACACAAATTAATTGCTCATTGAGTAAAAATATATCTTAATTCACTAAGAATTAGGGGCGAGTGGTATCTTAAAATTTTGGACTCTGGAACCACGAATTACTCTCCAATCAGGCTGTAACTTTTCAGGAGCAGCTAACTTTATGAAAGCAGAATATGGAATGATAACATCCTTGAAATTTCAAAAGTCAAAGTTACCATCTCTTAGATTGATGTACTAGGCTAATGGATAAGAATGTGGTTAATAAATTTGGAAAAAAAGGGCAACTTGTAATGTAACCTCTTCCTCATTATAGGAAACACATTGGAGAAAAATGATTAATAACACTCGCAATTTTCATTACACTCAAGTGTTAATTATAGTCTCTCTCCAATATGAAAAGTTTCCACAAAGTAAAGCCTGAAACTATATAGTTTGATAAGAAACATGTATTTAATTAAGTAAAAAGTTCAAAACACCAATAAAGAACTTGAGAAACAACCTAAGTGTTTTAGATATATCAACAAGACCTAAACATTCCATAAAAATGCATCAACTCATAGCAATACACATTACTAGTTAATCATAACTTCAACTACAAAATAGCACTAAAAGCATGCATATAAAAGTATTATTAACCTCTTTAGACATTTAAAACATATCTCATGGATGAACTCATTCATTAGTTAAACCTAAGATGAGAGCAGCCATTTTTTGGCAGTTATTGAATTCCAGAGCATGGATCTCAAAAGTATCCACGTTTGCAAATGGCAAAGAGCAATCCATTTAAGAAAGTCAAAGAATAAATCCTAAAAATGTGTGTTAAGACATCCAGGCTTTCATTAAAGTTGAAAAACTAACTCCATGCCATTTCTAATCAAAGAATAATTTTAATAAATGAAAGAAATAAAACAGCTTTGGTTAATTCCACTGCATTTTTATTTTTGCAACCTAGGTCGACACTGAGGTGTAATATTTAGGTGATAAATATCAGGTTACATATTTCAATAAAAAGTTATTACACATAACTTTTACAGCAAACAAAAGTTTTTATTTCCTAGTTCCTTGCATGCAAACATAAAAACTAGTTTCCTGTTGACTCATAAAAAACCTTAAAATTACTTTCCCACCACTCCTAATAATAATAACTTCTGGAAAAGTTCCACTAAATGATCAACAAATATTTAAAAGAAACTCAATCCTAAAATGACCATCATAAGCAAGGCCATCAAGATATTTTACTTGAATCAACAACTATTTTCAAACATTACAGAATACATACAAGGAATGTATACTATTACTTTTGATAATACTTTTCCAACTCTGAGTAAGAATTTAACACCTAATTTCATCTCTATTGTCGTATGATGGAAGTACATAGTAAAGTCATAATATGCTGATACTCACATGACCCCAACAAGCAGCAGCATGAGCAGGGCTCCAACCATCTTCATCCCTCACATCGGTGCTGACATGCTGCTCCAATAAAAATTCCACCACTCGCACATATCCATTGGCTGAAGCAATATGAAGCTGAAAGAAGAAGTATGAAAATCTTTAAAAAAATTTATTTCCATGGTCTTTCCACATTTTCATTAACGTGAAAGAAAGTATCAGGAACATTACACAGTATTTTACAGGCAACAATATGGACATTATTACAGAAGTTTACAGTATTTCCATAGGGATAAGTCTAACAAGAGGGAGGACCAGGGCAACATATGACCAATTGGCCAGAATTTGGTAGTTATGTTCCCTCAAACTCCCCAATCACAGAAATTACAAATTTGGGGTAGGAGGACTGATATTTTGTTTAAATAATAGATAAAATGATTAGTACATTCTTATGATGTAGTCGCATATGTTATTACTCTTAAGTAGTATTCCAAAGATCTATAGTTCAAATCAACATAAAATATTTCTATTCATATTTTGTGCAGCCATATTATTATGAACTCAAAAATTATTTCAATTGTTTACATTCAAAAGATCATTACCTCAATACTTAAACAGCATCAATGAACATTGAATATAAGGAAAAACCCTAGCAGTAAGAGCTCAATTCTATCAATATCAATGAACATGGCAAAGGCTCATAACACACTAATGCATAGACTATGCCATACAGACAATCGAGATATAATACAAGCCTTATATGAATAGATGAAGATTTCTACATCAGTATTATGTACTATCAATTTTTGGAGCCAAAATAACTAATTTACTACCTTGATCAAAAATTTCCCGGAATTTATTCAGAAAATTAAAAATACAAGTTTATTCATCTAAATCTATATTGTCCCCTTGAAAGTAATCCCCATCGACTGCAACACACTTATGCCAGCGCTTGATCCAATCCTCGAAACATTTTTTATATTCGGTTTTCGGTATGTCCATCAGTGCTTCCTGCGATTTTTCCATTACTTCCTCTCGGCTGCTAAAACGCGTTCCCCGTAATGGTTTTTTAACTCGATTGAACAGAAAGAAGTCACAGGGAGCCAAATCAGGTGAATTCGGTGGCTGTTGGATGGTATTTGTTGCATTTTTCGTCAAAAAATTACGAATAATGATAGCACTGTGCGACGGTGCGTTATCATGGTGCAAAATCCACGAGTTTTCTGCCCACATTTCTGGTCTCTTTCGGCGAATTGCTTCACGCAAACGTCTCATAACGCCCAAATAATACTCTTTGTTTACTGTCTGGCCTTCTGGCAAAAATTCATGATGCACTACACCGTTGTAATCCATGAAAACCGTCAGCATTGCCTTCTTTTTTGACTGAAAACGACGTGGTTTTTTTGGTCTCGGCTCATTTGGTGAACGCCATTCACTTGCCTGATGTCTGGATTGCGTGTCGTACTCATAAACCCACGTCTCGTCTCCAGTAATGATCCTTTTGATGAATGTGGGATCGGATTCAGCCTCGCAAATCATGTCTTTTGCGACGTCAACACGGTCTCTTTTTTGCATGAAATTGAGGTCTTTTGGCACCAACTTTGCTGCTACACGACGGAAACCCAAATCATTAACCACAATGTCTTGGGCGGATCCATAGGCAATGTTCAAGTCCTCCGCTATTTCTCTGATGGTTAATTTGCGGTTATTGACCAACATTTCTTTTACTTTATCAATTTTTTCACCGACTTTCGATGTCGATGGTCTGCCACTGCGTTCATCATCTTCGATTGACTCACGACCACTTCTGAACCGCTCGTGCCACTGGTAAACGACCGTTTTTTTAGAGAATCGTTGCCGAAACACTTTTCCAACATTTCCAACGTCCGTGCGCCACTAAATCCGTTTCTTACGCAAAATTTAATACAAGTTCGTTGTTGCAAATTTAAATCCATTTCTGCAATTGTAAAAAATCGCCAACACACACAGAGATAGATGTACTCTTGGCTACGTAACTTTTGCAAATGTCAAGTTATGACACTAAGATTTAAAGGGAATATCAACAACAGATGTACCAATTTAACAAAAAAAACAGAACTCAAATCGGAACGATGGGAGCGCCACACGGTGGTTATTCCGGGAACTTTTTGATCAAGGTAGTATATTGAATTCTAAAGTTACAAGTGCTTACAGGTGTTGCCCCTTGCCGGTCAGGAGTCTCTAAGCCAGGTGCAGGGGGGCCAATCCCGGACTGGGCCCCAGTTTCTGCTACCTCCTGCATGTCATCCAACATTTTCAGCTCCGTAGCTGCCCTTGTATCATCTATGAGCTCTTGCGTAACCCCACGCCTAGCCATTTCTCCCTCAATGCAGTCTAGGGCAGCTTCATCCTCACAGATGTCATATGGCATATTTCCATCGGCATTTACTGCAAGAAGGTTTGCACCTCTGGCAAAAAACAATAAATTGCATAAGAGATATTTTGTAGCTACAGGCAATAGGATCTAAGTAAATCGAAAACTTTTGAGAGTTGGGTAAGGAGAAGGTAGGAATACATGATGTATGAAACGGAAAAAAATAAGGAAGCTACAGACATGGTAGGGGAAGAGGGAAGGTTGCTGGGAGAAATTAAAAAAAGGCAGGGTCTAGTGGATACAGGGCATGCTGCATGACAATGAAATATTGAAGATTATTTAACAGAGAGGGCAGTATATAATGAGTGATACGATGCAATTGGAAGGAAAAGATTATGCATGGTGGACAGAATAATGGGAAGCAGAAAGTATGCAAAGTCAAAAACCTGTTTCCTTGTACCATGGAACCTTGTTTAATGAGCACCTTAGATCGTTAGTAATCTGCACAACGAGCAAAAATATTGTGCACAAGAATAACTCGCTTAGCGAGCAACATTTCGCATAATGAGTGACAAGGAGAGTGATTGCTCTAGCTATTTACATTTGCGTTTAGCACAAGTTCCTCTAGCATCATAGTGTTGCTACTGATTGCACATTGGGAACTGTTGCACTGTACATTAAGAAGCATCCCTAATACGGCAGTTATTATGTGCACTACGAATTTATATGATCATACGGTAGTCCAGGGGAAGAGCATTGGACAACTGACAAGAGGGCCCTGGTTTGATTCCCAGGTAAGCCTCTCTGGGCACCCTCAGTTCCACCCAAGCTATGCAATTTTTCAGGAAACAGATCTTTCAGGAAAATCATAACCTGCACAGGGAGAAGAACTGGCCTCCCTAACCTGATGTGTAAATTTTACACCCTGTCGGACTTATAACTGGGTGAACTTTACCATCACCTACTAAACTGACCTTCCGATTGATTATGGTTCAATGCTGTCACATTTTTGTAACATTTTGAAGAGTTGGCAAAAACATATGTATCTCAACAGTTTTCTAGCAAAAAAGAATTGAATATGTATCATAGATAAAAAACTAATAATTTTATTTCTAGGTTGGTTCATTCTGCTATAGAGGAAACGATGAACGTGAACCACAATCCTAAATAATTAGCATATAATTTTCTTTGAAGAAACCTTGCACAGCATTTATTTTTTTCAACATGAACCACATTATCGCATCTTACATTACTTTATATGAAAAAAAATGACTCACTAAACAAATGTTTCATTTCAAGAGGCAGGTTGCGGAATGGATCATGCCGCCATTACAAGGTTCTTCTGTAATACAGTTACTTTGTAGCACATTAGAAGTGTACCAATGCTTAATCCCTGAATGTATGAAAAACCTATACTAAATGACTGGTAGACTACTTTTAATAAAAATGCTATAATATTGATTACCATATTTAGCTGTTTTAAAAACTGGGATCAAAAGTAATGCACAAATTATGAAAAATCAGTTGAAAAAATTTGGCCCTCATCAAAGCAGGAATCAGACAGAAGGTTGGACAAGAGAACCTTTAAATGATTTCATGTGCAGACCAAAAGTATATTACCCATGTGTTGTTGATTTATTCACATTGAGCATTTTATCTTGTCACACTAAATGCTTTCTTGGTAAAAGAAAGAGCACAAGGAAAACTTAAATTTATCTATCCGGCAAATGAATGCAAACATTAATCCCACATTAATATAGCGATGGCACTAGCTCCAGCAGTGGACTGTGGAATGCGAATTTTAACAGAATTGTACTAATTTTAATTGCACTAATTTAAATTGTACTCATTGAACATTTTATGGAGAATATGAAAGATTAACTTACTTGCTTATGAGATATTGCACAAGATGCAAATGTCCACATGTGGCTGCTGCATGGAGGGGAGTCCATCTCTCACTATCTTCTGCATTCACATTTGCCCCATATTCAATTAGCAGCTTCATCATTTCTTCATTGTCATCAATGCAGCACTGAAATTCAAGATATTTAGTAGAAACAAATGTATTGCTGCCATATAATGTATCAATCAAATACTATTAATATACACGCAGTAGATACCGTGGACATGGCCATCTGCCTCTTTTGCCATGTACACACACAGATACAAGTCAATTAAATTTACACTAATTTAGCAACTCCTCAGGAAATATCATACTATGGGACAAAATAAGTCATTGTACAAACTGAGCAGCATCACTATCGTGGAGGCAAAAAATTCAACTTCTTATCTGTTTGTGCATGATTCTTTGGTCACTACTGTGATATGGGATATTGGGAATTACATATACGAGTCCATAAGTCAGTGGTCTGCCATAACCATTGACTCTGCCGAAGAAATTTTTTATCTATCCTCGGGGACAAAGAATGCATCACCAATCTCCTTGCGTACTTATATTCTACCTTTTCAAATAACTGCTGCAAAAGCAATTAGATAAATATCGGTTGCACATTTCCAAGATTTTAGAGTGTTCAACACTACCTATCAATGGTTAAATGAATATTACTGTGATTTATAAGCAAAATTAAGGATAGTAAATTCTAGCTTTGTATTAATATTTCAACAATGTGTAATTTACTATTAGCATGCGCTGACTCAGGAATCATAATTCTCTTGGATGAAAACAAAAAAAACTGCCAGCAACAAAAAGCCTTGGAAAGAAACATCTTAATTTATTTATCAAATTCACCTTTTCTCAATTCACACACAATGATTAAGTAAACTCTCGATCAGGAGATAATGCTACAACTAATTTCCTTCTGGGAACCTTGTATAATTTTTTTAACATGGCTAGGAAGCTCATTTAGCAGGCAATGAAATGGAACATACTATGAGCTAATGAGTTCATATCAATGATAGCACACAAAACTTCACAGTAAAATGCAGAATTAGATAAAATATGCACATGGCTCTATGGAAATATTCCCATTATCCACACCCAAGATTTCTTTGGAATGTATTTAAGTCATATTCTGTATTTAGAATGACACCAGACCTTCATGCAATTGCAGTCTTCAGCCACAGAATCATGTAGCCTTTTAGTGACGTTTCAGAGTTTTTATAGAACTACTAAAACTACCTTCCTCTTACTCAATCCAAATAAAAAATATTAATTCTGAGAATTATCCCTGATTTAAAAGAAATACTATGCCAATGAATGAATGCATCATCATCACTATAAGATTTCCTTAAGCAATGCCACATTTAGTGTGATTCATGTTAGACCATAGGGTTTACCCATCACAATGGGATCAAATTAAATAATTATAGAACCTCCCTTGGCATACAAGTGAGGTTCTATAAACATTTAAATTCATAAGAGACCATGAACGAAAGCCAGTTTCATATAACTCTGGCACAGACCAATACGGGACTTAATTAATGATTGAACAATTCTGTATTACAAACACCTTTGAAGTTTATAGTTTGAAATGGAAGCTACAATGGCCTCATCATACGAGTAGTCTTATGTCAAAAAGTTATCTTGTTTGGAAGAGTTAGATAGGAAATTTTAATAAGTATGATGATGTGAACTTTTACATTACTCAATACAGTAAAACAATATAGCAAAATGGCAATGTGGCTTTTGTTCTCTTATAATTTCACTAGCAAAAGGCCTTGCACCCTCTAGTAAAAACAGTCACCCACAAACCTGATGCAGAGCTGTTAAGCCATCTTCATTGGTTGAATCTGGACTGACCCCTTTCATAAGCAAACGGCGAACTGAAAAAAAAACAAAATTGTCACTTAAAATAATATTAAAATTTTCGTGACATCATACAAATGCAGTGCCTAATAATGAAATGTTATTCATTCATTAGATTAAAGGAATTAATATTTTATAGAACTGAATTATTAAATAATGCACTCAATAAAGTTTTTAACATTTCTGGAGATTC
This sequence comes from Hetaerina americana, assembly GCF_022747635.1. Classification (NCBI taxonomy): domain Eukaryota; kingdom Metazoa; phylum Arthropoda; class Insecta; order Odonata; family Calopterygidae; genus Hetaerina; species Hetaerina americana. Next base: position 19,281,228 of record NW_027287316.1, read on the forward strand.
AATGGGCACTATTACACAGGTAGTCCGAGTATCACAAAATATCAGTTTAATTCATGACATGGGGATATAATTATGTCATAAAATAAAGCATAATAAGGTATAATTTTTATCATACCAAAGAAAACCTATTGCCTTCAAAAATATTAAGAGAAAATTGATCAGTGAGTTACTACACTGAATGGGTTTCTGCAAGAGGAGAGCTAGCTAGCGAGCTATTTCAGCTAGACCCCAGGAAATTGAGAATTAATAATACAATCTCAATTTATGTCCTTCAGGCATTTCAAAGAAGCAAAATAATAATGCCAAATGAAAATCTAAATGCTACTTTTTATAGGCTGTTTTTGTTCAAAATATTGGCACCTGACAAATGTCAGGAAAATAATGGACACATGCTATCGAATAACCAAGATGTTTCCTAATTTATTTCTTATAGTCATATGATAAAAGATAATTAACTCCTACCAATCATTTTCTATAACCCATGAAATAGTTCGTCAAATTCAAAGATTATTATTATCAATTGCTTACCCTCATCTACATCATTACGAGCGGCTGCCTCAAGGAGAACAACACTATCACTGAAAAATATACTCCTCCGACTTCCTTTGGGATTAGGATTTCCAGATGACACACCACCGCTTCCCCCACCACGTCTCATCCATTCTTTCTCCCTTTGAGACCAAATCTTCAGCTGTTGTATGCGTCTATGTCTAGCCTGTCTCAGGCGGTCTTGGGTACTCATCCTCTCCACTTGAGACATTTCGCTAACCAGATCTGCATGCTCCATTGTGGATAAGTTTTGGGCCCAGTTTATCCACAACTAAATGGTTACGGTATGACGAGAACAAAATTAGTAGGAATCCTAGAATGAACGAGTGGCTTCGCTCTTCAGTAAATTAATGTATTGAATATCGAGACTTGAAGTACTTACAAAATTATGCAGAAAACCTATTCATCAATGGACCGTAGGCCTGCGGGCAATTTCTTTTACATTGTATTAACCAAAAAGAGTCGGGAACCATAGCAGGAAAGGGAAAATCTGGAAAGGCAAACATTGCGATGCATAAACATGATTTGTGAATGAAATAATGAAAATACACTATCTAATCTATACACTATCAATAAGTTTCCACGAAATTACAAGTTACAATTTACGCACTAACTTATGATATTTTCGTCCTTTTCTGGGCGCATCTCCGGGTATATGATTTTTTTAATTAACACAACAAATAACTAAGGTGAAACAAAATTGAGCACGAATAAATTCGCGTTCAAAGTCCGCCAGAGAAAATCTATTAAAAAACGCAAACAATACCTGTTTGAATTTCAAAAGCATCCATCAAGCCTTACATTTTTCAATACTTCCTATCGACATATATTTATAGACACAAGATTAACAGTTCTGCTTTCGTCCTTAAAGAGGCAGCTTGAAACGTCGTGCAGATGATATCTCCGGAATGCAAGATAAACCATTAGATAGACATACTTTTGGACACCTCCCTCATTCTGTCCTTGAGATTATGATAGGTTTACTTTTCACTACCTGGAAAAGGCGAATGAAAGCAAATATCTTCCTGAACATAAAGCCATAACGTGGCAACTTTATTAACTCAGTAAACATTTTAAAACTTTCTTTTGAATTGCAGAAGATATGAAATGAACATATCACACCAGTATTACGTTACTCATCAACAAAATTTTGAATAGATTGACCGGTATTCAAAGATGCTAATAACGTCTAATGCACAACACCGTTAGATTCGCTTTCTATTTCCCAGGAAATGTCAGCGACAAAAAAATTATCACACTAAAATTTACGTGAAATTTTAATAGAATCCAGTACTACACCTCTTACAATTCGCTAAAAATGTAAGTTCTGTCATTCACGATTGAAATATTGCGAAGCCATGAGAAAAATTAACATTCCACTTACCGTATTTATCACTGCCACCTCCCAGGCAGGTGGTTGCTACCTGCAGATCAAGTGTTCCGTGGGAATGTGAAAAAAACAACAAAAAACATGCGAACAACGCTGCTCAATTGTTTCGCCGAGGACCTTTCGTGAAATTCTTATGGTATTAAATTACTAACTAGGTTACTCTTAATAAAAAGGATCTCCGATTAATTGGAAGTTTTCCCGCATTCAAAGAGGTACCTTACATACGAATAATGGGATAAGGAAAATTAAAAAGATGAGTTAGGAATGCCATTTCATTTATTAATTCCCACTGCGGAAATTTCATATTAGATATTATCGATGAACATTAAATCCAGAACATACAACATCAAACTTTGGTGGGTTACAAACTTTAGAATATAAATTATTTGTCTCACTGTTTTATGTATCGATGTCCACTGTTTTGGGATCAATCGAACTGATCTATTTTTTAAAATTATTTAGTGCACCATTTTACACATGAACTTGAATCACTACTGTGTAGCTGAAACTTCACTGGAATTGGTTGAGAAATTCTGTTAAAAGAAAATCGTTGGTACATTTCATAGGGAGTTGCAGTGACTGGAGCAATTCGCTTGTAGCCTGATTGTATGAGTGATAAAATTTGTATCTAAATGTAGTTGTGCACTGTTTTCGCTTTTATTGTGTATTTTGGTCTAACAAACTGGATTTTAACGTGTAGTTAATACACCAAGAATGCAAATGCAAGAAATGAATACACTATGAATATATTGAATTCATCATCCTAAAGAATTTCAGATGTGTCCCCAATGTGGAAGTGTCTTTTAAATATTTGTACTGATGTGACATTAGCCCCCTATGAGTGATTATCGATAAGCTTCATTCTTCTGATTTGCACCAGCCAACGTACCAGTATCCCTCTTAAAAACAACAAAAAAAACCATCTACTTCCCCAAAAAGTCATAACACATTTTCAAACGACTAGCCAAGCAAAGCATCTTGTCTTTGCCAATTACAGTACTCTATGCATTGAAGGAGATTCCTTGCCCCTAGTAAAAATGAAAGGTAAACACATACTCTGCTCAGATAGTTCAATTGCAACTTCACTCATTAAATAATGATGAATGTGATCCTAACATATTGATGCAGTCGGCTTTATAAGAAGGCCCCTTTGCTTTAATTAACAAATGAGTTTAATGTAGTAAACATGTAAGATGGTGCCTGGGGATATACATCAAAAATGCAATTTCACCTTGAATGATACATACTAAGAGGCTTTCACATAAGAAAAAGATAACTATACTATATAGTAAATTTGGATGGTTGAGGCCATGAAAGACTTTACAGGAATTGGATGAGGAGAAGTTAGGGAGAGAGTCAAACTGCTGGTTTTAACCAGTAGCGGCAGGAATTCCAGCTGCCAGGTCCAAATATGACTATATTGGAGGAACTTCCTTATCAAGGAAAGTCTTCAAGTCACGCATTTCCTGAAAAGTTAAAAAAACATTTAGAAGTACAAATAGAGTTCAAGACAATCCCCTTAGATTAAAACATCACCCTAAAAGATCTACCAGGGCTATTCAGGAAATTTATTTGGCATCATGTAAATACAACAAAGTTGCTTTGATTGAAGGAATGTCTATTATCAACATGATTGTTTTCAAGACACTAATGAGGATTGAAAACAATTATAACAGACAGTTAACTCCAGCAAAACTGGCAGCCATTAAATGTACACAGCAAATGAGACATTGGTCCAAATGTGAATGAAATCAAAAGAGAAAAACTGTAACAACAGAAATTCATCACTTTCTACCTCCAACACAACTCTTCCGTAAAGGAGCAAAGAAGTAATGACAAAAACTTTTCATTTTCATTCATGCCTTTGTATGGAATGTACAAGTAAGGTGGATTCTCATTAAGACATTCCTTCTAAACACATTTTCCTTGTTAGCAAGTCCATTCTCTGAAGTAACAGTCTTAGCCCATGTAAATTATTGCAGTAAATACGTTCAAGAAATTTTTTTAATGGAACAGTACATTTTTGTAGCAAGATTCAGTAGAGGATTCAGTTTTGAATAAAAAATAATGATGCCATCAATGTTCAAAATTTAATAATAATAGAGACATTTTAGTAAAACCTTACTCTTTGGCTCTTATATTTGCAGAAATGAGTGAGGGATTTCCTTCCTCAGTAGGGATCCCTCCCATTCCACAAAAGCAAACTTTGAAACAGCCAATGGGAGTTCTCCCAAATACCTACTCAAAACCTCTTTGTTAATTCCCAATGTCTAAGATTCCTCCTTGGCTAGGTCACATCAACCATAGCTCCAGGGTGGCAATTGATTTTATAGGTTCTCATTCCTGACTTTTTCCCGATTAGCAAGCCATTATTTTTCCTAATTTTTCTTCTAACTACTCAAGACTGTTTGGAATCTGATTAGGTTAATTATGTGGAACATTTCTTATCACTTTGTGTGCCACGGAGGTGGTCGCACAGAAATTGATCTGAAACCATAATTTTAGTTTTTTACAGGCCTGCTTATACGATGGCCTATGGCAAATACAAACTGAAATCACAACTAAAAGGGACTTATTTATCATCGGAGATTCCTGATTTCCATATTATATTGCCCTTCCCAATGTCTAACTTCTGACTTATAAAAAAATTGTCCCCTTTCCTTATTTTTCCCCAAAGTTTTTAAGAAACTGACCAATTCCTTACTTTTTACTGACCGACTGGGCAACCTGTTAATTGCCCTCTTGCCCCTGGTGCCCTAACTCACACTAAACATCATGGTACAACATTTATTCCCCCTCAGAACTCAACCAACTTTTTGTCATACACTTTTCCATTCCTTATTTACTTTCGAGATATTAATGAATGTCATTTTAAATGGCTCATGCAATATATTTCCAATTGAATAGTTAGGTAGCTAGGCATGCAACATTAAAGTAGAAACGTTTAGCTAAAAGTTGATGCTATATTGATATTTAATAAAAGATATTTCAGTATATAAAGGACTTTTAGCTGTCACTATTTAATAAGGATGATGTGGAATAAATTCATTGAAATCAATTCTATCATCCTTATTTTATACTCAAAATACCACAAATTGAAGAAAGAGAATACTATAACTTTGCTGTATCTTGTGTTTTAATATGGGTAATATTGTGTAGATAAAAAAGTGAATTCATTTTCATTACAAATTACTTACACGAACAATTATCCAATTGCAGCAGCATTCCAGAAGATTAAAACTTACATTTTCAAACAAGAGCACATTTTGAAATTACTGTCAAGATTGAAATAATAGGTGGTAAAAAAAATACCTTAGATGGTCATTGATTTTATAGATTTAGATAGATACATAGAGACAAATGGGCAATAATTATTGCTATAATTGGAGTAAGGCACCAACGTACCAGTGCACAAAGATTATTTCACACTAAGGGAACTGCCATATGCTCGAGTGGAATTTATGCCATCAGTGATATTTCACTGATATAAATATCAGTTCAGTTTTTAGATAAACATCTCACAGAGTTCCAAAGAAACTGCGGGAGATGCCGCAACAGTAACTTTTAACGGAGTCATCCGCTAATGTGCATTTCAATGCAACAATTTCAGAGCGTAAAAATCATTCGCCTTGACTGGGACTCGAACCCAGATCCCTCAATATATATATATATATTTTTTTTCATCTCACAGAGTATTACAGAGAGGTTTAACTACTGTAAAAATCCAGGAAGATACCACTGCTTTCTCCTGAAAATACAACTTACTTCATCAGATGAACAGTGCATTAATCCTCTGTAGGTCTTAAACTCGAACTTTGGTAAAAATTGCTTCAAGAGTGATGCAGTCATTAAACCCCATTTGTAGGGTACCACAGGATCACAATCTCCATGGCAAAGAATATATGGAATTTCTGTATTCCCCACAGCAGCCTGTAATGTTTTATGAATAATTAAAATCAACCAGTGGTAAGCATATTATTCCTGAGACATGGATAGGATATATATTGGAAAAAGAAATTGCATTTTAAACTTACACATTTTATTAATAATTAATAAATGACACTAGCTGGTGCTATATACCAACAACAATTACAGAACTGTTGTTTTTCATCATTCAAACCAGAATCAAGCAAAACATTCGAGATACCTTTGCCCTGTTGGTCCTATATATTCAACTATAGAAAATTATTAGATGCAGGTGTAGGAGTTAAATTGGCTTTCATTGTTTAAAAGAATTACATAGACACCACAAACTTACCTCCAATTTTCATAAATCTTTCTATCATTCACAAGCATATATTGCCAAGAGTTAAACAATATTAAGGAACTTATGAAAATAAATACAATGGGACCTCCCACTTAAGAATAATATTGGTCCAGATATACGTTTCCATAAGTGAGAGGTGTCCTCATGATAAAGGTGAGGTCAATACACATATTTTTCATGAAATGTTCATATGAATTTTAAAGAAGGGATTTTACACAATTAAAACGATTTCATTGTGCTCCAATTCTACTGTAAACAACTTTCATGAAGTTAAAATGAATACAAATGCAAACTTCTAAATTTTAATTAAAACAAATTTTTAATCCTCCAGTAAGAAGCAACTACTTCCATACAGGTTAGGTAAATATCATTAAATCATTTACTTAGATTACTTGTTTCTTTTTCTAAAAGCTCTTTCTCAAACTTCACCCTGAGATCCGTTAAACTGCATAATTAATTTATCATTACACTCTTTTTTAGAAGTGTGGCATTTCTTTGGATTGTTCAACATGATGCAAAGCGAGAGCGTATGCTACAACAACAGTCATTAGCTGAAGGCTCAGGTTCACTATCAAATTCATCACTTATGAGCATATTTGAGGATCAGAATAAAAAATTCATGTAAAAGATATCCAATTAAGATGAATGATATTTGAAAGAAATGTGCCCATATCTTTAAGTTAGTGTATATGCCTAGAAGATGGAATTACATACACTCAAGCAGTCCAGCCAGACTAAGACAAAGAAAGTGTCTGTAAAGAGATACTTAATTTACATGGTCCAACTACTCCAGAGTGATAGTCAACATCCTGGCCTATACCTTGAATTTTTTAACTGAATACATCTAACAATGCAGCACAGAGTGATTCTCAGGGAATATCTAACTTTACCGTGCATATAAATTCCAATTACACATACCTAACAATTCCTTTTAAATTTATTAAATCACGTGCCGCCTGGACAAGACCATCAGAAGTGGTATCATAGTGCATAATTCTCTTAAGAGAATCCCATAGAATTGAATGTAAAGCAGCTTAAATTATAATAACTGATGGTTACATGCCTCACTCAGAGATTTACTTTTCATTTCATCAAAAGTTGCCATACACAATTCCAGTATTCTAAACAATAACAAAAAATGTGAGTTGTGCTGAAATCATTTGAGAAATGTAAAAGAAGACTTTAAGGCAGACATTATTTCCCCCTTTCAAGTTATATGTATGCTAGTAAAGAACAAAATAGGACCTCCATGCGGTGACAAATTAAATTTTCCTAAGCCAGATCCCATTTACTAAATGAACACTCTCCTACCTTAACTCTCTGCCACTTCAATCTTATTAACCATTCCCTTTTTCAAACTTCACATTCTAAGCAAATGCATGGTTATTTATGACTCCATCCTCCCTCAGGGTTTTCCTGATTACAAAGCAATACCCCTTCACGTTATTGCAATATTTATTCATTAAGTTGATCCTGAAGTGCTATTCTCTCCAGTCTTCAATCTTTTCTATTGCAATGCCAAGTTATCTATTTTGACAATCCAATTAAATTTGTTTGGTCTATCCTAAACATCCCCATTCCCTGGAATAACACCTTTCTTGGCTCTAGAACCATTGTCGTGACAACTCTAGGCCTAACAAATTATAAGCTTTAAAAATGTATCAGATGATTCCCCAATATCTTGAAATGGAAATGTTTAACTGCGCAACATTCCTAGGTACTTAAGGATCAATGGGCCTTGATAAAAGATTTTAAATTCAATGACAATAGTTAAAATAGGTGTCAATCTATTCGAGAAATAAAAAACTTACAGGATCAGGATTTTCTCTAATTTTCCAGTCCTCCACATTGCCATAACATTTCAAGTTCCAACCCTAAATTATTTGCGGCTCATTGCATTCTGTACTCCTGCTGTTGCTTTCACTTTACAAGTATTTCATGAGATGACTACCATGGAACCCTTGTCTCCCCTGCTGCCCGGCATGACACACGGCTAATTGGGCTGATTTCCATAGCTGCCAGGACTTATTTTCTCTTTACAGTCCATCATCCAACTATAGCGATAAGCAATTGTGGCCGTTTCCCATTTCCTTTACTGAATAGTGTTTTTAATGTGACACCATCACTCAACGGCTACCTCACTTGGGCCAGTTACAGCCACCTCATTGAGGAATATATGGTGCACGGACTACCTTCTGTCTGGCCCCTACCCTTTGACCAATCTGGCATGAGTGACCTTACTAGGAGCAAATAGCATTGTTACCACCTTCACAGCTCTAGGGGTCATTAGAAAAATAAAACCCTAACAAATCATCAAGTTGATAGTTCACAGGGACCTATTTCCTAGGCCTAATTCTATAAGCACTCTAAGTTTACTTCTCTTAATTTTGATCCTAGATTCTCATGAGAAACTGCACATGTTATTCAGAATGTCAAGAACTACATCATATGATACGAATGATTTCCCATTGTTATTAATGGGAAGGAATGGTTGTGTAAGTTGGTTGTAAGATTAATTCTTTTTCAAAGAAACTGCAGGAGATGCCGCAACAGTAACTTTTAATGGAGTCATCCTCTAATGTGTAATAAAATGCCACACTTTCAGAGTGTAAAAATCATTCGCCTTGACTGGGATTCGAACTCAGATCCCTCAATTTTGACACTCTGAAATCGTTGCATAAATTCTTTTTGTAAAACAAAATGTCACCCTACTCAAAAGTTTCTACATTGGGTGTCGACATTAAAAATTTGGCTAAATATCTTAGTTACAAATCTTGCCTCAAATTTTTCAATGAGATAGAAATTGACAAAATCGGTAATAGTGCTTTAGTTGCTACCTGGATAGTTTCTCTAGATTCATCACAAGGAGGTAGGTAGTTATGCACTAAGTCCCATCTATTAACTCGGCCACTAACAATTAGGGAAAATAATTGAAAATTTAAAATTTTCACGCTTGGATTACCCTCTTGGATTTAAACCAAGGGATTTTTTGTTGGTCTAGAAATTGCAATTGAATGAATACGCCAATGCTATCATGGTGATTTGTGCCCCTCCCCTCAGCCTCATGGTGTCAAAATCATGTCTTTGTTATATAATATATTGTATAAGGCATAACTGTTATACCTAATGCCTTTATTAACATATTGTGATGTTAATTTTCTCGCATGGCCGTAAAATAATCATGCAGTTGATAGTGTAATAGTAAATTAGTATGTGAAAACTGGCCAATTTTGATATTTTTCAACCTCTTCTTCATCCCTCTTCTTAACCCATGGGGTCAATGTTATGCATTGCCACCAGCTCTAATGACCTATGTGGAACCAGTGGATACCATTGTAGCACATGTAAGACTAGTGACATTCTGAAATATGATTTTTGGACATTGTAGCTGTGGTAATTTGTAAGTTTTACCGAAATTTAAGAACTTGTTTTGACTCAGGATTACTTCCAGCATAAATGCAACCTTTCATTTGAACATATGAAGAATACACCATGTTAAAAACTACAATTACTTCATACAATTTGGAAAACATCTTCACTGTGAGGGGAAGCTGATAAGAGTAGGTCTATTTTTTCTAATAAGTCATATGATTTTTATGCCATGAACAGTGAGTAACTACACACAAACCATCATGATTATCAATGCAACAATTTCAGAGTGTAAAAAATCATTTGCCTTGACCTGGATATGAACCCGGATCCCTCAATGTCCGGTCGAGTGCTTTAGCCAGTTAAGCTACCAAGGCGTCCTCTTAAACTCTGAAAAGTCAGTAGCAGCATCTCCAGCAGTTTCTTTGGAATTTTTCACCATGATAATATTGATGCAGATTGAGTCACATTTATGACAATCCTAATTGACCTGCCTTACCTTACTGACATGACTCAGTAGTAGTTGGTTGGTAAGGCTATGATTTTATCTATATGCAACTCCTCATCTTCAAATGAAAAATGATGTCTGAGAGTTATTACCTTAGTCCTCACCTTGAAACCCTCTATATTATTACTGGGCATCTACTATTTAAAGGCAGGCTTTCTATGAACACAGGCTGGACATTGCTCAATTTCTTAGCTACATCTAACAAGACAGAACCTGACATCTCACACCACATTAACTCATACTTCAATTACACAATCTTCCTACCTACCTTCATGCTGATCATTTTCCTCCACATTCCTTGAATTTCCAATGATCTCCCTTACATCACATATCCTAACCCCTATCAAAATGCTCTCCATCCACCTTTCTCACCTCCTTTTGATTGGACCCCCAACAATCCTGTCTCCTATCCCATCATGCCAAGCACTTCTTTGTTTGTTTTCCTTGCTGTCAATTTCACCTATGTGTAAAATGCTTACCAATATTTTCTTGGCATCCTAATTGGAAAAGTGTCCCATCAATTCCCTCCTCCTTCTAAAAGCTTCTTTGCCTTACACAATCCTTCTTCTTATATCCCAACCACTTTGACCAACCTACTTTGATCATCTAGTTTTTGCCCCTCTATTTTAACATCTAACTTCCCTCAAACTGAAAAACTAATGTATATTACATCTAAAATAATTCTCATCTAATACCTTCAACAATAATTTCCCAATGTGCAATGACTGTAACCCATTGGCTGGCTGGCTAAATAGAGCTTCATCATCAACTGACTTAAATGATTTTATGAATTCTCCACCAACTTTCATCCCTATTTCCAGTTCTTCCATGTGTATGCTGAAAAACATGGGTGATAATGTCTTATTCCTCTTCCTAACACAGCTCATTCCAATTCTCCATCTGCCATATTCACCTGAGCAGTCTGAGGCATGTACAGACTAAAGATTAGTCACTTATCCCCACAAATAATTCCTCTCTACTATATTACATTCACTAATTCTTTACCATTCTGCCCAATTTACCCCAACAAATACTTTTTCAAAATCTATGACACAGACAAATACATCCTGATTGTACTCTTTCTGTTCCTCTCAATTAGTGACCTCATCACTGCTATGGCAACATACATACCTTTACCCTTCTTTAACCCTAACTGATCATCCTCTAAGATCTAATTTGCCCTGCCCTCCATCCTTTTATTGTTGATCCATATAAGTTCAGTACATTAACATATTAGCTGTATAAGAAATCAAACCCATTGTTCTATAGCCTTCACATATGGCCACCTATCCTTTTTTATGAGATTGGAACTGACACTGATCTAACAAATGTTTACTGCAAAAATCCTATGAATTACCCCATAAACACTCTTACCTCCCACATTTTCCTAGAACCTGAAGCAATTCCACTGGGATGTTATCCATCCCCACAGCCTTCTTTGATTTCAATTCCCTTAATGCATTTTCTACCTCACAAATAAGTATGCCTGGGCCTGAGCTATCTCCATCTACATCATATTCCCAAAATTTGTCTAAATTTCCTGACCTAAAATCTTTATAATATAGATCCTCTATGTAACCTTTCCATATTTCATGAATCTTTCCTGTTTGAATTATTAGTTTTCCTGCTGTATCTTTAATAGTGTTCATGGATTTTTCCTTGTTACTACCTGATAATGCTTTCACCTTAGTTACATACAGCACACCCATTTTTCTCTTCCTTTGTAAAAATTAGCATATGCTTGCACTTCATTTTTTCACCATGCTTATTTTTCTTAATTAATTTTCTGCCTCATTCTATTATTTATTTCTTTAAATCTCCTTCTGCCTAATTCTATGGTCATATTCTTCCATTTCCTTCTCTAATCTATCTTCCTAATCATATCATCTATAAGCCATGGTTTCTTTGTCCTTCTCCTAATTACTATTCCCTAGTTTCATTCGCTGTTTATGATATCCCTTTTTTACATGCTCCCTTCTCACTTGTATTGTACCTATCTCCCTGTCCTTACTCGCAAATTTTTCCATCTAATGGTGCACTTCATTAGTACTTTACTATGATCAGAATCCACATCCACTCCCAGGAAGCTGCATGCATTTTTTACACAGTCCCTAAATTCTGTGCCTTACAAAAATATAGTCTAACTGATACCTCCCTGAATCCTTCAGCATTCTCCACATATGTCTGTATTTATTGTGGCTTTTAAAGCGAGTGTTCATTATGATACTGTCTCTTGCAAAACTCTAAAATTTTTGTACCTAATGTCATTCCTTGTTCCGAAACCATGGTGCTCTACCTTAATCCTATAATCAAATCTCTATCTTTGACCACCACCACATTCCAAATCCCATTACCAATAAATGCTACCTTTCAGTGGCATGCAATTTATTCTCTGTTCCATTATATACTCTATTATTTTTTTTACAACTATATTTTCCTCCCTTTGATTACCTGTTGGCATTTAGACTTGAAAATGACCAAGCTCATCATTTCAGCTTTTACTTCCAGCAATAATGTGCTATCACTCACCTGCTCTAAGTCTACTATGCTTCTTCCTACCTTTTTTCCCAATACTATAGCCATTCCTCGCTGCCTCTCCTCCCCTGTGCAGTATAATGCTCTAAAATTATAACCCTTCATACAAATGCAGAAATTCATCCTGGAAGATAATTTAATTGATATATCACTTACACCAGGAAATTGCCTATGAAGTGGCAACCAGCAAGACAGTGCTATGACTCCAGCAAGAGGTCTGGCACACTTGAGGGCAGAGTGTATTGCAAGTGCACCACCTTGAGAAAAACCACCAAGGATTATTCTCTCAGATGGTACTCCTGCTTTAATTTCAGCTTCAATCATTGAATGGACTAGGTCTGTAGCACGGCGGATACCCTCCTCATCCTCTGGACCATTAACATCAAGGGTTCTTAGGTCAAACCTATAATAATGAAATAAAAGTATTAAAGCTAATAAAATGAAAATGTGATGACCATAATGAAATCGTTCAGAAGAATCTTCCTGAAATGTTAAAAACATACTCAACTCACTTCAACTGTGTTATTGGTAATACTGTGGGTTCCTTGGTAAATCACTATTTTCAGAAGGGAGGTTTTTAAATAAAGCAACTAGTTCTATATAAACCATATACATAGAACGGCTTGAAATAAATTATGTGAAACAAGTAAAAACTTTGGCAGATTAAATGAATAAAATAAACCTTGAAATTCATTATATTAACTGCTAGTTTGATTACTAATGATTCAAATATAAAGGAATAGCTCAACTGAACAATATTTCAATGTCATAGACGCCCAAAATTGAGTCATTAAAAGAGAGAAAAAAACCCACATGGTCGGTCGAAACTTAATGAAACCACGAAAACATCAGCTTAATCTTCTTTATTATTTCAACATGCAGACCTCCAATTGATTTGGTCAATCGCGTTTACAATAATAAATGGCCATTAATAAGCACTTAAATGGATAAGACACAGTTAATATTGAGTCAAGCCATGCCTTGCAATTATGTTCAACATTCCAGACGGACAATAACTAAGACCCGTTGATTAGCAATAATTTTGCTTAAGACTTAAGCTCAACTAATGAATAACGGCGATATGAAATAAATATTCAAAAGTAGAAGGCTAAATTAAAATTGCCACCATTGTGTGCATGGGGTTACTGATGGTTCGGCATTTATGTTTATAAACAGACAAGAAGATTGTTTACCATGATGGCATTCTGAATCCCGCATTTAGCGTCACTGGCATGGTAGGCCTGAAAGAAAAATAACAGTATCAAGATGATTTCTGAACTAATTACACTTAAGCGGTTCAAGAGACTAACAATCATTTGGATACTAACGCCGTTGGACATATAACCTTCATGTGAGGAGATTTGATTGCAGCCATTGCACTGGCCCATCCATGCCTGGTATAAGTAAATAGAATCATTTCAACTTATAAAAATACATTTTATTTTAGACTTAATTGAATTTAAGAGATAACATAGTTGTTTACCCAGTGTCTCCGAGTCCATGTAGGAATATCATCTTCAAGAAAAATTGTATTGCCATGAGTTATTAGTCATAACCGTGAAATATCAATTTCAAGAAAAACAATGTTAACCTAATTAACAACGTTAATAAATATATACATAACTTACCGTCGCAGTATGCTTTGCTGTAGCAGCAGTAACAACGGGACTGCCAGCCATTATTTAAATAAGTGTGATATAAATAAATAGTTTCCGAATCTTCGTAGCCTATTTTTATTGATTATCGCTTCACAGAAAAAGATTATGCAAACCACAAAATAGGAGACTAACTCCTTAGTAGACTATGAAAAATTTCGAGGATTTTTAGATTCAGCGCATCCAGATAGTGTTTCTCCTTAGGTACAATTTCGTTGCTCAGTTGTTTTTAGTTTGCCGGTCACGAAATTCAATTTTAATGAACAGCGGTTCATGAATATGATGGTAATGTTCCATATACAGGTTTTTTGAAGGAGACACTTTAGTTGAAAAATGTTATAATTTGTAGTCCACATTTGCCAATTTTAAATTTTCGAGGGTTTATACTCGTTACACGTAATTATCAAGTAGGTACGCACGTTTTAGTTTAACTAAATTAAGTATAGAACTGCAGTGATTAAACTTTTTTATTTAATACTTATGTTCAACATGTTTGCTTGACTTTTTTCATAGTAATTTATGCTATCCAATGTCTTAGCTCCCAACTATCTCATTAGCAGAAATACTTCCATATGACCAGTGATCTGTACAAAAAAGGTCTATGGAATAATTGATATTTAAGAAAACTTCTTTACATGGTTATGACTGCCGTGGCACCACGAAAAATCGTAGAGTAATGAGGTTATTTTAATATTATCGTCATTTACTCTGAAAACTAAATGCTTTTCAAAATTTGTTGCGAACTAACTAAAAATATTCATCTTTTGGTTATGTGCTATTATTCTTCAAAGGATTAATATTTGGCATTTACCAGCTGTGGTATTTTTAATTACATTAGATTATGTTCAGTGATGATCTATATTCAGGCTAGTTTGCACATAGAGGTTGCTAAATTTTGCATCTACAAGCCAGTAGTTGAAATTCCTATGCAATTTTTAGTGTTCTTTGAACGTGGTAGCTTGCACATTTAAGAAATCTTCTTTTGGTGTCTGAAATGCCATTTATTCCAGTGTAAATTATGAATTTAATGTTAAATATATTTCATAAATCATTTTCAATGGATTTATTTTATTTGTGATAGATGTTTTCATGCAGAGTATATATTATCTTCTACATACAAATCAACTGATTGCAATAATTACCCTGAAGGTTGGTTTGATTGGTATAGACAGAGGTCTCTTTATAACAATTCTTATGCAATGTTTAATTCACAGATCAGGAAAGCGGGTGGGTAGTTCCTTTCTTTGTGTTACCTATCTGTAGTTTCTTAGGAAGCCTAGTAGGTACCCAAAAATGGCATTCCTTGGTTTATCTAGTCTCTTTAAATTGAACCTGGACCCTCTGGCTAGTAGTTGAGTGTTCTATACCACCATAAAAGAGTATTAATTCAGTAACTCCAGTTAGCTCAGCAACAGAAACCTCAGTTTCTTTCATTTAGGAAACCTCTCAGCCATTATCCTTCCTTGTAGGAACCATCAGACCCTAAAGTTACCAACCTTGATCCAAGAGTGGTGATCCATCAGATTCTCCCACATAAGGGTAAGGTTTACTTGTCCCTTGAACTAAGTGCCTCATTTAAAACTCCAGATGTTTCCCTCTATTATATATTGGTAACTACCCACCTCATTTTCATCAGCATGACTCCCCCATTCATGAAATTAAAAGTTTGGGTGCATCTTTACCTGAAACTTTGCAACCCCTCATCAAATGGATTTATTAGAGGAGGCAATGTAAAGCTGAGGTCATCTGCACCATTGTTGATAGATTCATGATTACATGGAGGTAGGGTTTTTGGGAAATGGGGAAAGGATTAGGAGAAACCCAACATTAGCTTACTCTTTAAGAGAAGGCACCTTGGGGATCAGAGTCAGACAATCCATCCAGAAGATAGGGTATAGGGTTCCAACCATTATTCCCCTTCAATAGCCCTGGTTGTTTGTGATGAATGACCTTTCAAAAAACGGTTTTAACTGTGTAAAGTGTGTGAATGGTATATAATAAACGAATTGAACCAAAGAGTTACATCTCCATGTGAATGTGTCAAGAAAAGTTCATCTGTAAGTAACTGAAATCGTTTCCTGTTAATATTTTCCCCCTGTCATTTCCGAGTCACTTTGTACCTTTTTCAAATAAGGCTCCACAATAAATGCTTCATATAATACTTTCCATTCACATCTTGTAATTTTACCTGTCTTCCAGATGGACTTAGATACTAGGTGATTAGGAATTGACTACAAATTATATAATACCTTTAAGTTACTTTTTAATCACCCTACCCTCTCACTTAATGCACTTTAACAATCCTTGGACTTCCTCCTCTCTCACCATCATTGCATTGCATTTGCACTTTGTCAAATTACATCCCACATGAACTATATACCTAAGCGCAAATATTTTGGTAAAATATAGAAAGAAGATTATCATGATGAATTCAATGAAATGAGAACACTTCGTTTAAAAGATAAGTACAAAATTAAGAATAATTAGTAAACTCCCATTTTAACTATCCTTCCGAATGAAAACAGAGGAACATAGGAGAAGTTTCCTTAATGGGATACTATTCCACTCCCACTTTGCGAGTCATCTGCTGGAGAAGGGATGTACAAGTGCCTTCATCTCTGATGTTCTACACCATGTTGAAAAAGGGAGTAAAATGGACATATTGGATGAGCTGGATATAAGAAAACAAGTGGAAAAAGGGCATATCCTTAGTGAAATTTTTTCAAAGATATTCTCCGCTGATGACAACCACTCTTATTTAAGAAAATGCCTTGTGACCCCCAACCTTGAACCTTCCTGACCACCTCCATTCTCCACGGACTTTCCCACTTGCTGTTGCCAATGCCTCCCTCAACCACCGCCACCAACTTCAACTAATTCCAGCCAACCCTTTACCTCCTTAACCCTTTCACCTTTTCACCTCTGCCATATGTAACTGACCTGTATGTGTAACTCTGTACCTGAGGATGATGCCAATACATCAAAACTAGTTGCACGGAAAAAAATTGAGTGGAAAGATGCATTGTTATTTTTACTTTATTCCCATTGTAAGCTCGATATTCTCCATTTGTTACTATACTACATCAAACATCATCTTTCTCATTGTTGTGATTCTGTGCTTGCTGAATGGGAAGGTTAGTATTCACTTCTGTAGTGTTTCTTCTTCATAAGTATCCACTTCAACTTCACGAAAATACCACAAAATAGAAGCATCTTTCATGTCTCTTTAAGGAGGTCTATATCAATCATCTTCGTCACCTCTTCATGAATCATTTTTCTTCTGGGTGTTTATGTCTGGTACCTGTAATTTGCCTCTATTCTTATTGCATTACAATTCATATAAGAGGGACTTCAGCTCTTACTGCTCTCTCAGGCTTATCAATGCTTGGTTTCCTTCTTGTCCTGATTTATGAATGGAACAGTCAAACTGCCTCAACTTACTCAAGGCTCTCTGATGGACTATTTATGTCATGAGAAAAGGTGAAGAATATTTCATGAGAAATGATTGTGATGACAATGAGAAGTCATTGTGTAAAATGCACCTTGAATCTGAGGGAAATAAATCATTATGGGTGTAGACGAGTCCATCATGTAGTCAGAAATAAGGCCGAAGAAATTGACTCTGTCAGCAAGACCTAATTTTTTATGTATTCAATAAGAGATCCCTCAACTATGATCAGTCAATGTGAAGTCTGTTGGAGGCTTTCATTTTTATCAGGTACACACATTTGCATGGAAGGCCTTTCCCTTCCCTGCTGGCAGTAACCCCACACAGCATCTAACTATTGCAATTTTGACTGATCTGACTTGAAAATTATCAGAAGCCTTTACATGGGTATCATCCTCATTTATTTTAATGGCTTTGTCCCCTATTTCCTACTCTCCAATTGCCATCCTTTTATTTGCTTTGTCTCCTTAACAACTCTCTGTCTCTGCTGTGTGAACTCTAGTTTGTTCCATACTGCAGGAGTTTTTCATCATGTCTTTGATTTATCTTGTGACCTACATATATATTGGACTTTTTTCACAGTTTCTTTACATTCTTCATTATTTTATGGATCATAAAAATGTGTGACTTGCTATCCAGACAACACAAATTCATCCATTGTTATACATCGTATAACCACTTTGGATATCTATGATATTTACTGGATATACAGGTTACGTACAATGCATATCCAAGTACACCTATTCAAGCAATGATATTTATGTACACTGCATATATAACCAAGCAACTTCTGATTTATTTTCCAGATTCTGTTTTAATTTGATTTAGAGTAATAATTGTGATGAAATTACTATGTCATTACCATACATACAAATCTCTTGGATTCATCTTTCAATGCTGTAAAAACTATAATCAGTAAAGAGCCATTTAAGGTCTGTTCATCTCATTAGTTAGGTCACTCTGTGAATACTTCTCTGTTGTCTCATTACTGCAAACTCCACATTCATACAATCAAATGTGTTCAAAGAAAATTTGAGCCCAAAATGGCATTCAAATTCAATTTTCACAAAGATTTTCATAACTATAATGAAATGTTACCTCTACTAATTCTTCTCTCCTTGAATAATTGTACAAAAATTAGTAACACAACTTTTCTTAATAAATTACTGCATAACTAGATTGATTCCCTAGAACTCCTCAGTGGAATATCTTTCAGAGTACTTTCACATAACACAGGGTATAAAGTACTCTTTGGCATTAGATATCATGCACAATATTGCACTTACTACTTGCCAATAAACCAGAAAATGACAGATGGCAACAGTTGTGATTTTATTAACCGTATTCTCTATCTTACCCATATCCCTTGAAAAATTATATTAAAAATACCTGACGAATGTTAAATTGCTAATTATTGCTGTGTTGATATCTGTGCATGTCAATAAGTTGTTCCTAATGCCAATTGCATAAATTTTCTTGACCAATGCCACAAGGTCTATTTAATGACTACAACTAACATCATTTTATATCATCATCTGGCCTGTAGTAAATACTTTATTTCTTATGTTATGTTTCCATTTTTTAATTTGGAATATTATTTGATGTTGATATTTTCTCAACATTAATTAATCTAACTGTGTATGTATGTATACCTGTGTACTATCTGAAAATGTCTTTCATGTATTGTGAATCAATATTCTTCTTGATATGTACTTACCTCCTCTACTACATGCTCCTTCCCTTGGTAATCCATCTGGAGACCCTCTCCCTCCTCTCCAGGCTCTTGTGTTTGTAATAATGGAGAACCCACGTTGTGACTTGTAATTCTATTTTTTTCGGTTTAGGCAGATTCTATCTTTGACAGCTTCCTTGATACTATTTATATTTAGTTATACTATTGACTGTATACTTGAAATTATTTATACTTGATATTTAGTTTTTCACCATGCACGGCACCACAAGCTGAAGGAGAGATTATGGTACTTTGGGCAATTAAAGATTCATTGTCATCCCTGAAGCCATTTCCTTACATGTTAAATATTTGGATTATCTTCCATTTGAAGTAGTCATTTTTTAGTACAAAAAGTGGCTTTTCCCCTCAGGGCTACCATTGATAGAAAATCCTCATCTCTTGCTCCTGAAAGGGGTATCCAAGGGGATATAGCTCATATCATTGTTACATCCATGATATTATCGTATTTTCTTGGGATAATAATTGAGGTAGTTTCTTATTGCCTTCCTCAATAGTCTTTATGATGTGACCCCATCATTCAAATCACCAACTCACTCAGGATCAGATGCTGTGTGGACTAGCTTCGGTCGGGCTCCCACCCATTAACTTATCCAACATAGATGATCCTGCCAGGAGCAATTATCATCACTCCAGCAAGCACAGTTTTAGAATCATCAGTGAGCACATGCCCTCCACTACATCATGGTCGTATATTGTGGGGAGGGATAGGTCAGATGAGCAAAAGTAAATAAACGATAATTTTAAGGACATCGTTACAATAATGGCATTGAAGTGATAAAATTAGTCGAATAAATGCCCTTAAATTAATGTTTATGGCGTATTTCAGTACAAACTTAACGTATCATATGAGAAAATGAACGTCAAATACAAATTTAAAAAACGCTTTTACATGTTTTTTGACGACATTGATTAAATTGCTTTAATTTTCGATTTGACTAATAATCCTTGGTAGAAAATAATGACAATACCAAACACCGTTTAAAATTTACAAAGCAACTGTTGTAGGGTATTGTGATTTTTCGGAAGTTCCTAAAGGCCTCTGCTCGGGGCAAAACTGGAATACAAATTTTTTGCCAAAATAGAAATGTTGCATCATCATAGCATCCCCACAGGATGTAGGGATGCTATGATTTGAATATGGGCGGTGGAACGTTGCGTTTTTATGGTAAACATAACTTGGACTTCATTTCTTTACGTAAAGTATCGAGATTGTATTGTCTTTTTTCTGCGGTAATTTGGCAGTTTTTGGATTGTTTCTACTTCCGTATTCAACGGACTTTGATTAAACAAGTTAAATGTTTATCACTATTTTCAATTCTATACACGGGAGGCGTTACTAATGGTAAGCGGCGGACGTTTAAAAATAGCTTGAACCAATCATATCAAAGCGTCCCAACAAAATGAATTACATTGGTTAGAACAACGGTAACGAAGATGTTAACCATAACTAATGTGATATCCTGCTGAATTTCTAGTTAAAGAATTGCTGTATCAGCATAAAGTAGAATCATATTCCTTCCACGGATTGGTCATACTCATTTGGATACTATCGCCGTAGCAACCAACAGGTGGGTAGAATCCAATAAAAGAAACGGAAAATTTTATATTTTATCAATGAGATGAGGGAGTCAATTTTTTCTCGGTAAATAATGTGCGAATTAGTTAATATATTTTCTAAAATACATTAGCTACGCTATTTGATTATGGCTGAAATTGAGATCTTGTTTAGTGTCATAACCACAGTATCATTTTGTTTGTTACGACTCATATTAAATTTCCTCGATCCTTCACGTAAAAATTTCTCTTCGTTTTTAATTTTTGGAAGGTTCTCTCAAGCATCTATTGCAAGTTTCTGGTGATCATGTGTCTTAATAGGTTACCTACGTAGGTATCATAAATTGAATACATAAGTATTTGCACTAGATTATTTTCATGTCAATTGGTCGCTCAGACCTTGAACAAGATACATAGTGTTTGTATTTTGTGATGAGTTTGATTTTAAAATGCACATATATCTCATTATTTGTATGCATTTTTCACCTTTTTCCACAAACAGGTGTTTAGAAATATTGTTTACTTTTCATTGATCCAGAATGGAAAATAGTGGAAGACAAATTACTTCAAAGTAACTAACATGAAAAACGGGATGAAAGCAGTTTAGTAATGGTCACTTGATGATGAATGATTTATGCATCATAATAGTTGAAAATGAAATACTAAGTAATTTGGTATTTCACATCAATTTTTTAAGGTAATCTACCCGTTAAGGTAGGTTTGGATAGACTACAGCATCCTAGTCTACAACAAGATCTTCTTCATCTCTGTGTACTTCCTTCCTCCATTCATCCCATCTAACATCCCTATCCTATTCCCACCCTTTCCTCGTTAGCCTAACAATATCCCATCTATTACAGTTTTCAACGTCCCATTGCCGATCATTATGCTTTTCATACCTTTTTCCTGCCTCCTTATGATTTCTCCCAACCATCCCCTCTCCTCGTCCACCATACCAAGCACCTCTTCGTTTGTTTTCCTTCCCATCCATTTTACCTTCTCCATCCTTCCCCGAACCCACATTTCGAAGGCCTCGAATCGCTTTTGTCTAATATCCTGTTTCAGTAACCATGTTTTGGCACTGTACATAACTACACTCCATATCAAAGTTTTGACGAGCCTTTTCTTAGCATCATTACTTAACTTCCCTGTCATGCCCACCTCCTTGTGAAAGACTTTGCCTAGCATAATTATTCACCTTACATCCCTACTACTTTGACGGTATTGGTCCTAAACACTTCCGAAACATGCAAACTGCTCTACCTGCTCCAGTTTTTGCCCTCCTATGTTAATGTTTGGCTTAGCCTTTTTCTTTCTAGAAAATCGCATAACCTTTGTTTTATTAATATTGATTCTCATCCCATACCTGTCACACTGAATTTCCAATGCACCCAGCAATGCTTGCAACCCCTTGGCTGACTGACAAACTAAAGCTTGGTCGTCAGCAAACCTAACAGATTTTACGTATTCCCCTCAGACTTTCATTCCTACCTCCAGCTCTTCCCATGCCTCTTTAATCATTTCCTCTACATACAGGTTGAACAGCAACGGTGATAATGTGCAACCCTGCATTATACCTCTTCCTAACACTGCCCATCCAGACACCCGGTTCCCCACTTGCACATGAGAAGTCTGAGAGATGTACAGGTTGCAGATTAGCCTCCTGTCCCTCCAATCTATCGATATTTTCTGCAAAATGCTCAAGTGTTGGTGATGACTAACCCCTGTCTCCTGCAGAACTCAACTGCTTTTTCCCCGCGGTCATTCCTCGTGCCTAAACCGTAGTCCCCCACCTCATCACCATCTCTTCCTTCGCCTACCGTAGCATTCCAATCCCCCATCACTATCAAATGTTTCCCTGCAGGAACACACGCGATTATGTCCTCTAACTGATCGTATATCCTATCGACCTCTTCTTCCTTATGGTTGCTCGGTGGCATGTATACCTGAATAATAACTAAGTTTGTCGGTTCTGCTTTTATCTCTACTAGTAGTATTCTATCTGTTACCTGCTCTATGTTGACTACGCTTCTTCCTACCTCTTTATTTAATACTATGGCAACCCCTTTTTGGCTCTCGTTCCCGCCGCTATATATTATTCTATAATTATCGTTCCAGTAATCCCCACTATCCTTCCATCTCACCTCGCATAGACCTAAAATATCTATATTTCCCCTTTCCATCTCTTGCTTAACATTCTCCAATTTCCCTGTCCTCATCATTGCCCTAAAATTCCACGTTCCTATTCTAACTAATGTGGTCTCCTTCTCCTGCGTCTTCTGTCCTGCTGTTGCTGGTTTTCCCTTGCAAGGGTTTCATGGGATGACGACCACGGAAGCCTTGCCTCCCCCACTGCCGGGCACGACACACAGCCAGTTGGGCCGAGCCCCTTAGTTGCCAGGACTCAAAATCTCTATATTTTCCATCATATTTATCTTGGGAATGATAATTGAGGTGGTTTCCCGTTGCTTTCCTCAATAGTGTTTTTAACGTGACACCATCACTTACTGGCGTCCCCACTGAGCTCAGATGCCTTTGCGGCTGCCTCTCTGAGGAACAGATGCTGCATGGACTACCTTTCGTCTTGCTCCTAACCTTCGACCTATCTGGCATGGGTGACCCTACCAGGAGCAATTATTATTACTCCCGCCAGCACAGCTCTAGGGGTCATCGGAACGCACAAGCCCTTCCACCACGTCAAGGTTGTAGTCCAGGGGAGGGTATATTAAACTATTAAGGTTGAAATTGGCATATAGTATATTCTCTGTCTAATAGTTTGAATTAGAGTATATCCCTTATTGTAAGATCTGGTGCACTCCTGGTATATTGGCTTGATGAAATTTTCTTGGGACTTCCAATTGGGTCAGGGGTTCCATATTGGCTGATGTTTCAATGCTCGGCTCGTGTATCATCATCAGAGTAGATGAGTGTCACTCTGTATTTGGCCGTCTTATGTTCATGAGCTTAAGGGTCAGGTGACTCGTGATTGGTCCAAAGAGGAGGAGCCTCTTGATTGGTCGTCATGGCATTGTCTTTTGTGGTCATGAGACATGGTGCACTGATGTTCATCTTCCCATCTTCCTTTCTGAGACAAGGCCAATGTAAGCTTGTCCCGTGACCCCACAGACTCCATCATGAGGAAGACTGAGGTGCTCATCAAGAAGACTGGTATTCCTGCCTAAACCACCATAAACTTGACTCAACAAGCCCCCCCCCCTCGAGATTATAGTCTTACCCAATATCCACAAAATCTGTGCACAACTGTGACCAATTGTGAGTGCCATCAGCTCTGTGACCTACAGCTAAGCAAAGCACCTCACCAGTATTCTGGCACCACATGCAGGTTGCTAGGAGGACCACCACAGGAACTCTGCAGATTTTGTAAAAATCCTGGGTGGAATCGATCTAGAAGAAAGGGATATTTTAAAGGATGATAGAGTGAATTGGGAAAAACTAATGAGTATATTGAAGAAAATAGGAATAGATTGGAGGGAAAGGAGGCTAATCCGCAACCTGTACATGTCTCAGACTGCTCAGGTGCGAGTGGGGAATAGGGAATCCGGATGGGCAGTGTTAGGAAGGGGTGGAAGGCAGGGTTGCCCATTATCACCGTTGCTGTTCAACCTGTATGCAGAGGAAATGATCAAAGAGGCATGGGAAAAACTGGAGGTAGGAATGAAAGTGGGCTGGGAATTCGTAATATCAGTTACGTTTGCTGATGACCAAGCTTTAGTTTGTCAGTCAGCCAAGGGGTTGCAAGCATTGCTGAGTGAATTGGAAATTCAGTGTGACAGGTATGGGATGAGAATCAATATTAATAAAACAAAGGTTATGTGATTTTCTAGAAAGAAAAAGGTTAAGCTAACATTAAAAAAGGAGGGCAAACACTAGAGCAGGTAGAACAGTTTACGTATCTCGGAAGTGTTTTCGACCAACACGGTCAAAGTAGTAGGGACGTATGGAGAAGAATTGCACTAGGCAAAGAGGCTTTCACAAGGAGGATGGAGTTGTTAACAGGAACGTTGAGTAAGGATGTTAAGAAAAGACTCGTAAAAACTTTGATATGGAGCGTAGCTATGTACGGTGCGGAAACGTGGTCATTGAAGCAGGAGGATAGACGTAGACTGGAGGCTTTTGGAATGTGGGCGTGGAGAAGAATGGAGAAGGTGAAATAGACCAAGAAGAAAACGAATGAGGAAGTACTTGGTATGGTGGGCGAAGAGAGGGGTTTGTTGGGAGAAATCCTGTGGAGGCAGGAAAAGTGGATGAAGGCGGTATTGACCGGCAGTGGGATGTTGAAGACTGTAATAGAGGGGATAATGTTAGGCAAACGAGGAAAGGGAAGGAACAGGATAGGGATGTTGGACGGGATGAAGGGAGGAAGAAAGTATTCAGAGATGAAGATGGAACTGATGTAGAGAAGGATACTGGATTTTGTATTTTGTTAGGAGTCACAAAATATTTATTTAGTAGCTGTGTCCATCGAAAAACCTACCTTAACCAGTAGATTACCTAATACTAATAAATAAAATCCTCCTCTTAAAATTTGGGATACAATGCAAATTCATTTAAGTTAGCGGCCACTTATACAATCAAATGTTCACATAATGAAACGAGTAGTAAATTGAGGACAATCTACAATAAGTAGTATTCAAATTTGCTTTAACCCTAATGGTGTGGCTATAGATGTGAGATCTTAATTGCTAATATTCTAGATTAACTTCCACATGAATCAGAGCCTTTAAGATATATATGTTAACTAAACATGGTCATGATTCAAAACCTAATAAAAAAATGCCTACAGGAATCACATGGTGATATATGAGCAGGGGAGCAAATAGCTCTCATACATGGTAGCAGGATTTGTTTAACATATGGGGAATGACCCCATAACTCAAAAGAATAATTCAAATGATATTGAAAGATGGCATATTTAATCAATACTCATTTTAAATGAGAAAGTTGAGTTTTCTTACTATATGAACAGCTTTACTCCGTTTATGCAGATCTGACTGATATAGGTCTCCCAGTTAAGTTTTGTATCAACATAAATTCCTAGTATTTAGCAGTTTCTTATTCGATTATTATTTACTTAAGACTTATTAAAATATGCTGGATTTTTTCAGCATTAAAATATATACGATTAATATCAAATTATTCCTTAGGCTGTCTTAGGCTAGAAGTACCTTCGCATCTTCTGGAAGTTGACATTTTTGTGCAAAGTTAGTGTCATCAACATATAAAACGGAGTTAGATTTAATATTACAGGGCATTATTTGCATGTCCCTCCTGTCCTGCCCCTGAGTTACTTCACCCCTGGCATCCTACACTTTATTGAAAAAGGGAATAAATTGGACCTATTGGAAGAGCTGGAGATAAGGAAACAAGTGGAAAAAGGGCATATCCATAGTGACATTGTTTTTCAAAGATATTCCTCACTGATGACAACCTCTCTCATTGAAGAAATGCCTTGTGACCCCCGACTGTGAATCTTTTTGACCACCTCCATTCTCCATGGACCTTACCCTCCCCACTCGTCACCACCCACCACCCCTCAACCACCTCCATCAGCTTCAACCAATTCCAGCCACCCCTTTCCCCTCCTCACCTAAATCGCATGTACATATATAACCAACCTGTGTATGTAACTTTATACCTGATGATGAAGCCGATGCATTGAAACTAGTTGTACCGAAAAAAATTTAGTGGATTTCCACAAATTTAAACCTGAAAACATCGAATATATAATTCACCTTGACCTGGAGTTGAACCTGGATCCCTTGATGTCTGATCAAGTGCTTTAGCCCATTGAGGTACCAAGGCATCCGCTTAAAGGGATAAGGGCTTTAAAGGAATAAGATGTTACAATAAAATATCACGGCCACTGTTTCACAGGTTGTTGTAAGTGTGCACGTTGTACCACAGTCCATGAGGTTAAAGCTAACTGAATGATTTTCGTTCTTTGAAATTGTTGCATTAAAACAGAATTCAGAAACTAGAGTGACTGGAACAGTTTGCCTACTTCAAAAATGTTCGGAAATGACGAGCATTCCTTGCCCTTCAATGTAAAATTTGATCTTCCTTAAGCTCTGCATGGAGTTCCACAGGATGAAGTGATAATTCACCATTCATTGTATGTCTTCCAGATTGTAGAGCTGAAAGGGGGGATTGTTTTGGCCCATTTGTATCATGACTGCCCCCATCTCAGCAGCTAATCTGCATTCTCCTCCCTGGGAATACCTTTCTGGACAGGACCTCAATGCATTGGGCAGGAAAGAACTGCAAAAAGTATGATTTTTTTCTTTTTTTCCTAACATGCCTATTTTTTCCTAACCCCAACCTTGCTTGCCCAATTTTCTCCCCTCAATCAAAGTCTTCAACATCCCATCACTAATCAAAATATTTTACATCCACCTTTCTTACGTCCTTTGTGTTTCTCTAAAAAATGTCCCTTCTCCTAAAGCATGCTTAGGGCTTGTTTTTCCTTTTTGCTCATTTTACCTTTTCTATCCTTCTGTTTCCACACTCAAAAGCCTCAAGCCTAGCTTATCATTTTGATTCAATGACCCAGTTTCCATGCCATGCAACATCATGTTCCAAATCATAGTTTTCATTAATCTTTTCTAAGCATCTTTACTCTGTCCCTGTATTGAGAGAGGAAAATTTTCAATACCATGAACCAAATGAAGAAGATTTTGAATGGCTTATGTATTCTGAATATCATGGTCCAAAACACTCCCAAAGTAGGCAAAATGTTCTGTACGCTCTATTTTTCATCACCTAACTATAACATATAACCTAGCCATCCTATTTCTCACAACCATTGAAAATTAGACAACCAGTATCATGACATGCCACGAAAGATAGGAGGACTTCAGACAGCCATTATTTGGATCAAAATGCCAACGATTGACTCCGTACATTCTTGTAATTTACACAATAAAGCAATATGTGAGTTTTATTCACTTAATTTTTAAATATTAATTTTAAATCGTGACTAAAAAACCACATATATATACACTTGTAACAGTCAATTTTATTTAAATGATGATCTGATGAATTCTTAACTGTACAATTTACTAATTTAATGGTTAATCCAACATAAACAGCACCTAGCATTTATCAATGTATTAATTCAGCAAAAGATATGATAAAAAATAGCATAAGAAGAAAGAATGAAACACTTTGCATGTCCACAGGAAATTTTCCTGTGGAAACGCAAAGCCTTTCATTCTTTCTTCATGTGTTACAAAAGGATTTCCACCAATTATTGGCCTCAACCATCTCTCAAAAAAAATGGTAAAAAATGTTATCAGAACACCTCACTAGAGGTTCCCAAACTTTTTGGTTTGTGCCTCCTAGGAAAATTGAAAAATTCTGTCTTTTTCTTCTACTTCGTGAGGTGGACTCAATGCTCCAATATGTGTTTTTATGTAATTTTTTTGTAATGTGTTGTATGGTAGTCCAGTGGGTGGAAAGTTGGATTACTGCTCCAAGATCCAGGATCGATTCCGGGTGACGCCTATGGGCAAAATCGACTTTACTCAGGCTATGTGATTTTTCAGGTTCCATATCTTCCCGGGGAACCATTATTGGTGACACAGGAAAGGAACCGACCCCTCTACCCTGATGAGTGAATTTCATGCACCATTGGGCACAGTAACAGGTGAGTTCCACATCTGACATTTCAAACCAACCTTCTTTGGGTTGATTACTGTAGTTTGATAGTGTTAATAATCATTAAGGTATACTACTTTGTAAATAAATTGTGGTATTAAATGTTTCACCTTGTCGATTGGTATAGGATTATGTATTTACACACACACATACATACATACATACATATATATATATATATATATATATATATATATATATATATATATATATATATATATATATATATATATATATACATTTATATATTTTTGTCAGCTATCGAGAGAATCGTCTTAAGCCTGTCCAGACTGAGTCAATTAAATGATTTCGCCAATAAATTAAAAATAAATAAAAATTTGGCCAATAAATGAAGGACGGCTTATAAATCCGGAACATTCAGGCGATCCAATGGCATTTTGTTGCCTGGTATTTTCCGGACTCTCAGTGACAGAGGAATAAAAAATTAAGGATAAATTCCAGAAAACTGGGGCACCAGGATAAATTTTCGCCTGCCTATAAGGAGGTCTTGAGGGATGAGGGGATGCATATTGGGGAATGTATTTCAACACTGCAGGGTTTGCAGTGACTTTGCCCTCAACCGGTAGAACTTCGTGGAGGTTGGATTCTCCCCGCAGGGGGGTGTGGAGAGGAGGACGTGCCTGACCATATCTTTCGACAGGATTTTTTTTCCCAAACGTCTCGATCCGATTCTCGTTTACCGTCTGGGGAAAGGGAGGCCTTCCCATGCCAGACGCGGCGTAGTGTAAGAGAGAGAGAGACACGAATTATGAAATGCCGAAAAAGTCAACAGACAAAAGCCGCCAGCGCGACGGCCGAATTTCACGCCAGCGCCTACCCGCCTGTTGCTAGGCAAGCGGACGACCTCCTTGAGGCTCGCCCGCCGTGGACCCATCTGTAAGCTATAAGGCGCCGCCGAAACATCCTGCCCTCCTTCCTAGATCACCTCCCGGCATTCCCAAATCAAACGCCGCCATTCCCCTCCCTCATCCCACGTCCTCCCCCCAACCACACCGATTCTTTCCTTCCCCGCCCAGCCTCTTTTTTTTGACGAAACCGTCGCTGTTTGGGATACATCCGGATTTTTTTCTTTTAGCCTGCAGCCTTTCTCATTCCCCAAAGCATAATTTCACACGAGAAAGGAAGAGATGCATTGTCATTTCAAGCTTCAATCACGGAAGTTTTCGTCCGATAGGCATCGGATGAAGTTGTTCCTGTTTGTCGTTCATTTCTTCGACCTCTTTAATAGCAATGCACCTACTATCAATCCAACTACATTGCACCCTACAAGCCATCACTAGGGTGTGTAGCAGTGGGTGATTACGAACCAGGCGTGCATCATCAACAATTAAAATTTTCTTGATTTTTAGCTACAATAGATGTTTGTGAAAAATTTCAAATAATGGAGGTCATCATGACTACAGGTTCATGCTCGATGGTATCTAAGTGGGAAATACTTCTCTACGCATACGAGAGCAGCTGTTAGTGACGAGGAAAGCAATAACTATAGCTTTCTGAGATAATGACAGCATAATAAACTACTTAGAATGAAAATAAATGAAGAAGATTTGGTGTTTGATCGGACCCCGAGGAGTCATTAGGGTTAATGCTTTGCAGCAAACGTTCTCTTCTATTGTGTGGCATTTCGATTTTGGGCAGAAATGATTTGGTAAGCTATCGGAGACTTCAGTGAGACATTGGTGAAGACGCTTGAAATAAGGATTTAATAAGGTGGCCTTTCCAAACTGCTGGTTACCCTTTCGTCTTTATCGTTCTTGATTGATATAACCGTAGACTTATTTCCCTGAACTTATCTGACATACGACCAAAATGCTTCCAGATTCTCCTTCAAATTTAAGTTATTTTTTTCCTTTTAATTCGCTTAACACTTTCCGAAATTCCTTCTTGACATTCGCTCTAGATATTTTATAATCGTAAGTGATCTCATACCGTTTGTCGCCAGAGAAATCGTTCCTAATATTTTTGATCTTGGCGTAACATAGCCTTTGACGTCTTAGTGATTTTCCAACTTCTGTATTGTAGCATCTAGGTTCCGTGATATATTTTATTAATTTATTTGGAATGAACCTGTTGAGCGCCTGATGTCAAGGAAATGATTCCACACATCATCAGTATTTCGATATTTACTCTGTATCTTAATATTTAAAAATAAATTTTGTAACACGCTCTCATCATACCTGTAGTTCCTGTTTTTACATGAATAAACGTTTATTTTAAGCTTCTTATTTCTGACCCTATACTGGTAAAACCTTTACGTTAATTTACTATTCTATGGGCGCTAGTTCTTAACCGTGACCTGAACGAAACCAAGAACGTCAGTGTAATGAAATTAAATTGCCAACTAGATGTATAATGATGCATTACTACGTGACTCGGCAGCTAGGTCTCATAGAGGTTGAAAAATTAAGATGCATCTAATTTTCCGGGTCTACTCTACCCTTAAATACCACATTGCAATTAACCGTTTTCTAGCTCCGCACACTTTGTATTTCCCTTCATTTTGCAAAACTAACCATTCCTTTCCTCCCTGTACCTTTCATACCCAAATTATTTCCTCTATATTAGTCCTCAACATTCCATTGCTTCTCAATGCCTCCAGTCTCTTCGGATTTCAGTGGTCCATGTATCAACCGGTGCATTGTATGGCCACTGATATTATTTCGCGGTATGTTTACGTATCATTCCTAAATTGTTTTTATATTGATTTATACGTACCTATATATGACCTCATTACGTGTAAATTACCAAATTATGCGTCCAACAACTTTGAAATGGATCAACATCTTTCGTGCAGGCGGTTCTTCGCTATGTGTTTTGGAGTTTGAAAAGAAATTGGTCATCATATGACGACAACTCGAGTCGTCAGTATTCCATTTGCATGATCAATCCAAGGCGAGCGGAGGTCTGCCATGTCGTTTTCAGTGTGCATTGTCGTTGTTGAGCAATATAGGTACTCAGTATGTAGTTGTGTTGCTGATTTGAAATGTAATAACATGCGGCGTCAAATTGCCTGCTATTTCATAGATTAAAAGAGCTACTGAGTGAAAAAAATATTGCGTAGAAACGAGTACTATATAACGCAATTGCTGAGTAGCAACGGCAACACATGACTTTCTTACTTTTATTGATAATTACCATATAATGACCACCTAACGACCTTAATATCGTTATTTCTTTGTGTTTTTTTCAGTTGACAAGATATTACCCTAATATTTATGAGGCCTAAAATAAAAAAAAACAGCTATTAAGGAAAAAGGGGGCGTTTTAATTGAATAAAATAATTTTTGACAATTATAGCTTCTGCTGTTATTTGGAATTAAATACTTTCCAAGAAAGTGATAATTTAGGAATTATTCTCATGCGCAACTCTCCACTTGACGAAATCTTTAATATCGAAACATTTTAGGAATAAAAATTAATTCAATTTCTGCAATTCTCCGCACAACCATGATTTATGAGCGATCTGATGATTTTGATCTGCAATGAAACCATAGTAGTTGAGGATAAAATATAATTTCGGTCATTGCAATGGTTTCCTTTAAATTTGTGAGTGATACTGTTATCATTTATTTTATTTTTTAACTTGTTGGACATATATGTGGCTGTATTAACCACGTGTTCCTGATAATCCTCCAGTGAGGGGTACTAGACCGGTGTCTCGTGGTAATTTTTTCGTAAATTTTCATTTGAGAGGTGTTGACATTCTCCGATAGGTAGAGTGCGCATGCCACTGACAGTATTCTGGGAAGCATGAGCTTTTAAAGGGCCAAACTCCCGGATTATAAAAATACACACATAAGTTCCCAGCTGTTATCAGCTGTTTTCTCGAAAATATATCTCGAATCAGAAGAACATACATTTTTGTAGCCCGAGATCTATTAATACTCATTCCAGTTGGTCTCCTCATTTATCAGTCCAACAACCTTCTTGTCTCCCATTATCAGATTTGTGGACTCCATTTATGGTTTATATTTCCTTGAACTCTTTCCTTCCGGACAGGTACGTTATCTGTGAGTAGTTTTCTTCTCATTCCTTATTTAGCTAACCTATTGTTTGGGATAGTACACCACGAGTATTGTTACGGCGTACGGAACGAGTCGAGGAATTTTGCGAATTTGAACCTTGACATTTGTGGTTCGGAAGTTCACTCATGGATATTTTTCTCGGTTCCTCATCAGCAGTTATAAACATGAAATTTTAATGTAGTTCATGGTTTCATGTCTTAGCTTATCAAAGTTTCTGTACTAGCGCTTATTGATTGGCTTCACCCTATGCTTTCTTATTCTATCGGCGTGGTGGTGCCTAGAAATTATGGTGACCACACAATCTACAAGCCCTAAAATTCGGCGACTTTACTACTGATTTTTTATTGAAGTATTTGTAAAAACGGTATTTTCAGTTGAACTATAGTGCATATAATGAATATTAATAACTCGACACTGCCATTTTTATGCAATAGAATTATAATTAAATTAAATTATTAAATTATATAGTTATTACACCGAGTCTGCATAGAAGGTTAAAATATGAGTGTATACCCTCTCAAATTGGGGTAAAAGATTCAGAATATATATTTATATTTATCAAAGTACATTACGTCATTCTCCCCTTTTTAGAAATGTCAGATTTTTTATTGTACTGTGCATCGCACTTAAATTGCATTTTCATGAAATTTCTTTTCAAAATTGAAAAAAAATAATTATGAGCGATACGCAATGAAGTTTGAAGAATTAAAGGTGGAATCTAGACAGGAAAATGTCCGCCGTCGCACATTAATTGAACTTAAGTATTTATAGCTCCAAATGGTAAGTTCTTTTCCGCCTCTTTCTAATGCCGATCTAGTGGAGTTTCAAATATTCAAGCCGTAACGCTATTAAATATGAACACTGTCACACTCTCAGCGCTCGGAAAACATTGGAAAAGGAGCGCTCAGAATTGAGCCCAGCGCAGTCCAGCACGTCTCCCTTCGCTCCCCGTCGCTCTCATCCCTCCCCCCCCCCCCGGTCTCCCTAGTTCCACAACCCTAATTCTCCTTCTTCCCTACGCCGTCTCTTCAGCGCTGACTCCCCTCCTTCCGCGCTCATCGACCTTCGCCTTTGTTTCCCTCCTCCCACCCCAAACGAAAATCTTCAAATTTTTACTCCTCCTCTCCGACCAAGCGTTCCGTCGTGTAGTTTTTTAAAATCATTGTTATTGTCACAAAGCAAAGTTTTTATCGATTTTTTCCATCGTAAATGACAAAAAAAGTGAAGAATCCCCGGCATTATTCTTCACATTTGAGTGCCTCAGAGTCAAAGGACGCTTATTCATACGCATTATTTTTGTTTTCATTTTTCAATACTGCCACGTCGATCGTAGCGCGAATGTCCGCGAATGTGTGTGCCTGCGCGTGAATAGTTGGGTGAAGCTTTCGCGGTCGTGGGAATCACGCTCTTCGGCCTCCCATCCACTCAAGGACAGCGCGAAGCGGAAACTCCCGCCCGAGGCAGTAAGAAAGAGAGGTTGGGAAAGCAGGAGATTCAACTCGAATAGATGGGAGCGTCGCCCACCGCTTGATAATCGCTGAAGGTTCGCAACATCATGCGTGAAATGTTATTTTTTTTTAAAGCAACTCCATGGTCTTTTTTCTGGCGATTTCTAAATATTTAAACCGCCTCATATCACTGAGAAGGAATTTCCTGAAAATCTTCCACTCCAAGTTGGTTAAAGAACTTGAGAAAGTATATTTTGATATCTGTCCGCTTAGACCAAACTTGGCAACAGAATCGGGCTCCACGCAAAATGCGAATGTCTTCCATTGCAATTTTATTAGTAATAACATATCATTTCGGTCTCGCTGTATGCTATTCGGTGCGATATGGTTACGTCTGCACAAAAATCTACGGGCGGTTCATACACCACGGTGATTTATATCGATTGCCGAGAAAAAAACGTTCTTGAAAAAATAATGTTGTTCAAACTTTCCAAAAGTATGACACTTCGCCAGAGGTCACCAGTGTGTTACCCCATCTTTTGTGATATAACGCTCTTTGAAACCTTATTGCGTGAGCTTTCATATCATGATTATACTTAGAATTCATCTGCTCCTTTCCTGGATTTTAAAGGTATTTTTGAACCATAGTTGCTGGAAACGTAACGATTTTATATTTAAACGACATTTTATAGAACACTTCCCTCCCTAAAACCCGACGAGAGCTTGCGGAAAATTAGCCTTATTTTGTGGCCCAGTGACTCTCCACGGGCTTCAAATGCTTATTCTATAATGTAAAACAGCCAAATAATTCGCAAATAAACGGCCTTAAATAATAGTGAGGCATGAACTGAACACGACTTTTTCCGTTTTTCTGTGTTCTCTATAATTGAGAAACCGTTATTTTATTCCTTGGATTTTATTTGTATTTTCATCATATTTCGATCCTTAAAATTTTGAAGCGGATTCATCTGCGCCATGGCGACGGCCCCCAAGTTATGCACGTTTGAATTAATCCCAGAGGGCCCTGACCCTTTAATTTTCTGTTGGGACTCTCTCCTTCTCGGTTTCAACTTACCTCTGGGAATCCTGGATTATACTTGTAATTCGTTGTATACGAGTTGTCAAAGTACGTTAGGTACCCACAAAGACGGACTAATTTTCATTCATCCTTCCTCACATATCCTTCCCCTCAGCAACAACCACTGCCACTCTCCCCGACTCCCTACCGGGTACATCCTATGGCAACCCTTCTCCCCCCTCCGTTAAGTCCCAACTGGTAACCCTATCCTCTCTCTCAAGACCCTAACCACCTGAGAATCCCTTTTCCGGCACCACCTACCCTCGCCTCCTTTGTCCCATAATCTCAAAATGTCTCCTTTTACACGGGCATTTTTTTTCTGACAAACACTATCGCCTCGTAATCTCGGCGAATCCATCTTCCCCCCCGAGGTGGTGCGACTAACAACTAAGAATGCCGCTCTTGTGAGTTCCGTAAGTCACACTCATTGGGGAGCCTCGTGCGTAACCGACGGAAATATGGTATAGCCCGGTCGGAGACAAGTGATGCCAAAGCCCTACGGTAGAGATCCATGGAAGGATACGGCATATTGTTTTTAGCATTTTATTCCTAGCAATAGCATTTTAAGCCAATCTTTCCGTCCTTTTTTTTAGGGCGCGAAAATATTAGTTCTCTCATCTGATAGTGTATGCTAATCCGTTTATACATAAGTTGATATTCCCAAGATTACAGTTGTGCGCACGTTAGAAGTTCAGAGGAGATAGACCAACGAAGGCTGCCACTTAATTAATCAACTCTGTCCTTTTCCCCGGTTCTTTCTTCGGGGATATCATTTTCTTTAAGCACATAATGCTTGTAGCTTTTAAGAACTGTATTAGGGTAATCCAGAGTGTATCTGAAATTATTGAGAGAAAATCTCGGGGTTAGCCCCAAATTTTAACTGCCCCTGGCGGCATTCTCGTCGTTGAAATTATGATTAATTGTTAGAAGTCAGTTAATTGATTGTTAGCTCCCTTTTTCAGGATTATCTCTGGTTCTATTGATATGGTCGTTTTCGCAGTAGTGACTGTCTTTTATTTGCGTCGAGAATATTCAAAGGGCTTCAAATAACTTTGAAAAAATGTTTTCAGCCTACCATCGGTGACTACTAATGGTTTCGAAAAATCTGAAATATCTCTCATGTCTCTTCTGCTTGGTTTTTATTATCAATCACTAAAAAATATACGCATTTGAATGATGATTCATTTAATATATGTTCACACAATTAATTTTCAATAACTATAAGGGTAGGCAGAATAACGAAGCTTGTATTGAGAGCATAATAATGATGATTTTCTTTTACGAACATAATATGCGCTCATTCTGTTGGACTACTCAAAGTATGTTTTCAAATATTGTCTGATAGTTTCGGAATCTCTTTTGTTTTCAAATTGCCATGTGCCTTCTGAACTCAAGAGAAAAACATCGTGCAGATAGGTCACTTGAAATGTGATTTGAGCTATTTTACTCTATTGAGTGTAAGTGGAGTGTTGCGACTAGTGCCTTGAATGGAAGCAGAATGGAAGTTGAGGTTGGCCAGATGCGGTCTAGGATGTTATCTCGTTAAGGAGGTATGGGGTTCGCATCCCTATTAGGTCCTTATTCGTTTCTGTCGTCAGTTAGTTTCGAGCATAGGTGCACCCTTGAACACTAATTGTCGCGAAGTTAAGAAAACATTAAAATTTTATTTTACAATGGGCTACATAACTGTAAATGAAATGCGAATTGATATTAATTCATTCGATTCAATAGCTTTGTTGTTAATGTGCCAATTTTATGAAGCCTCTCTGAATTTTCACTACAATTAACCATAGCCACCGTTATTTTTCAATTCCATTTACCAGTCTCCTTTTTTTTCCAGTCCCCTTCAAACGTCGCATTTACTATAATATCATCTTTATTAATTTTTTATTTTGGCATTTTGACTTTTATCTGGCTTTTCCATACACCATGTCCCCTGCGAGCTCGTCTAACCCCATGCCTTTCCCAGTATATCTGTTTCCACTCTTCACAAAGTAATTGTGTACCCAATACCGCTCCATTTCTCATTTTATCTTCAATTAAATTTTCAGCGGTCATCTCTGCCGCCACACTTCGAAAGCTTGTTTTTCAGTGGTGTGTTTTTTTCAGGTTCAGCCTGCCTTTTTAAGTCGTAAGGTTATACATAGCCATGTTCACGGAGTGTAGTTTTCCCATCCCAAGCCCATGATCCAAGCGAAGGTCTTTCTAGGAGTAGGTAAATTTTTAACTACGTTTAGTAGTGTAAAATCGATGAGGAATGTGAAGTCAGCTCGGCTAGCTTCGACTGTACCCTCACATAATGGCCAGAGAAAAAAAATATTTGACTGTCTTCGTGAGCAGGGGAGGATCTAGAATTACGATTAGTGGAAGGTTACGGTCTTGAAGTGGTTTAGGAAAATAATGTTAGATAACCCCAATATTTTTCAACACGCTTTTTTAATCATTTAAATAATTATACTCTCACACAAAGCTAAACGTATTGTGTTTATCTTTGCAAATATATTTATTACTGCTACGAATGCGGCCTCATGTTGATGTGCGCAAAAGCGATGACCCTTAGGACAAGCCCTGAATTAGATTAATGACAGAGCCCGAAGCCGTCAATGGTCAAGAGGTTATCTTTCGATAGCAGTAAATCAAAGGATTTTCCTGAACAAGGATTCCGAATCTGTGGAGGAGAATAGATCATAATTGTGTGTTAGTTTTATTATGCTCAAGGCTCCACGTGCACTAATGAGAGATCTTTATAAACGATGGAATTGTATGTTTTTAAAATTACTCCCAGTCACATGGAAACACTTGGTATACGAAAGGCTTTTTTCACGCCGCTCTAGTGGTTCGAGGTGTGAAAAAAAATCCCCCTTCCCGAGCCTAGTTTGTTGTGCGAAGCCCCTTAAGTCCCATTCCCTGCAGTGGGCGGGATTTCGTGCCTCATGCATGGATGGAAATCGAAATTTGAGAAGGCTATCGTTTATTTCGCTTTCTTAGACGAAAGAGGAGTAGACTTCCTGCAAAGTTACTCGGGGTTATATGTATGTTTTTATATGTGTATTTTTTATGATGATTACATAACGCACTCCGCATTCGGTTTGCCATTGTTTAAAAAGTGTTAGCATTAAAAATTTGATATTGTGTGGAATTATTGAAAAAAATTATCTGTCTTTTGCGACTGGTTGTGAAACCGAAGAGTATGAGAACACAATTGGTGCAGGACAGAGTGAAATAATCTATTGTTCTGCTTCTTAATAAGTATGCCTCGATGTTTACGCATATGACTTTTGAGCTTTTAAAACCTATGGCTCTAATTTTTTGGGTATATGATATAACATTTTTACCAACACTCTACCCAATTTCCTCTTTATATATTGATAAAGTCATGTGATAAAGCTAGTTATCTAAATATTTGTTGTTACCAACAATACCTATTTGCATTCCTCTGTCAAGTCGAGCGGTTGTCGAATACTTACTAGTAACTCGTCAAACAGACGATCAAGCAATAGTGAGTCAGACAATTAAGGGATTGCAGTTATTATTAAGTGCTTTTCGGGGAAAATGCGATAGGTTTGGGATAAGTATTACCACAATCACACTAAAGTAATGAGATTCTCAAATTAGGAGGAAATAAACTGGAGCAGGTGGAGAAATTCATGCGTTTGGGCTGTATTTTGAAGGAAGAGGGACATAGTAGTGAGGATGTTAGGCGAAACATTGCGTTGACGAAATAGGCTCTGGAAAGAAGACAATTGATGAGGGCACACTGAGTGAGGTTGAGAAAAAAGATAAGTGAATACTTTAATAGGGATCATAGTCCTTTATGAATGTGAGACCTAGTTTTTGAGGGTGGAGGATGAGCTTGGAGGAGAGGAGAGTGGAGGTTTTTGAGATGTGGATATAGTGGAGAATGGAGAAAGTGGAAAACCTCTGAAGGAACTCAGTCACGAAGAAATGGGGAAAGAGGCACTTAATGTAGGGCAAAGAAAGAGGAAGCTCCTCATCATCATCATTGGTCGATCAATCCTAAAATTTGTGGACTGCAGCCCTCCATCCCTGCTGATCCAGCCTGCAGCCCTATCTGATACTAATTGGCTTACCTCCTGATATTTTTTGCAATGTACCCTCTTCTTTATTTGCCCCATACATTTATCCCTTGGCCTTCCTCTTGGGACTTATCCCTCTATTATATTCTTCACGAATCCATTGTGCCTCAGGGTGTGGCCAATCCATCTGGTTCTTCTTTTCTCTATGTTGTTCCATAAGGACCGTTCTTCGTCTATTCTTCTGTATACTTCTTCATTTCTTATTTCATCCGTCGATTTGACCTTAAGCATCCTCCTCCAGCACCAGGTATCAAAGTCTTCTAGTCTTTTATGGTCTACTCTTCCGATGGTCCATGCTTCTGATCCATAGATTGCCACGCTCCATACGAATGTTTTCTCGCATTGTTTCCTAGTCTAAAGTTCTATCTCATTTGAACACAGCAGTTGTATTTTCATTGTAAATGCTCTCTTATATTTAGCTATTCTTCATTTTATGTCTGCAGTACTTCTTCCATCCCATGTGATGGTACTTCCGAGATAAGTGAAGGAATCCACTTGATCTAATTTTTGTCCTTTCAGTGTGACTTCTGTATTCCGCTTCTCTCTTCTACATACTAGGATTTTAGTCTTCGTCTCATTTATGTTCATGCTGTAGAACTTGAACCAATACGTTTGGTGACCTTTGAAGATCCTCCTGGTTTTCTGCTATCATTGCAATATCGTTGGCGAAGCGTAGCATGTTTATCTCTTCTCCATTGATCCTGATTCCGTTCAATCCGATGCCTTGTGCTCCTCTTATTGCCTCCTCCAGGTCATACAGGTGAGAGGTTGCATCCTTGTCTAACTCCTTTGTTAATTTTAGCCTCTATATGGCTTCCATCTCTAATTAGCATTGTGGCTACTTGCTTCATGTATAGCTGATAGATTATTCTTCCGTTGTTGTAATCTATTCCGAGTTTTTCCAGCTGTCCAAAAATCTTGTCCATTTTTAACAATGAAGCTCCTACGAAACTTAAAAAAGTAAATTGTAGTTAGAGATGGTCCGAAACCACCCTATAAATAGGTTGAAAACGTAGTCAATACACGTATATTGTAGCTAAATTTTATATATCGGTGACAGAATGTTGTGCATCCGGTATTGTCTAGTGGTTAGGATACCCGGCTCTCACCCGGGAGGCCCGGGTTCGATTCCCGGTACCGGAAGTATTTTTTTTATGCTCTGCATTTCATCGGCGGGACATCGATTGTTTAGGGCATACTCGAACAACTCTTAACAATCAATCAAAAGTTTGCTCGTGTTGATGCTTTTTATACCCGGCCTGATTTTTCGTTCTGTTACATAAGGAATCTTATATGCCATCTATGGCTCCTTCAGAGTACAAATGTATGAAATAATGCGTTAAAACGGTTGATAATACACACAAATTGGTACTAAGGAGGATACCGGCAGTAATAAAACTTAAACTTTTAGGGACATTAGAGATATTTGTCAGCCGTGTGCGTTAGAGTTCTAGGAATAATGATAGCGTAGCACGAAGAGCAAAAAATTAAGGAAGATGCACGCGCCAACAGTCACTCTGGCATTGGAACTTTTAACTTGCGAAATCTGCGAATGTTAGTAATCACCTCAAGTCAACAGGACTGGTATTAGCTGTCAGCGCCCCTTCAGACTATCCACTTTCCCGATACCCAAACCTTTGTTAAACTATCGCTATCATCCAATCACCGTTTATCCTCTATTTATTTAATTGTCTGTCAAATGTTCTCAAATAGATCCCTTCGCTCATTTCTTCCATTAGTTGCTTTTCGTGATTTTTTCATGCCTTCCTTTCCAGTTCTTCCTTTCCATCCATCTATTCATTTCGATATTTTTCCCTCTCTTGCCATTTTTCCCCCCATAGATTGCTCCCTACTTCCCCACTCTGAAGGAGCTCTCCATTTGTCAATCGGTTGATCCATTTTCTTTGAATCGTCCTTTGAAAAACATCCCATTTTAATCGCTTCTAGTATCCTCCTCTCTGATGCCGCTATCTTCCATACATATCCGACTTGGGCGGAAGTAATAAAGTCGGAAATTTTCTGAGGAAAACGGATCCATTCGCAAAAACCTGGAGTCCCTCGGTGGAATTAGTTTCACGCGGGCGTTCGCACGCGAATTATTCTCCGGCGATATTTGTGCCATTTCGGATGCTCGTGCGAAGAAATCTGAAAGGACCTACGAGCCGCCCCGCCATGTAGTATATAAGTCGCCACGTCACGACACGGCAAGGCCACAGGGGACACTGCCGACGCCCAATCCCCTGCCCTCACTCGTCGGTGCGTCACGTCACGTCGTCTCGGACCTCTCCCTTCACCTCCCCCGTCCCTGCCGACCGGCACGAGTTCTGCGGCTGCATGACTCCCACGGTCTTTTGGCATGTATTGCGATTTATTTAATTAAAATTAAAGGATAGCAAGCTCGTAGAAGCTGGTGGGAAATATTTTATGGTGGGAATCTTTAAAAAAAAACAAGAGTACTGAAGATGTTGGAAGCAAATCCTATGTTGTAGTAGGTGTAGGTCCGTAATCCAATGAGTGAGCGTAGTAAATGTAATTTCCCTTGCATGGTTTACGAATGATCGAATTCGAATGTCGATACGATAGGTAATTCAGGAGGTATTTAGATGTTTTAAAAATAAGTAGCGAACATTATTATAGCAACTATTTATATTTAGTATTCAGTCACACCTATATGTAGAAAAATTTTCTCTTACCTCTAAGAAGTTAACAGATCCAACCCTCAACTTCATGGTACACGCATGATTCTCATGTCTCCAAATTGAGGTTGGATGATGCGGTGGCTGTCGAACTGGCTTTCTGGGCCGATGGAATTTGTTCCATTTTTGGACGTTTTTTATTTCTGATTGGAATTATCATCCTAATTTGGGTGCCTTTGGGAATGTCATTATTTCTTCCTTCGGAATGGATGAGAAAATAATCTTCACCAATGTATTTTTTCTAAAGAATCTTTTGGCAATGAGGCCAAATTAACGAATTTTGCACCTTCCTTACCCAAAAGCCTCCCTATCCTAATTGATCACCGATTTAAATTCAGAAAATTACTTGAGTAGTCGCACGCATCCCACAATTACAACTCATACCCGCGGAAGCAAACTTGTGAAGTGGTACTTAGTGGAACCAACTCGTGTTGAAGCTAAAAATCCATTCTGCACGCCACTTAAGAATTCCTTCTGCTCAATGACCAGCCAATGTAGATATCTATAGTACCCATGAATTATTTCCAACTTCGGAAATCGATAAATCTATGTAAAAAATATTTATGTGATTAATAAAAATATTCCTAAAGTAATCGAGACAAAATAGAACTTATTGACCCTTACTTCTCTTACCAAAATTTTCTTCAAGCGGAGTCAAGGTACAAAATAGTTAATATAAGCTAATAGCTGTCGTTTTTCCTGCATCATTTCAACTTTAATATTTAATTATTTTTTATACTACCTAATTGCTTTGATTTCCGAAGGATACCAGCTCAGATTTTCTCCATCATATTAGCAGGGATTGCTAAAAGCAGAGAGCAAAATTACTTAAAATCCGTTTCCATGAATTTATAATTGTTTTTCAAAGAACGCTAACTCGTAAAAATTAAGCAATATCGTAATGTGGTGAAGGATTTTGCTCTAAATCATTACGAAAATTCAAAACCCGTCATTTTTCGACACATTTTGTGCTCCCTACTAAGTTATAGTATTTGGTTATGTCACCGCATTCAACAATCTAAAAGTCATGCTGGATGTCAGAATTACGATTAAATAGAAAAAATGATTTTATATAAAGAATCTTGAAAAATTCTTAACCAATCTAGAAAATGCCCGAGAGCTCATTCAGCCGTTATGTTTCCACATGAAACCACGCCGAAGGGGTCACATCCTTATTGCTGATTGAAGGAGTTTTCTAATTTAATTTCTCATTGAACTACTTTTACTTACTTTCATTTTAGCCATACCTATTAGCTGACATGGATCTATTAAGTTTATAGAGCTCGTATTGCGGGTTTTACTCCGGAGAATAACATTGCCATTCATTCCCGGGGATAGCGTTTTTGAAATAACTGGAAATTTCAATGTAGATCTCCTCCTTTTTACATGAAGTGAGCGGTTAACATTTATTTTGGGTACATATGCTTCCATTAAGATAACGTTTAAATAGAAATCAGAATATAGCAAGAATTTGACAAAGCCAGGTAGCTAAAAACGATCTTTAATAGTATGATATACCCCTTTTTATGGTGTGATAGTTCTTACAACCACCTCTTGTGCATGTCTAGGTGTACATTTTGAGTGACAATTTAAGTGTTTTTAGCTATCAGGGCTCAACGGATTAAAAATCGCTTGCTC
The DNA here is from genome assembly GCF_022747635.1 of Hetaerina americana. Classification (NCBI taxonomy): domain Eukaryota; kingdom Metazoa; phylum Arthropoda; class Insecta; order Odonata; family Calopterygidae; genus Hetaerina; species Hetaerina americana. The sequence continues at coordinate 19,324,936 of NW_027287316.1, forward strand.
TATGCACCCTCATTAAAAGTATGCTGATTATGACCTTCACCCTTATACCTAATCCCCTTGTTTTCCAAACCTCATTGTTAAAAAAATTAAATATCTAGAAATAACATTCGTAAAACGAGGCAATAAATAAATGCTTCATTTTTATTTCAGTGCGATAATCCATCCGACTACCTCGCGAAAAATACGATTAAAGCTGGTATGGGTTCTTACGTGCCAAGTCGATCGATATGCGCGTAATTAATGTAAGTAGTTGAGCGGTTCATTAAAAAGTCGCAGAAGCTAGGTTAAAGAAAAGACTAGGTTTTATGGTAAAGTTTGGGGGCGGTTCGAAGGAGCGTCGAGGAGAACGAGGACTCGCACATATCCCTCCCTGTTGCTCTGCATGCATGCGCGGATATTCTAAAATGCTGTGGTCACCGGACACCTAAGGAAGCCGTTTTTTGGAAAATCCGGCGATGTGGGTGGAAGCGCGGGAGATGGGAGTGAAACACGTTCCACCCCAAGGTGAAGGGGCGGGAGACAAGAAAGGGAGGGGCGGTGGGATGGGGTGTGCTTTTGAGGCGGAGGACCCTGTCCGGTGATTGAGTAAGAGAGACAGAGCACGGAGCAGAGGCATATTTTTATTTTTTTCCCCGAGCGTTCGAACAAAAAAAATATTTAAAAAACGAATTCCTTTCACCGGTGGCTTGTCAGAACCTTGGATTACTGCGAGACGGAGCGAGCAAAAAAGGAAACAAAGGGCCGAATGTTCATGAGGAGTCGCGGCAGACGAGTGCAAGGACCTGAGAACATCTTCAATCCAAGTCGACTCTATTTATTTTCAATATTGTCTTGTTGGTGATTACTATATCCGCTCCCTGCTAATTATAGAACAGCACATCTCATATTAATGAACACTATTCTCGGTGATATTACTATGAATATAACATCGGAAAAGAAAATACTTTGTTCTTCCACATGCATTTTATTGTGCACGACCTAGGTTTTGACTTACAAAGCCATCATCGGGTGAGTCTATAAGTCGAAACCGAGGTCGTGTTTAATAAAAGACATGTGGAAGAACTAAGTATTTTCTTTTCCGATATGAATCGCTTCCACTAAGTGACGCCTCAAACAATTCTATTCATGAATATCACATTTTATATTCCAATATAACATTATATCCTGAAAAAAGAATTAGAAGTGATGAAACTTAGAACTACTTCATTCTTTAATTTTAATAATTATTATAGGTATTCAAAAACTTCCGTATGCTTATTTTTACTTCACATCGAATTGCTCAGTAGCGGCATCCCCGATTTAAATGCCAAGTCTGCAATATTAAAAGTGTCAATGAACAGTGGGAGAATATACGCAAGTATTTCATGATAAAATTCCCTTAGAAATCACCGATTATCATTTGTATTCGCATTCGGATTTTGAATGCAGAGAGCGGGGAATATAACGACGGCACTCGAAAGGGGATAAACGAATGGAAACATCTACTAAGATTGAGAAGAATGCCTAGACCCGTGAATTGTTGATGGATGATTGCTAGGAGCAGTAGTCCCAGTGTGCGCTATGGATCCATCCCATTCCGTAGTATTCCGTCACTCCTCCAATAGATATAATTCTCTGAAATAGTTTCTTCCTTGATCTGCTGGTCTTCAGTATCTGAACCACTTGGTGTGGGTTCCTAGATGAAGTAGAATGGACTTTCTAATTTGTCGGGTGCATTGTAAACAACCAACCCAGCTAATTAAAATAGGTTTTTATTTTTGAAAACTACATTTAATGCCATTTTTTTCATTAGGTTTAAAAATTATTTCATCCAGGTGAAGACCTTGGTGGGCGATGCACGCGTTGAGACATTCAAAAAAGTTTTCGAAAACTCTTCTCAGCATATCTGGCATTATTCCAGTGATGATATCTCTAATTGCCTCCTAAAGAGCTTCCATGGTCCTTGGTCGAACTTTGTAGACCTCAGCTTTGAGATATCCCCAAGGAAAAAATCACGTGAGCTCAAATCCAGGGAGCGAGGGGTCCATAGAGCATCCTCTCGCAAGGAGATCAGGTGGCCGGGAAATTATTCTTGCAGGATTTGGCGTGAACGACGGGCGGTAAGAGCCATGGTACCATCTTGTTGAAACTAAAAGGCTCTTGTGTCATATTTCTCACCACACTCCCCCATTTTGGGGAGTAAAACGTTCTCCAGCATCTCACAATAGAGCATAGAGTTCACAGTAACAGTTAAACCTCGAGATTTAAAAAAGTAAGGTCCCAATAATGCCTATGGAGGACACAGCGGACCAAACTGTCACTTTGGGGCTATGAAGAGGTCTAGGGTGAAGTTTGCGAGGGTTTTCAGTCGCTCAGTAACGAAAGTTTTGCTTATTTACCGAGCCGGAGAGGTGAAAATGCGCTTCATCGCTGGACCACAGCGCCCTCTACGTCGCCACCCAACTATTATTGTTCTTAAATAATGTTTCTACGACAAAGCCTTGATGCTGGTGACTACTGAACTACGTTGTTCCCTCCAGCTGACGACACTGGCTCGTGTACAAGTCGCACAACATTGATTCTCTACCAGCAGCGATTATAATCAGGCTTCATAATTTTTCGTAGAACTTTTTTTTTTAATTTCTCCTTCTCCCTCTATAGTTCTTCCTCGTCTACTTTCTACATTCATTCGATCCTGGGAGCGCAGAAATATGCTCCCCAAGTTTATCCTCCTTTCAGGGTTCTCAAAAGGATAATCCATCCGTAGCATCATCATTCGTCCATTGCTGAAGAGATTTTTTATAGTTTCCATTCTATATCCTCTTCTTGCGACCGGTCTTGTATTGCATCCATGGGATATATATCCTCCACATGTTATGGGTTTTGTGTCTCCTTGATAGTTTTATTACGCCATGGAACTATATGCGTCATGCATATGCATTTAACTAGTGCGGGGCACTCATCTCTTTTTGCTCGAAGAACGCTGCTCACTACGTCTTCGATCTTTTTTGCGTCCTCACTTCCCGTAGTACCAAATTAATTCACTTATCCAAACTTTTTCGGAGCCATTTAGCTGCCACTACTTAATTCATGTTAAGCCGCTGCTCCCGCTCAACTCCGCTGCATTTAGTCCCGAAACGGTCCCATTATTTTGAAAATATTCAAGAAACGTCCTAAAAAAAATCGTTGTCAATGCATGAATTCCTTTTGATTTCTTTGGGTTTATTTGTTTTTTGCTCTGGCGTGAAAGGGAAGAGAATAGGGGGGGGGATTGGAAGAGGGGCGGTCGTCTCCTTAACGAATGAGATGGTGAGACAAAAGAAGACGTTTCTTAAAGAGGAGAGATGGGAGGTGGTGGAGGTGGGTAGTGATGCGGGTGAGGAGGAGGGCACGAGGGCGTGGGTGGAGGAGGCAAGTGGGAGGGAGCGGATGGCAGCGGGAGGGCAGGGGCTCATGGGAGGAGGAGAGGGGGCCGTTGGGGTCATTAAATGATTAGGAGGATTTGAATGGAGGCGGATTGGAGCGGGAAAGGGTGGGGGGCGGAGCTGGGGTGAGGAAGGTGAATGGAACGTGGGAGAGATCGGCAAGGGGAAGGAGGTGTACCCTGGCGTGAGCATGGGGTGGGGAAGGGACATAGGGGTCGACGCGGGTGAGTGGGACTTCTAAGCAGGGCGGTGTTGCCAAGTATGGAGTTCTTCATATATTTTAGCCCAGTAAAAGTTTGGCGACCGTTACCTATCAAATAGTAATTTGCCGAGTAATGTATAAAATCTGGAAAAATAAAAAAATAGCCATGTTCAAAAACTGTAATCTGTGAAATGTTAGTCTACGATTTATGAACTGCGGGTCTAAAAATTAAGAAATATTTAATCGATGCCAAGGAAACTATTTTTTTATGACTTGAAGCCTGCCATTCTGTTTTACTGTTATTTAATCAAATTATAAAATTTATATTAGATAAATAACACAGTTTCTGGCGTCACTTGATGGAAATTCTTCATATTGAACTACAATGTGGAAAAGCCAAGTGGTTTAATTTGAAATTAGATGTGAATATTGGTTAAACATCCTTGGTAACCATGTCTCCAGTTGCGGTGAGGTCTTCGCAGGTTTTCCACCAGGTCAGGGTATCTGCTGCCGGCGTTTCGATGACTAACTCCGTCGACCTCAGGGCTTTGATGAGGATGATGACGGAGTTTGCCATCCGAAAGTCGGCAGCTGACACCCTGAAGCAACTGAAAACCCGCGAAGATTTCACCACAATCGTGCAATGGGAAAACTGTTGAATCTGATATGTCTCTTGATGATTGTTAGCCTTAAATGTTGTCTGTATCGATTACCATTTTTCTTTCTATTTTTCTCACACAGTATTTGCTCATTTAGCGTAAATTTGTTTATACGTATCTTATATCTTATTATAAATGTTTCACTCATGTATAATGTTTTTTGCATTTCTCTTCTTTGAATGAACGTTCAATGATTTTAGGAGAATAAGTTATTTAGTTAAAATATCGATTTACTTCGTCAATGTTGCAATTAATTTATTCCTTAATTTTATATTGTGCTAATATGTAAAATTTTAACTGATTTGCATTAAATGCTTATAAAGCGTGAGAAAATAAGATTCATTGTATCCAGTTTTCTGTCGTCGATTTCCTGTAATTAATCGGTACGCTCGAGCGCTATAATCTGATATAGGTCTCAGATTCCTCGAGAGATAATCCAAAAATACCATTAGACAGAGAACCATTTTTTTAAATTTCTCAAATCTGTAGTGATAGGCATAATTATGGCTCCAGAGTCATGCCTCTATATATTAAGCAAGACGTTTTAGGCACCTTTTTTCACTTGATAAAAACTAGATCCTGTAAGATTCCACTCTCAGATTTTCATTTAAAAATGTGTTTTTTTTCTAGCGAACCCAATACTATATATGGTTCACGTGAAATCTGATAGTTTTAAGTGGTGCTTATCATAAGGCATAGCAAATATATATTCTATTAATTTTAAACTAAATATTTTATTTCAATGGGAAGCCCTACTTAGTGTCGTTTCTTTAATGCACACTTAATTCACAATATACATATATCTTATAAAGGGTTTGTTATCTATTTTTGTATTGCAGCAAAATTAAGCAGTTAAATTAACATATTCGTTCTGGACGCAAACTACATTTTCTCCAAAGTGAAATCTTTGTCAAGCCAGCTATATTCCCTCGCTAGACCGCGTAGGGTACATCCGCCCCCTGCTGCTCCCTCAAGCGTCTTATATAGCATATTTCTGAGCATATGTACTTACTAATGAGTAATTTTATGCAGTCCTTTTTCTCTCGGTATCCTCACTTGACTCTGATTATGATGTTTTCATTTTTATACACCCTTATACATTTATTTATAATCTAATACGACTGATTTCCTGAATGTGACTTACAAGTAAAATATTTCTGTCGTTTGGATGGGCTACTCTCAACTTTCGTTGATAGGTTGTGATTCCGTCAAATATACAGAGGAAAATTTATTCGAAGCACGTTTAAATTTAGTCCTTGAGATATCATTAGAATAAATCGCTCGAACCTATTAATGAAAAGGGACTTCAGAGTGCATAAAATATTTCAGATATTTGATAACTCCACTTCCCTAAAATTGTGGTCCAGCTAAAAGACTCCGCCATCCCTTCGCTCATTCATGGAATAATTTGCTTGAGAGTGAAAGTATGTGCTATGGTTTAGTGCACTCTTCGGCTTTTTGGTTTGTACCTGTAGTCCACGAAGTCCCTGTCTTGCCCAGAATTCGCTTCCGCCAGTGGCGAAGGATGAATGCCGAAGGGCAAAGGTGAATGAAGTTTACCCGGAAAGGATGTCAGAAAATTGGTTCCAAGAGGGGGAAAAGGATTTTTAAGGCCGGAAAATCTTGGGGAGGTCGGATTTTTGGAGGGAAAAGCCCATGAATATGCCTACCTAACTACTTTGGAGTTACCGCCAGGTCAGTGAGATGACAGCAAGGCGAGGAGGCTGGGTTTAAAATGGAAAGTCGTTTAACCAACAATCGGCTAGGCCTGTTAAGATAACGAGTTTAATAAAAAAAGCTTACCTTATTCGAAGAACGATGGAGGATAATTGGTTTTACGGTTTTCATTCCGTAATTTAGACCGTTTACCTTTTTCAGAGTCGTTGTTTTTTATGGGGCAAGTGGCCGGGATTTTCATTTAGAGAGGATCTTAAGCGTTCGGATATTTGCGGCTGGGGGTCCAATCACCGGAGTAGTCAGTCAAGGGTAAAGAAATATCAGGGAGGGGGAACCTGATGGTACTCCCGAGCCTTGATTGTTCAATTTTCTGATAATTCCAACTTTCTAGTAAATGGAAGTAATAGGAACTGCATAATAATAATAACCAATTCTAGGCTCAATATTTATCTTCTATGATGAGTTTGCCGTTTAAGATAATTTAAAACCGTTCGACATGAGTGAGTTCCCTATTGAAATACGTAATTTCTTCCCTTCCGCTTATAAGCTTATTCTTAATGTATTCATAAAAGTATTGCCACTCATTCCATGGTAAACTTCATCCATTTAGTATTTATGATTATTGAATGCCTATTGCATTCCACTGAGAGTTTATACCGAAACGTCGCGTCTAAATTTTTCGCTTACACCTTCTCTGAAAGAGTTGATCTTTAAAAGGTATAAAATCCATTATTAAATCAAGGCTTTCTACTTATTAAAGTTAGTTTTTGGACAGTCACTGATGTCTATTATCTTTAACGTAAACTGAGAACTCCCTATTGCCTGCTCGGCATAATTTCCTTCCTCTACTCCGCTTACCTAACATTTCCCCTTCTATCGCAGTCCTCAAAATCCTAATACCTTTCCAGTTTTTCTCCACCCATATTTTCTGCCTTTTTCGGATTTTTCCTGGCAGCTTTCTTTCATCGGTAACCATAATTAAAACTTCGTCGTTAATATTCCTTTGTGTCCAACTTATTTTCTCCATTCTTCTCCTCCTCCACGTCTCAAAAGCCTCTAATACGCTCATCCTCTTGCCTCAACGACCAGGTTTCCAATCCATACAGTGGATCACATGGAACTCTTTATTGATTTTTTTCTTTTCTTCATCACTAAGCGCACCTACCATCAGTTATCTCTTTCTTAAGTATGCTTCTTTCTCCAAAACAATTCTTCTCTCAATATTCCCCCTACTATGGCCATTTTTCTCTAACATATTTGCCCAAATACGTGGAATTCTCCACGTCTTCAAGTTCATTCCTTCTTATTTTAATGTACATATACCTTAGCATACATACCTCTCGAGAATCTAATTACTTTTGCTTTCTTCTGTTTATTTTCACTCTGTACCACTTGCATTGTTACTTTTAATTACTCAACAATGGGTTCAATCCATCGGCTGCCTGACTGACTACTACTTGATCATCTGCAAACGTGGCAATCATCTCGCCTTCTTTTTTTATTTATCGGTCAAGCGACATCTTATGACACCATTAGCTTTTCCTCAGCGTGTATGTGAAAAGGTACCAGCGATAACGGACAATCTTGACTCATTCCCTTGCCTATCACTTCCCATCCCGATTCTACTTCTACTACTCGTATGCCATCTGATCCATGTGTAAGTGTCAAATAAGTCTCCTATCCATCCATTTTACTCCTATAATCCGCAATGTATCCATTAAATTTTTGCACTCTACTGGCGGAACGACTTCTCAAAATCCACGAAACAACCATTGAATAGATTACTTTATTAATATCCATTAATTTAGTAATTAATCAGTGATCATCCAAATTATAATGATCACGCATAAATTGAGTAGGCAGAAAGGGATACCACGGCGGGGAGAGTGATAAGCTGAGAAAAACTAATTGAATAATTAACATTTTGGGTCTACGTAGAGCAAGTAAGGAGGTTGCAGTGTGCAGTTTCCATCATTCATCTTAGTTTCAGGAAACATTATGTACATGACTTTAGACGTGTTCATGGATACGTTACAAGTTGGAAATTTACTTTCAAGATCCTCTCTAATTTTTTACTTCAATAACCGAAGGTGGTGAAAAACATTAAAAAATGGCTCAACAGAATTAAACGCTTTTTCTATCGGCGTTGAAAAAAGTTATTAAATAGGACGTATAGTGTGGCTTCGTTATGATTACGGCTTCGTAAGAAACGCGATGCCTCCATCTAGCCAATCAGCCAGCGGAATGAAGACCTGGACAGAAGAATATTTTATCAGATACCGACCAACGTGAATGGCACAAACCCTCCAAAGTCACGTAATTACGTGACATAATGATCAAAGGAGCGTATATAATGTTTACTTTCTAGTTGATTCTTCCTTTACTAATTTTAATTGAATGGTATAAGGTCGTAACTTCATTAACCTTCCTTATCAGATCGTTTTGGCGTAAAATTAAATTTTCTATCACCCTATTAGGTTTGGTGATAAGTGCCAGGTTCCACCGCCAGTTAGTTGTGACCTATGCCATGCTCATTCTAAGACAAGGAAGTCTGGAGGCTTTACTATTAACAGAAGACATCGAGTGATGAAACAGTTCAGGTTCTGTTAAGGCTAAAGCCTCGAGGTAAAAGTTCAGCACGTAATCCAATAAAACGACCAAATCATAGTTTTTAATTTTTCTAGTTTACGGTCTCCGCCGGATTCCTTTTTCAAATAATGAGATCCCTCTTAATCGAACGAATCGGGTCAAATGGGTGGTAGGTTATGTGACAAGAACAACTTATGTTAAGAATACGGCAATTATCAAAGGAAAGAGAGTACAGGACAACTCATATTTCTCTTGGACGTTACTAGTATTAGATCGAAATATGTTTCTGCAAAAGTTAATGTTAATATTTGTTTGTAGAGAAGGCTGAAGTAAGTTTCACCATTAGATAAAGGTCGGTAACTAGGGGTACATGTAGATAATACTCAAAGGAGCAGAGGAAAGGTAGACAAATTTTCGGTGGATTTAGCGTTCTTATCAACCGAGGAATGCAATTTTAACTTCTTCAGGGGGGGGGGGGAGTAATAAATTTAAATTACTGTTAGTGCGGCACTCTTGTAGGGATCGAAAAGGCACTGAATAAAAATTAACACGCCGAGATTTGACCCAGGGCTCACTATGCCAAATATCGCATCGTACCGTGGCATTAATAATTAATGAGAAATGATATTTATTTTTAAGAACGAAATAATTCTACGCTTCATATAGTAAATTTCCTTGGACTACATTCTCCGAATTGGAAAAGACAAGGAGTAAGGATTAGATTTTGTTCTTCCTGTTCTGTTTTATTCTTCATTGTAAACATATTCCTCAATTCATTCATAAGGTTCTTCACCGGACTGATTCGTCAGATGGAGTGAATATTCTCTAAGCCAATGAGAAATATCCTGAGTTAGAACTATGTGTTCTATGTGGAGACTGGTAGTCAGACAATTGCAATATTTTATCGTGTGGGGTTGCGATTTCAGCCTTCCGAGCACTCAAAAATCTATGCCCTATGAAAATTCAAACGCTCACGGCAATTCATAGCTGGTGGTTGGTCCTCCGCGTGTGTTACCCTACTCCTTTGCTCTGGAAGACTGGTCCCGCGAAATGCGGCTCGGTCGGATCGGTCAGGGTCGGCTAGACTGTTAGACGATCCCTCCATTTTTGCCAGGGCGGGGGGGGGGGAGAACGGCGCCAAGGCTACGGTGTTCATGAGAGGGGGTGGGATGGGCTTGGTTTAGGGGTTTGACCCAGAGGAGAAGTAGATAAGGGGCGGCGGGGAGAGAAATGGTGGGGCAGGTAAGGAAGGAAAAAATGTGGAAGGCGATAAAGGCGGTGGAAACCACAGGGACTGGGGGCCGGCGGGCGGGGAAGGAGTAGGCGAAGGAAGAAGAGGTCCGGGCGCGGCCGTTTTGATTGGCGTGGCCATGCAAATGAGAGACGTCCGCCCAAAAGGGACAAGGGCCTCTCCGATTCCCTCGGAGGTCCCCTTTGGTCCTTCTCCCTCTCTAATCCTTCTTCAACCCCTTTAACACCGTGCCGGCCACGCGGAAATTCCTTCCCTTTTTTCACTTGGCGAGGGGAAAAAAGAAATCGCAAATCGAAAGGACGGTGAGCGAGGACTCCCGACGTCAGAGTCCATCAACGGAATTTTTTCCCGAAATGTCCCGCCTTCCTATATTTTTCCTCTCTTTCTTTTTACCAATTTTCTCCCCGCTGACTACGCAGGAGGAAGGGTCTTCGGGGGAAGGGTGGGGGTGGAATGGAGAGCGCCACTTCGCACGCAAATTGGGCTGCCCTACCTACTTCGTCTCGCCATTCCCATTCAGTTTTCGGAAGTGGGGGGGAGAAGGCGGAGGAAAGGGGGTGGGGAGAAAGGGAGATGGTCGAATCGCCGTCGTTTCTCGTTGCTTCGCCTTTCCGCGCACGACTGGGTCCGCATAGCGTGCGATTTTCGGATTCGATTCGATTGTGGGAAATCGATACGTTCGCGTCGCCGGCCCCGTCAGACACGTGAGATCTCGTTTGCTTTTCTTGTCTCTCCCCTCTCCCTCTCGCACCCCTCAGTGGTTCGCCCCCCCCCCCCACCGGTATGCGTGCGTGCTTCGCGATGCGGCAAATCGCATTTGCGGAGAGTGATGGGAAAAAGAAGTTTCGTCGGAAGGAATGACAAAAGACTTCCCTCCATAAGCATATTTTATTACGAAATACAACCTTGACTGAACAGAAAACTGAACGAATGTTACAGCAATTTTTTGCCCTACTTTTAAAAATAAACATTGTTGAACAGAAAAAAAACCACAGTAGTCAGAGTCGTCATTTTGGAAGGAAAAAGCAATTCTCCCCCTCCACCTGAGTTTGAGATTTTAGTGTAAGCGTTGTTATCAATGCCTTATTAAAAATGGAAAAATAAAAACTGCGTATGTAAACTGGAAGTTAGTAGAAAATTAATCATTTCAGAATTTCGGAGGAATAGATAGATAATTCGTTTGTTTCGCAGGTCTTTCAGACCAATGATACAAAACTTTCACAATATTATTTCCATATATTTTATAATTATCACATCATTAGTATGAACATTAGAAAACAGAATAGATAGGGATTACGCTAAGCCATATACCCTTCACGATATTCCCTAAAAATCATGCCCCCCAAAGCAATATTTGTTACAATGGCGAAGGAACGAGGAGTGAATTAATTAAACTAAACTAATAAAACTCAAAAAAAGAGGCTTTTACAAGGAGGAGAAGTTGATAACAGGGACTTTGAATAAGGATGTTAAGAAAAGACTCGTAAAAACTTTGATATGGAGCGTAGCTATGTACGGCGCAGAAACGTGGGCATTGCAGCAGGAGGATTGACGTAGACTGGAGGCTTTTGAAATGTGGGTGTGGAGAAGAATGGAGAGGGTGAACTGGACCGACAAGAAAACAAATGAGGAAGTACTTGGTATGGTGGGCGAAGAGAGGGGTTTGTTGGGAGCAATCCTATGGAGGCAGGAAAAGTGGCTGAAGGGGGTATTGACCGGCAGCGGGATGTTGAAGACTGTAATTGAGGGGGGGATCCAAAAACCTAATAATATATATATATATATATATATATATATATATATATATATATATATATATATATATATATATATATATATATATATATATGAGAGAGAGACTAATTAATTACTTACGAGGAACCAGTATGCGCATGCGCACTTCATCAATCCACAAGTGGTGCGTAGTAATTCCTTGCTTACACGTTGACTGATCAATCTCACGCTGGCAGACCTTCAATGAACTAGAAACCATTTTTTTTTAATTCCGACAAAAGGTCATCAATGATGACAATATCGATGGATTACCAGTCAAATATATTATTTGGTGTGAAGAACGATGACTTAGAGATGAAAAATATATTTCTTTTACTCTCATCTCTTACTTTACTCTCTTCTTTTACTCTCTTTGACTCATTAGAAAATAGCGAATCCCCCCGTAGTGAGAGCTGCCAGGGTCATATGATGTCAAAGATGGGCGAAACACTGTAACACCCTTCGTCGCCGTGTTGATTTCAATTTACTCGCATGTTCCGTTTTTTACTCACGTGATCATCGCCAATTTGGTTACATTCCATCATACTAAGCCTGTCGAATGCTCTTTTTTATGTAATCTGGATGTATAAACAGCTTGAAGAATGGACAGATGAAGTGAATTTCACCTATATCGATCTGATAGATAATCCGTGATTATTTCTTTCTTCTTTGATCTTTTCTATTAGAATCTCACTGCAGAGGATGATTAAGCTAATCCCACCAAATTATGAACTGCTTTCGGTGAGACTGGGCGTCAGAGAACTTACGGAAACTGAGAGAGAGGATCAGATTACCGTATCAGATTCCTCAGTCTAGAATCATCTTCTGGCTCCTGGAGCTGGAGTATTTGTCGGCAATATTCTTGGCCTATTCATTTTTCCGCACCTCATTAAGTAAAGTCTTGCTTACAACGTCAACCGTCGGATATGTTCAGCTTTCCTAATTTGTGCAGGGTAATGTAATATCTACCTGTGCATCTTCTCGTCTTCGTTCCCCATTACTTGCGAATAATATGTCTGAATATTTTGTCTCCAGCGGAATCTACTCAACTCCATGGCCTTACTGACACCACACTCCATCATATCCTTCCTCGCCACATTCCTTACATGTCTTCCTCGGTTTTCCTCTGCTATTTCTACCCGCCACATTAAAATTTATTGCCACTTACCCAACCAAGATGCTATATCTTCTTTAGAAATGACCGACTAACTCATTCTAAGCCCTCGACCTTCTTTCTCTGTCTTCCTTAATTCCCACGTAACCTAATTATTCACTCATTCTGAATGCGAATTTTCTCTCAGTGATCGCAACTGCTCTGTTGATTCTCTCTCGATTTTTTCTTCTCGTTTTTAATGACATCAATCAGATAAGCAGTTGAGCCCCATTTTCTTTCACTACCCCTCTAGCTGTATAAACTAGAATCCATTTCCATTGCACCTACCTGAAAATATTACTCTGCCAATTTTCCTTTGTGTATGTTTTTATATTTAATTAGGCTCACTTTTTTAACCCTTCTGTTTAATCGGCTTTTAGTTCTCAAAATTCTAAAAACTATCTGAATTGTTTGCGGGTTTGCCCAAGGGTGTCAGGGTGACCCGTGGGTGAATTTCAATGTACTTTTGGATTATAAAATAAAGAACATTGATGCTCTAATATTTTGCTTTGTTTTCTTTCCACGCGACAGGCATTCGATTAAAAGTACACTTTCCTGAAGAGAGCTTCGTAGATTTTATCACGGTTTTTAATAGGTTTATGCCAAGAAACTGCGTCGGTGGGTGTTCCCGCAATGCAATTTGTTTCTCCCTCTTCACGCATGTAATTTTGCTTTTCCTGGTCTTGATATTAATTTTTGCTCGTTTGCAAGCTATTTTTCATCATTCCGCAAAGTACACATTTCCATTTCGTCCATTGAATTTGATCATTTTTCGTTCAGTTACTTTTATCTCACGACCCTCGAAATCACAATGTTACATGGCACGGACAATATTAGAAAGATGGATTTGGAAATTCCATAGTCGCGTCGCTGAATGCCGACTATGTTGGATTGAATTTAACAATCGAAATAGCATTGATCCCTAGGAAATTTAAAATCAAGGATATCTAAAATGACTAGGTGCTTGTCATGGCTAATTTAAAACTCCAATCCCATCTTCGTAAGATCCAAGAGAGTAAAATGTTTTTAAAACCATAATTTTATTAAAAATGAACTTACCTTTGGTATTTAACACTTAACGAAACCACCATATTACAACGAAGTGCATGGGAAAACAGAGGTAGATACCCAATCCTGAGTAGTAAACTCATATAGAAATGATTTAAATTTTTTATTAGATACAATCGCCATTATATTAGCAAATTGGGCGAAGCATAATATTAGAACATTAGTTGACATAGCATTAATATCATGGAAATACAAAACTTGATTCTTATTATCTTTGTGTTGGAAAAGGTATTTGTATTTGTTTATGCGTAAAACCACTTCGTTTGGCGTGTGTTGCTTTTTGCTTAGCGAACATTTTGTGCAGATGAGTTCAAATTAAGCACACCCCTCCAAATGCCATACGCGCAGTCATCAATCCTAATGTGTTTTGATAAGTGTGGGAAGACCCACCTGGTACTAAGCCCTAAGGCGGGAAAAATTCGAAGATTAGGGAAGGGGGATCGATTCGCTCACAGTTTAACAGCATGTTTCTGATATCCAAAAAATCCTTACAGGGTTCCCACGACGCCTCCGTTGTATTAACCATTGAACATACTCCCTAAATCTTCATTTATGATATAATTAACCGAGTCCATTCTTCTTGGGTGGTTATTACGCTGGAGAGAGCCCGTGCGTAATCTTTAAGACGGCGTCTGGTCTTTTCCACATGGGAGCGCCCTTCACATGCCGTTGAACAGTTTATGGATACCACCTAATAATTACTCGACACATCAGGATAATGTGTATTGGCCTGAGCATAATGCAGCGAGTAGGTTTTTGGAAGTTATTAAATGAAAGGTTGCGAAACAATTTGGCGATTATTTGTTGATATCTCAGGAAATTTAGGTTTTTCTACCGTATGCTTAAGTCTATATTCAAAATAAATATTCGTCACATACATATCGGGAATATGGGAATGAACTAATGTAATAATTTTCCCGTGAATGTCAAATATATTTGAATGCGTGCAGTTAGGTAATGAATATTTATTTTTATCACTGCGTCGGTCTTAAACCACTAATACCCTCTGTTAATGATGTATTTTATACATTTCCACGTATAATATTTTCCGAAACGGTCGTAATGTTTATAAATGTAATCTCGAATGATTCAGACCGTGAAAGGTTGCTTCAAATTTGATGAACCTGATGGACGGCAATGACAGAATGCCCTCGGGTGTTTGGTTATTTGTATATTCTCCAACTATTCTAAATGTCATGGGCTTGAATCTGGAGTGTTTATTGTATCATCAATATTATTGTCTCTTTACGGCTATGTTGAAATATATCCGACCCAGCAGTGAAAGAATTTATGTCCAAATTGCGAACAATTAGGGTTGGAAATTTCACCCGTCTCAGGGGGAGGGAAAAATATCCTTTTTAGAAAATGTAAACATTATCCACAGCCGTATGTCTAATCCCCAATGCCGTATAAGTAATCACGCACCGTGCTCCAAGTGTGCCCCATGAAATAAAACTCAAACGACACCTACTCGTTTCCCCGGCTGTTCAAAGTGTTTTGTATTCCTCGCTCAGAGGGCAGACAATGCCCTCGGCTCCCTCGAAGTACTGTTCATCTTTCCTCACTCAGGGGAATCCGCGAGACGTGCCGGAAGTGAATGAGATTTCACTCGGCGAGAACAAACGCCGGGCCGTCGGCTCCTTCTCCCATAAATCCCCCCTCAATAAATATTGAGCGTGTATTCGCGAAATTGAGGCGTACGATTTGCACATCCAAGGTTAGGCTCCAAGGCTCTCTCCCCTCCCCTCGCCTCCCATAAGTCCTCTCCGCCCTCTTCTCTTACAGGGGGAGAGGATGGAAGAGAGATGATAGGGGCAAGGTGTACCCCTCCACACCTTCCCCCCCCCTAGTTTTCCACTAGCCCTCTCTATCAGGGCCGCCTCCCCACACCAACATCCGTTCCTCTACGGGAGGGGGATCGTTCCCTCCCTCGTCTCACCTAACTCGATATTTCCCACGTCTTTTTCAAAGGAAACGTTTCTTCCCTTTGAAGTTTCGGAGATCCCGATTAGAGAGAGGAAGGAGTAGGGTGGTGGGTCGTGAAGGTGCCCGAGGGGTTGTTGTTGGTGGGGGGGAGAGGTTCTCGGAGTCGGTCGGGCGGACGTGGTCGTGTGGGAGGTATGATTTCAACTGGGGGCGTGTGAGCGTGAGGTGTGCTCGTAGACAGAAACATACACAGTGTTTCACTATTTAACCGTGTAGCATAGGGTCTTCAATATTTTTGAGAAGCCTTTTCAACTGTGAGAGCTCTACTGCCTATGCTCACAGCTGAGATTTCTTTTGAGTGGAAAGGGAGAGGGATTGGATGATGTTTGGTTAATCCAGCGTGTTCACTTGGCAAATAACCCTCTCTGATGTGTGCTAAACCGAGTCTGTGAACGACCAGTCGGGTGTAATTTATGTCTTATATTGCAGTTATAGGTGGCCTTCCGTGTAAGGTAGGTTTTGGGAGGATCCGTAAAAAAATTTCTATCATCGTCGTAAACTTCTAAGTTATTTCTTAGCAATAAAAGCACATTTTACCGCAATATTTCTATCTTAAGCTTTTGATACTTTCTAATGCCCTGTGAAAACCATATTTCCTCCCGTGTGCTCAACCCTTTTTATCACGAACTTCGACGTCCAAACAAGTCAAAATCATTCCATATATATTTACCCTCCTTTGAACTTCTCTGTGCTCTTCACCTTTTCCCTAACCGTATCCAACTTCTCATCGTTTGTCTTTCCCATCGTCCAGCTCATTTTCTTTAATCCTCCCCATGCCCACATTTCTTAATCTCCCATAATATTGATTTCATCGTTCATGTAATAATAGGTGCATACGTTCTCCCTCTTATCTCGTAGACTAAACTTCAGAACGTGGAAATACATGGGATACAAATATACCATAGAAACGGTCTTTATTATTGGACTACTGATTCTACATCTACATCTACTTAATACCCCGCAAGCCGCCGCAAGGGCGTGTGGCGGGGGTTGTTAGGACACCACCCGTAATTTAGAAAAGAAAGAGAAAAAAAAACCGCATGCAATAACCACAAAATCATATATAAAAAAAAAACTTGGCATAAATTCATGCATGAGCACTTACACCCCACACACATGCAAACACTCAATCTACACCTTACATACACATGCACCTGAAAGTATACCTAACATCTCTATAGTGTTTAATTTTGTTCCGACTTGTAAATTCAACGTTTTTAATATTTCTAAAGTGACTTCGGTTTCTTACTATTATGATTTCTGATTGTTCGGGGAAAGAATGAGTATTTGTACCTATCTGTCCTGGAATCTATCTCCCTTAGTTTATCTTTGTGGTCTGATCTACCTAAGTAGTGTGGGGCCATTATAATTCCTTCAGTGTCATAGTTAAACTCGTTTGTTCTGAACCTTTCTAAAAGTCTAAGCCTCGCTTGTTCTCTCCGCACTTCAAGTGGTTCCCAGCCTAAATCCCCTAAGAGACCTGTCACACTTGTGTTCTTATCATAACAATTTTTAACGAATCTAGCGGATTTTCTCTGGACTTTATCTAATTCTTTTTAATTCTGATTGATTTATACCCTAATGTTTATTCACGTCTAAGTAGCTTGAAATGCGAGGCGGGCTATTATTGAGGTCTGACTCGGCACATGCAAAGATAGAGGAAATATCAATGATGTATCCATAAGAACGAATCAAAACCAATTACAAAGTAGCTAATATGTGTGAACATTCCTATGGTTACCTAAATGGTGTGGTGATGATTTCTATAAGATACTTTGAAGATACCGCGTGACAGAAAAATGAGTCCATCGTATTCCTTCACGTAAGCACCGATTCACGAAAATGCACGAAAAATATGTAAACACTGATGAGTATATTTCATGAAAAACACAATTTATTGACCGAAATTTAAGCCTGTAGATACCAATTGTGTGAGAACCTATAGTTTATTAGCGTTTTAAACTAAAGAATTGTCCTCATTCAAAGCGGATGTCCGATATGGTTTATCCTTTTGAGCAATCCAATGAAAGTCCATCCGCATATCTTTCTTGTCCCTTTGTCCGCTTGTTTCTTTTGTTGTAGATTAATCAAAGCGATATCAAGTGCTGGGTCCGAGCGCCTTCATTTGGGAGCACGCTCATGGACGCATTTAACTTTAATGAGGATTGCGCTTGACGGCGCTCACTTAAACGAAGTGCGTTACGGTGTGTGCGCGACCGGAGGTTACTTGAGCGTGAACGCAACATTTCGTTCATTTTTCTGCCCAATTTCATTTTCCAAATTCGCATAACTTTCTTAAAATATGTTTTTTTCTGTCACGCTGGGTAACAATGCAGATTCCAAGATTTGGTCGTTTTCCATATTAGATTGTTATATAACTGGTCCCCTGTTAATTTCCTCGACACCAAGCCAAGTGCAACGCGATAAGGAAATCGAATTATTCACATTGGCCCTTGAACCGACTCCATTCACCTTTTTCCCTTTCATCCTTACGGCTATTGACTGAGCATGAAACTGGTTATCTATTGTTGCTGAGCAGAATGCAAGCTTTCAATACCAAAAGGTGATGGTAATTCTCCTGTATGCATTAATTTTAGCGTCTACTTGGTTGGGAAAAATGTGATATTGATCGTGCATTCGAATTTCCGTTGCTTAGAAGTAAAATTTTGACGAATGATTTTGACCGATGACATTAGTTGAAATTTAGTTTCTGCAGAAATATAAATATGTCTGTGTGTGTATGTATGTTTGGTGATGATTTCTACAAGGCATTTTAAAGATATCTCATAACAGAACAATGAATGCATCGTACTCCTTCACTTAAGCTCAGATTCACGAAAGACATATAAACCTTGGTGAATATAATTAATGAAAAATACATTTATAAAAAGAAAAGTCACATGAAAATTAGTAGAACCAGGTCAAACTAGAAGCAAGAAACTGGCTGCGACAATATCCATCGTCGGCCCATCAAATTCTTAATTAACACATTTACAAATGCATGGGTGTATATATATATATATATATATATATATATATATATATATATATATCTATATATATATATATATAATGGTTCAGAAATTAATGACATTATTACATTGAGATAGAGTGTAATACCCAAAATATTGTCATTAGTCAGGCCTGACTTTATAGCCCTGCGATAGAAGAAATTCTACTGCAGAACTTAAAATCCCAGATAGTCGAACCAAGGTCATCGGCTCACAAGACCAGTGCATTTCTACAAAATTTGATCCCCTCGAAAACAACTTTCGCTGATCCGGTTAGTCCAGTGGGTGACCACCTATCCAGTGAGAGAGGTCGTGAATGTGAATCCAAGGGTGCTGGATAATTTGTAACATTATGGTATTCATTGTACACTTTATTGTTTTGATATACGGATGATATGTTTATATTAGCCTATGCGAACTCCTCCGTCAAAAGTATTTTCAATGAAATCAAACCTAAACATGTATTAATTGTATATATACACCTATAAGACATTAAGCATAAAAATCGGAACACATATTTCATAGACATCAAGAGATGATTTTTTGAAGATAAAGAAGCATTTATAAAGGGTAAGGAGTTAATGACAGACATCTGCAGTAGAGACGCTCAGAAAAGATCTCTGGAAACTTCGGTAAAAACAGAGTGTTTCATGATTCTGTTTTTTTCCGTAGCGGAAAGAGGAGTCCGTTGATGTGGAGATTTTTGTCTCGTGGGTTTGGAAAAGAATGGATAAAATAAAGGGGAAGGAAAGTTATGGAAACGGAAGAAAGAAGTTTGTTGGGAGAAATTCGAAGAATCGTTTAAAGTGGATGGAGACTACTGAGAGACTACGGGATGCGGCAGACTGCAATAGAGAGAATAATGTTTGAGCGAGGTAGGAGGGAAGTAATAGGCTTGTTTGACGGTATGGAGGGAGTTAGAAAGTGTAATTAAGGCTGATAGATGGTTAATTGTAGTGAAGATTGTTAGGTTGCGTAGAATAGCGTTAGGTAGGTCTCAGAAGTATAGGCGTGCTCAACTAAGGGATCACGGGACTCTCTGGTACTTTCCTAAACGAATGAATGAATAGGTTCCAATAGTGCTCTAAGATACGAGCCTATTAGAGCAGGAAACAAAAACAGTACATTCTCTTCAGAATTATTTTTGGTAGGCTATCGATGAAGGTAGGTTTTTAATGGACAAAGACTGACCACCGAAAAATTTCGTAATCTCTCCTAATAAAATATAACCTGACACCAGGCACTACAATATACCTTCTTGAATTCCACATTCTCCATTCTGTCCTGCATGCGTATAATTTTCCTCTCCCTTCCTCAACTGCCAACATAACATCCCTGACAACCCTCTTTCCTCCCCTTCATACCTCATACTTGTTTCATTTTTTTCCTTTCCGTCAATTTCACCTTTTCCATTCTTCTTCACACCAACCTTTAAAAAACCTTCAAAATCTCACCCACCATCTTGCTTCAAAGACCATGTTTCTGCTTTGTACAAAACTACTGCTCCTTCGTTTACATCTGTGTTCAGTAACTGTGTCATAAACTTCATCATCCTTGCAACAATTTCAGAGTGTAAAAATCATTCGCCTTGACTGGGATTCGAACCCAGATCCCTCAATATCCGGTCGAGTGCTTTAGCCACTTAAGCTACCGAGGCGTCCTCTTAAACTCTGAAATTTTGGGGCTTTTAAAGGAACAAGATGTTGTGACGAAATACCGTACATACAATGTCACAGGCATTCGTAATCGTGCGCGAGGCGCCACAGTCCACGAGGTTAAAGCCAACTTTAAACACTTATGGTGTTTTAGGTTGGCTTTAACCTCGTGGACTGTGGCGCCTCGCGCACGATTACGAATGCCTGTGACATTGTATGTACGGTATTTCGTCACAACATCTTGTTCCTTTAAAAGCCCCAAAATTTCAGAGTTTAAGAGGACGCCTCGGTAGCTTAAGTGGCTAAAGCACTCGACCGGATATTGAGGGATCTGGGTTCGAATCCCAGTCAAGGCGAATGATTTTTACACTCTGAAATTGTTGCATTGAAATGCACATTAGCGGATGACTCCGTTAAAAGCTACTGTTGCGGCATCTCCCGCAGTTTCTTTGGAATTCATCATCCTTCTTCTTACGACCCTACTACAGTGATCATTTTAGTCCAAAACGCGGAATAGATTGGTAAACTATTCCACCAAATTAGCCTTCCTCAATCTCGAAAACCTCATCATGTTTGAAATGCCTACGAGGTATGTCCAATAAATACGCGAACTTAGGCCATAAATACTTTATTTGGCAAAATTTAGTCTACATCGATTTTGTCCCAACCCATCCCAACTTTTCATCCGCCACTCCACCAGAGCAGCCTGAGATACGCGAATGTGTAGGTTGCTGGCAAGTTGCCCATTCCTCCATTCTGCCTATTTTATACAATACATCCCTTAATGCTACCCAACTCACTCTATCGAACGCCTTCTCGAAATCTTGGAAACACACAATTACATCCAGATTATATTCTGTTTCTCTCTATTGGTCACATCATTTCTGTCATTGCATTACGTGTGCTTCTCCCCTTCCTTAATCCATTTTTACTATCTTCTGAGTATTGATTTTCTCTCTTTTCCATTTTTTTATTAATAATCCTAGGTACCAATTTAGCTACTTACGAAATCAGTTTTATTTTCCTGTAGTCCTTAAACGTCGCTGTCTTTCCCTTGTTTGGGATGGTGCACGTACTTAGCTGATGTATGTTTCCAGCTAAATTCATCTCTCATAAATACTCGAATGAGCCAATAAAAACCTTTTTTCCTCATTTTCCTAATCCCCTACGTGGCTCCGCGGAGATCTTATCCGGCCCCACATCCTTAATGGATTTTGATTTCCTTAATACCGTATCTCGGCATCAAATATGCCTGGTCCGAACCTTTCCGCACCTACGTCGTATTCCGTTTCTATGTCTGAACTTGCTGGCCAAATATCTTGATAATTAGTAATATTTACACCCATTGCTTTAAAATTAAACCATGATTTAGCCCTCTTACTTTCTAATAATGCTTTCTTCCTCCTGTACAGCGCACCGATTTCACCCTCTCTTCGTAAAATTTCCATATACCCGCGCTGCGTCTTCCAACATGCTTCTTTCATCCCATTATTTTACTGCCTCGGTCCTTTATTCATCTCTTTATATCTAATTCTATGTTTAAATTCTTCCATTTCCTTCTTTCATCTACTGATAATCTCAAGCGTAATCCATGGTTTCCCTATCCCTTTCCTACTGACTGTTCCTATAATATTGTTTGCCGCTTTTGGCAAGAAAAATAGGCATATCCCTTTTTGGCATATGCCTATCTTTCTTGTACTGAACCCGTTTACTTGCCTTTGCTCATAAATTTTTCCTCAGCCCCGTGCAGTTTCTTTCTATTTGTCCCGTTTAATGCTTCTGCATTCCATTTCTTCAACCATCCTCCGTTTTATTCGCAGCCGGGAAACTGTAAATTTATCACCCTGTGCGTATATCTGTGTCACACCATAATATTTTCTATATAACTGATATATTTCTGAATCCCCGGGAATTTCCCACGTATAGCAACATCTATTGTGGTGTTAAAACTAAGTTTTTGTTATAATCAAGACCTGTCTCCTGCAAAACGCTATTCATTTCTACCCATGGTTATTTCTTGTTCCTAAACAATAAAACCCACCATCTCTTCTCTCTACTACCGTCGTATTCTAATCTCCCATCACTCTTAGTTTCCCTCGAGGAACACCCACAAATGTTTCTTCTAATTGATCGTATACCCTGGCGATTTCTTCCTCCCTATAATTGCTTGGTGGCATGAATACCTGCATTCATATTTGATGGTTCCATGCACAAATGCATTGGCCCGGCTAGTAATTTCATGTTTGCTCATGCTGCGGTTATCTGAGTCACCTCCTCAAAGGAGAATGACAACTGCCTTTTTATTTTGTTATAAATGTTAATTTATCTCCTATCGCTGCATTTCATTCCAATTTTCTCAATGATGCGTAGAAATACGATATAGACCAGGAATCCG
Source organism: Hetaerina americana (assembly GCF_022747635.1). Taxonomy (NCBI): domain Eukaryota; kingdom Metazoa; phylum Arthropoda; class Insecta; order Odonata; family Calopterygidae; genus Hetaerina; species Hetaerina americana. Next base: position 19,347,760 of record NW_027287316.1, read on the forward strand.
GATTAGCAATAGCTTGTGCTCAATGCAGAGCGGGCGTCGGATGTTGGGAGTGGCGGAGATTCGTAGGAAATATGTCAAGAACTAACTGTAGTCCAGAGGAGTAAATATTTTAGGCTATCTCTGGCCATTTGATTTCCAATTTCTATGTTCAATCTATTTTTCATATCCCAAACCCAGCTTCATTCTAGGTTAATTCGCCTAATTAAAAGATGCCCTTTTCGGGATTAAAGCATGCGGAGTGATGCTGGAATAACAAAAACTGCGACAAGATGAGAATGAAAATTAATTACTTTATAACACTTGCTTTTTTCGAGTTATATGCTGGAAGGTTGTCTGATAAGAAATTTGTTGGATGAGAGATTGATCTTAATTAATAAAAAAGGTTTATGTTTTTAATTATCCATTTACACGATTTTTCGTCCTTGACGTGTGACTCTAATTATGTACATGCATTATCATCTAGTTATTAGCCCAGTATAGTTAGCCAGAGATATCAATGAAATCTTCATAAAAATCGTCTTTCTTTTCAGCCCTGGCTCTTTGATTCCGAATGATTTTAACCTTGCTTCTGCTTCCTACGAATTTGTTTTGTTTCCTTTTATTACCAAATTCTCACCAAATTCTTCTAGCTTTTGTGAATTAGAAACGATTATCCTTTGCCTCGACGACTCCATGCGACAAGCAAAGCGCAAAGAAGAAAAATGAAATTTATTAATCGGTATAATGCAAATATCTTGGATGAATAGGATGTTTCCGAAGATCATAAGGCCTCCAAAAGAACCAGTAATATGACAGAATTATTCTCCAGTTTAATGCTTTCAATCGCGACTGGGCAGCTGGAAAATGGAAGCATATACTTTTCTACCTTTAAGCGTTTAATTTTTTATTCTGTATTTTTCATGCCTTGTAGAATGACAGAGATCCCGAACTATTTTTTCATCTTAATTTCTTCCATATTCGTTTCGTATGTGCATAAATTTGCATGTATACCAACAAATCGGGCGTGGTTCATTATATACTGGTAGAGCAATGTACGTGGTTTTACTTACTTCAAGTTTTGTATTATTATTAGCATTATTAACCCTAGTTTCTATACTAAAATGAAATTGATTCGCATCAGAACATTTGCATGTGTATACCCCATGAGATACGCGGTGTCCTTGTGGGTGAGTCGAATTTAATAACGAAAGACATGACCATATTCCTTTTTCCACTGAGCCGACGTTTTCACAAAAAAAGACATGAATCACTCAAACGTGGTGACGTGTAAGGCCGATACAATCTTGCTAGGAAATTTCGTGCACGCGAATAAAAAATATGGCACACCTCTATACGTTCGCGTGCTCCATTCTCTTTCTAGCGGAGCGAAGTCTTCTTTGTAATTTCCACGGTGTTGTCAACTCATACTTGGAATCGGCGCTATATTCATCACACAACAAACTATATAAATGCGCTTGGCTGCCTTTAGGAGGATCAATTTTGAATGAAAATAAGAAGGGAATCAAAAATTAACTGTCTCAATTTTTCATAACCATTTCAATTCAACTTCATTTGTAGTAGTTCATGCAATTCATAATGTGAAATTAGACATAAGATGCAAAGAAGAATAAAATGCAGAGTAGTGAAGGAGACACAAAGAAAATTTTCGTCGCCATCAGTTCAATACTATTTTCTGATTGGATTTCTCGTTTCTTGCAATACGACACGCTTGAATATATTATTAACTAATCCAAGATATTATTTTAATGTTCAATCGATTTCGCAAAAGGATTGAGATAATTTTCACCGGCTAAATGCCATCCAATAGTACTGATGGTTATTTTCATTATAAAAGGTAGTGACATTGTTTATTTTGCTTCATTTCTTTGATTGTTATGAGGCTCGGTGACACATAAGAAGTTAAATTTCTTTGGGGTGACACCATTGTACATTTTGGAAGGAGTACAATCACACTCAGACTGCAGGGTAGCAATCAATAGTAGTGCCTAATAACATACCACATAGAGCATGATCCCTGGTCTTGAAAGCTAATCATATCGGACCCTTTCGTTTGTGAAACTACTATTATTATTAGGTAATCTACCGGTTAAGGTAGGTTTTTGGATGGACAAAGCTCCTAAATAAATATTTTGTGACTCCTAGCAAAACACAACATTCTACTCTACATCAGGTCCCTCTTCATCTCTGAGTACCTTCTTCCTCCCTTCATCCCGTCCAACATCCCTATCCTGTGCCTACCCTTTCCTCGTTTGCCTAACATTCTCCCCTCTAATACGGGCTTCAACATTCCACTGCCGATCAATACGCCCTTCATCCACTTTTCCTGCCTCCATAGGATTTCTCCCAACAAACCCCTCTCTTCGCCCACCATACCAAGTACTTCCTCATTTGTTTTCTTCTCTGTCCATTTTACCTTCTCCATTCTTTTCCACACCCACATTTCGAAAGCCTCCAGTCTACGTCTATCCTCCTGCTTCAATGACCACGTCTCCGTGCCGTACATACAGGCTAGCTAGCCTGTAGCTACGTTCCATATCAAAGTTTTTATGAGTCTTTTCTTAATATCCTTACTTAACGTCCCTGTCATCAACTCCCTCCTCCTTGTGAAAGCCTCTTCGCCTAGCGCAATTCTTCTCCTTACGTCCCTACTACTTTGACCGTGTTGGTCCAAAACACTACCGAGATACGTAAACTGTTCTACCTGCTCTAGTTTTTTCCCTCCTATTTTAATGTTTAGCTTAGCCTTTTCCTTTCTAGAAAATCGCATAACCTTTGTTTTATTAACATTGATTCTCATCCCATACCTGTCGCACTGAATTTCCAATTCACTCAGCAATGCTTTCAACCCCTTTGCTGATTGACAAACTAAAGCTTGGTCATCAGCAAATCTAACTGATTTTACGAATTCCCCAGTGGAACTGCTATAGTAGATATATTGTACCGACATATGCTACTTTTACGTCAACATGTTTTGGTAGTATCATGCTTTCATCCTCATTAGCTACGAGGAAAAGGGTGGGGTCGGGGTGGTGCGTTGGCTAAGGTACCGGCTCCATCTCATCCCGAGGGCCTGGGTTTGAATCCCGGTTGTTGCTGGATTTTTCAGTTGTGTCTCGATCCCTACATGGGGTGCTATGTGGAGAGCACCTCAAGTGAGTACGCCGTCCGTGGATGGGGCGTTAAATTGTGAACCCTCGTTAAGAGCAGACTAATGCCGATGCCAGGTTTCTCTTCACCCTTCTTCCATTCGCTAAACTTCCAACTCATCCCACCAGATTACTCACCTATCCCTTCTGGCGTAAGTGAACGCTGCTGTCAGCCCCTGATGGCTACCACAACTACCACTAGGATAACGGTGCATTTTTTTCGATTGCCGACTACCTTTGGAGTAATTAAATTATGGGTAGAATAGGAGCTGCTCCGTAGAATACTAAAAAAATGGCGTCATATGAAGCAATATGTGACAAATCTGGCGTCGAAAGCGCCGATGAGTCAATGGTGTAGCCGTGGGCGGAGGCGTCTGGGCGAATGCAGTTCAGCGTTACTTGGTCTGCCACACGCGGCTTCACTCTCCGGTCGGAACATCAAAACATGCGATGCTAATGAAAGAGTTCTCACGTGTGCGGGTGGTAGAGGACGGCGACGCGACGGGGGGGAGAGATGGGGTGTGAGGAGGGGGCGGAGTGAGCCACCCAACGGAAGTCTTCCGAGGGGGAGGGTTGGGAAGAGTGGAGGGGAGTGGGAGACGGAACGGCATTTATAGTAGGATGCGTAGTACGTAGACTGATCCCGATGGGAGGGGTGGGGGTGCTGGTAGGAGGAGGGGGTGGTAGGAGGAGAAGGTGCCGCCGGGAATGAATGGGTGTTGAGCGAGTGCACGTGCCTGGCGATAGGGGGCGTGGCGTGCCGGAGGGTGACGGGAGGAATCGAGGATGGAGACCGCTGGGATGGGACGTTGCAATAAGTAATGGTGGTCGGCTCTAATTTGTGAAATGAAACATCCAGAAATGATAAAAATCCTAATTTTCTAAAACAATGCATTGCCTGCATCAGGTATTTGATACGAGTGTTTTTTTCACTATATAGAGCATATAGAGGTCGGATGAGTTTGAAGAGGGAGGACCTGGAGTATTTGCTGTAGATATTTCAATTTTGATTATTTCAGAAATTTCAACAGGTCTTCTAAATTATGGGATGGATTTGGATGCTGGAATCCTAACTTTTATTACGCTCCAGGTGAGCATAAATTTGGTATGGTATTTATCGCCCTTTCATCTATAGCTGAAAAGAAATAGTGTATGAAAATTCATGTACGAGTATGTCGTTTATTTAGTGGACTTGGCTGTCGATTGTGTAGAGTTGTGGTCAACTATCCTTGCATGTGCCAGGTCACGCCTTTGGGCACTGCAGCCTTTTGCACGAGTAGTGTGATCTTCAGGTACCAGGTCTTCCTCGGAAACCGCAGTTGGCACGGGGAAGGGCCTTCATACCAGTTGCGTGAATTCACCCACCATTGGTAAGAGGTGAGCTCGACCCTCGCCTACTATACCAAGCTCTGGGTTAATTGATGTGGTTAGGTTTGGTCGTTTACTTGGGGTACGTAGGAGAGCTTTCTGTTATTCTCAGCGATTTCTAAGAGCAAAAATCTCTGCCGTAATAATCTGCTCCATGTCTGGACGTTTTCTTAACGCTTATTAATATGTAAGTTGGTGAGTACTCTGGGACATTGCCCGAATGGTAGACGAATGATGTAGGCCCAGGGTATGATTTGTATGCCCAAAGCAATAAATAATCGGAGATGATGAAGGTAAGGTGATTTCTACTCTTAGGCCTTCCCTGAAACTTATTTTACACCGTAATATTTGTTGGTGATGAAATTGTAGTCCTATTCACTACTGCGTGCATTCCTTCTTACTTTATGAGAAATTCAGAGAGGAATTCTCTTCCTTTTGGGTGAGAAACGCCTTCGGCTCTTTGGTTCAGCGCTGAAACTTCGGAGTAAGGTTAAAGGTCAAAGCATTTTACGATCTCATAAGGAAATCCCAAATAAATAAATCGGATTACTCATGGGCGGTGAGTTGCTTCGTATCAATTTTCTAGAGTTAGAGATGTTAACAATAAAATAAGAGGAATTTACCTTTCAATAGGTTTGTAAATTGTGGCCACAGTCAATTCCCTTCGTCAGGAGCGGCGGGGCATTAGGGGGGTGGTATGGGCCTCCGATTCGTAGCTCTCAAATTGCAGCGGAGAGCTACCATTACCATGGTCGAGAGGGAGATGTCTACTATCGGAGAAAGGATAAATGAATGATCGCGAGCCATAAAAAATGGTTTGGTCCTGAATAATTTTCTAATTTATCTCTGAATATTTCTTTTAGGTTTGAGTAACTCTTAATAAATATTGGGAAAGTATTATCTGAGTAAATAAGGACAATGGTTCCAAAAACAATCTGGTAGCAGGTCGGCATGCCCCTTTCCGATTGTATCGCATTAAAGCCGCTAAAATAATCCATAAACATGAAGAACAAATTTTTAATACGCGAGAATGGAAAATGGTAAATATCTTATACCCCATTTTGCAGTATTTCGTATGGTTAAATTGATTTTTATAATGTTAAGGGAGGACATCCAATAATTTAAATTGTGAATTTCTTCATGAAAAACAGCCAATTTGCTGTACTTCGAATAGCCAAGAAATCCTAATGCGATGTCCAAAAAATTCTCCAATGATGCAAAAACTAATGAAAATGACGAGCCTGTCTTAGTAATATACGATTTTTTAGTGGTCGCAAGCAGCATACCATTTATTAAACTAAGAATTTTCTTTATTTATGACTTATAAATACGTAAAGAGTGATCGATTCATTGGCCCCAGGCACGGTTTTATATATGTTGTATATAATTCTTCGTTTATTAGCCGGCCAAATATTTAGAATAAATGAATAAATTTGGTACTGTGAAGCTGGATGTAATATCGTTTAGCCTACTTTTAATGGTGACCAAGCGGTATTTTATTTAGCATGTTTCGTGTTAGTTACGTTAGTATTTTAATTGTACTTCTTCTGTATGCATTGTTAAAATTTAATCCATTGCATGCAATATAGTGTTCATTGATTTTAGCTAATTTTTAATTGTTACCAAAACAAAATTCTACAAAGAGTATGTCTGTGCAGCTTCAGAAACTTTATTCAGAAAGATAACTAGGAATAGCCAAACCTGTTCTTTCAAGAATCCCCATGCCGTAATTCTTATGCAAATTTACCCTGCAGATACTTTTATTTCTTCGTATGGGGAATACTTTGCATTTTCGCTGGTTCTGATCGCCTGCACAACGAGATCATTACCTTCGTATTTTGATATCGCGTGACACTGCCGAGATAAATGTGAACGAATACAGACTTTGCGTGTCTGGAAGGTTTTTGCGTCCATTAAAAGACTCGAGTAAGTCTTACATGAATATAAAAATGAATCTTGAATTTTAGCTTTTGTGGAGGATTTTCTCCTAAGTTCGGAGAAAACTTTTAATATTTAAATGATATGTTGGCTCCGGGGTAACATCAGCGTTGTCTGATCCAATATTGATCATTTCACGGTAAACAAACACAAGGAAGTCCAAAAGTTGAGTCGAAATTTAAGTTGAGGTGGGAGAAGACCGACTTGACGAGTTTTTGATGAACTGTCAGCGTCACAGGTAGGAGTAGAAGTAGGAGTAGAGAGGCTGCGGGCATTCCTTGTCAGGAAACCGTTCGAATTCTTGAGGTGAAGGAAATGTTCCCCTGCCGTTTTCGGCACTTTTTGAAGAACTGATTAGAATGTATCGCTGGGATGACGCTGAAACTTTTTACCTTATGAGTACTAGATACAAGGCAATGTGACCTCAAGGAGATCTGGGAAGCTCACATTTCGGCATTTTGTTCGGGCAAATCAAGCGAGAGCTCGAAAATATTTCGACCACTCGACACTGACTTTTACAAAGTTGTAAATACACATAGGAGTAGACTCTCAACAAATTTATTTTTTAAAGGAGATAACTTCAGGCGTCACTTTGTGGAAACGATACATATTGAAAAAGAAACACTTGGTTTTTCCACATAAAATATTTATTCACGACCTAGGTTTCGACGCTCAGTGTCATCTTCAGGTCCTGAAGATGACGCTGAGCGTCGAAACCTAGGTCGTGAATAAATATTTTATGTGGAAAAACCAAGTGTTTCTTTTTCAAAATTTATTTTTTAATCGAATCAATAGAAATACCAAATCGACTGATCTTTAAGGCGAATCGTGTCTACATGCCTATCGTCCAAATTATTAATCTATCTCCTCTACGCTGCCCGCGATCTAATTCGGCAATCAAACTAACTTCATGAGAATCCCATATTAGCAGCAAATTTTAAATTCGGTCTAACCAGCGAAAGATAACAATACTCTTCGACGCTTGCATCACACTTCCCCAATATTCTTCTAATAAATCCTAAATTTTGCTAGCTGGTCTACATAGGGAAATTCAAAGAAAATTAATAAAAAATGTTTTTATTACTACCAGAGGAATTCCAAAAATCGTGAAGAATTAATGGTCCTGTTTATGTTTCTCATCTTCGTATTCTTGACAAACAGGTACGCACCAATAGTATTGCCATCATCAAAACGTCTATCACGATCAAAGCCAGATAATGCCTCTAGTTATTTAATGAAAATTCAAAAGTCCTGTGAAGTGAAACCCGAAGTGTGGCGGAGTTAATTTCGCGCCGCTGGCTTGCAGTCCGACTCCTCTCAGGCGCATCCACAATCGAGGTGAAATTATCGGAAACAATCGTCGATAGTTAAATAAGTAACCTAATCAGTCCACTCGGATTAATAGTAAATAAAAGGTTCGTTCTTTTACTCACCTGATCCGAATGATTTGGCCGAGAAAATCGAGCTCACTGGGGTGGCGGCTACTCCATCAAAATGTTGAACTCGGCCCTGATCGATAGTGAACTCATCCAGAAGAAAGGATGATACGGGCAAAAGAAGACCATCCAAGAGTCATTTCCTCCGATACGAGTTGTCATCCGTCTGAAAATTACCGCGTAATCACATGGAACCCGTAGGCCAAAGTGTCTTTGTTTTTTGTAACAAATATTAGAGTAGCTAAAAGGAAAAGCTTCTTTATAGATGTCATCACTTCTACACTTTACTGTAATCTTTTGCTTTCTTTGAAGTTTGCGTATAGTGATAACATACGAGATATTTAACATTTTAAAATGTTATTCTTGCAAAAATGCAGTCATTTTTTATATTTTCCCTAAAGGAAATCTTGTTGTTTTCCCTCTCGTCTTTGGGCTCTGGTTTCCTTCGAACACGCGTCATTTTGGTACACTTCAAAGAAGTTGATTAAGAGATTCTCTCTCAGGTTTTTCCAGATGAAATTTCTTCATCACAAAGAGCGAAGAAACACGCTGAATTCTACAATAACGTAAGATTTAATGAAACTCGACTATGGTTTTAAAGCTGAGCTCTGTCATCAGGCGACAAAATACATTCACAAAGTTCCTTACATATATCAACAGAAGATTAGGAAGGGCACTCCATAGAACTTGATCGATTCCTTTTTCATGTCGAATACCGCCTCACGTAAAAAATGAATTCCAGACGACACCAGTTTTTTTAAAATGCACTTAATGTATTCACGCAACTAGAAAATCCACTACAAGGGACCACAAAACGTAGCTTTCTGTTCGGGGGCTCGATTCGGACTGGAACATTTTCACCGTGTTCAATACCATTCCTGGCAGCTCGCAAGTAACTTCGTGCACGCAATTTAAGATTTAATACTTGTTGCTTACGTGCGTAGTTACGTAAAACATCATTTCGTGAACACCATTTAAGCCGTTAGTTTAAGAGTTAATCACATTTGACCGCGACTCGAATTTTCTCCTAGCCTCTCCTCTTCATTTTACGTTCGTGCTCAAGTAATCCATCTCATCTAATACCCATTCTATTCCCGATGGTTGGAGGTTGGCCATGCAAATATGTCATTTAATTGACCGCAATATTGGAGGACGGATCTCAATGGTCTATCTTAATAAGTGACGTCACGATTCGGATGACCTCCGCAATCACTTCCTCCTCCTAATTTCTAGCTCCATGACCTCAGGAAAGGTCGGAGAAATACTGCTGTGTCTAATGGCCGAACGACCTAGTGAAACTATTTCCCCTTATAATTGTGGATACCCAGAGTCAACGAGAAATCGTGAGAAGGTAAAAGAAATTTAATCAAATGATCCTCCTAAATATTTCACTTAAAATTTGTTCACAGAGGCAACTCTCCGTATTTACTCATCTTTTGTCGAAGGAGTGAAAACACGGACGCTATTTTTGGGTCATTTATTAGCATATAGTTATCAATGCGGGAAGCTATAATTAATAAAGTACCAAATTTTTTTATTTATTTTCATAATTATATTGTTTTTTAAGCCGTAATTTTAATATTTAAAGAGACACGAGCACTACCGGTCGAAGCTGAATATCTGTACTTTTGAGAACATGTATTTTTAAATAAGGCAATCGTCGAGGAAGTAGATCCAACACGCGCTCCTTATTAGTATATGCTAGCTATGTGGATCAACAAGCCATTAAACGTGTTCGTAATGCAACTTGAAGGTAAGAAGAACCCGTGGAGCAAGAGCGAGGTGGTGTTTAAAGTTGAATGTGTGCTGTCACACAAAGTTGTACGGCAAGTTTTACTGAAGTTGTAGTTAGGTCCTAGGCAATAGAATGTGTAACAAATAGCTATGATCTTCATCGGCGTTTCTTGGGAGCGCGTTACTTGAAAACATGAACCAACGCAAAAGATAGGTAGATTTACACGGGAAAAAATGTCACATCCTAGATTCAGGGACCCTTCGCTTCTAAGACTAGGCTCCTGCCAACTGAGATAATGAGCCCCGTGGAAGTTTCCGGCATCTAACATATAATTCAAGAGTGTAAGTCCTGTGTGTCCGCCCAAAAACATCGGTAGCATGTAAATCCACTCAACCTTGTGGGTTCCTAACCTGTTTTCCCTCTATCTAGCATGCTGTTAAATCACCAAGTGCGTCTGTCTTGAATATTTGGCGCCAGCTCCCCCCCCCCCCCCCCATCTTCCATCTTCTCGTGTTTCTCGTGTCTATGTGTGTGTCCCACGGTTGGAGTGCGTCGTTTCCTTTTATCTTTCTCCTTCTCTCCGACGCCTCTTATGCAAGAGTGTCAGAGTAGCATAGGCGAACAACATCGGTAGCAAAGATCTGGCATCATTCTGCAATGTTGAGAAATGGGAAAAATTGATCAAGAATGGAGTATTTATTGCGGTAGGTGCTGAAAAAATGAGAAGTCCTCCTTATATGCTTAAGGATTTTGAGAGGGCGAATGATGTAGAAGAGAAGAAGAAACCGAAGAAGGATGGGTAAAATCCAAATTCATATAGTTGACCTTCATTAACGGAAGTTGTCCAGCGGGAACCGCCAAGTTGCGCCTCATCCGAGGCTGTCTGAAGACGCCCATGTGCTTTACCAAGCCCATAACCCCAGTCCATTGTTTTCACTTCATAAAATCTCGGGAATCTATGGCATTGTGTGGAAATTTGTAATATTTATCCAAGTGGCTATATCGATGACAGTTTTTATCATGCGTGATTTGAATGAGAAATAATTTCTGGCAATTTTGAGTGTTTCAATTGGAATGATTGCATTTGCAAATAGAAACAAGTTAGCTCTTGGAACGTTTTTTGAGAAACTCTTCATAGTCATTCCTCAGCTCATTTCCCATCGTCGACACAGTTAATTTGGGTGCTGTTAGAAATCCTTCTCAATATAGATCTATATATTGCTGCCTATGAAGCATCCTTTGCTATGAAGCGAGATCCTCTCATAAATCCTCCCCAAGTGTTAAGGAGTAGTCGAAAAATGCATTATTTCAAGCTCTACATTACCTGTTTGTCATTTGGATGGTTTCAAATGTTGAAGTTATGGCTTCAGACCTTTATAGTTCTCCTCGCACATGTCTGAGACAGAATATTGCCGCGTCAGAGGGGAGGCTGCTGCCTTTCACGACGAAATAGGACGACGTTTCATTTCAGGATGATCATCCTGTTAACCTCATCAGTGTTTGATTACATTGATCGGAGTACATGCATTCCGCACGTCGCTTGATCGCAAGTGGACAACCTCGAAGTGAGATCGGGGTAGAGTCTTGATTTTCCGTACTATTTCCGCTGTTTACTGCGTTCCCGCGTGCGACTCATCAAGGGAGTTCCCAGTTGCTGTGTGTGAATGTTTTTCAGAGCATATTCTGCCCAAACATTTTGAGAATAAGTTCAACATGTCTTCAAAGTTTCCTAGAAATTCATGAATTTAAATAAAATTATTTTCATTCATAAAAGGGCAAATGGTTGAATATTTTACAAAACAACTTTAGAGGCTGTTATTTATGCAAATTTGAGTTTTAAAGAGAAAAAAAGCAATAGTTTATTAAAATATGGTGGTGAATCCAAGGGTGACTATTGGAGTTGAAGCCCCCTCCTTACAATATGTTTTATGGCTGCCGTCAGTTCTGCGTACTTTTTTCACCTTCTAAAACCCTAGGTTTTTATTTCATTTTACCCTATGAAATCCTAACTGTGACTTTAGGGGTGGGGATCATGAGTTGTATGTCCATAACAAAATAGAATTTCCTCTTCTTAATTTTCATTCAGCATGACCTGTCATGGAATGGTGGAGGCCTGTCGTATAAATGGTTGTGGTTCATTTTTATTCCTTTCTTTTTCGTATAACAAAGGAATAATTTATTGGGAGAAATTAACATTAGTCTTCCTCCAGCAGGCAATTCATTTAAACTTTATTGAAGGTTTTTTTATTGGCCAGTTCATCCTTTTCCCGTCCCAATATCCTACTTCTACAATATCTCTTACCATGCAACCTGATGCTTTCACCCACTGCCACACACCTCTTTGGTGGATCGCGAGGTATTCATGTAGATAGGTTCATTAACTTTTGTTCTTCAAGGCTTGAAAATGTAGATTTGGAAGGAAAACATATAAAAGTTTCCTTTAAATTTAAAATTTTAAAACTTGTGGAAGGGAAAAATGAGAGGGGTGAAAATATAGGCGAAATAATGGAATGGCAAATCGAAAATTCAAATGTTTGCCTTGTTGAACTATTTTTCATATTTGTATGCGTTCATTAAGAGTAATGACCTTTCCCTTACGGTAAATATTTCCGCGGACTGCTGGTGACCTACGCGTATAAGTGGAGGTGCAAAGTTTCTTGGTAGCTAAATATCTCTGATATCGTAAATAAGACGCGAACGAATGATGTATGTCTCTTATATCTGTGCTAATGTAGTGAATTGAGTGTATTCTCTGAAAATGTCGCTTCCACTAATACTTCTCACATGTTCTGGAAACATGCTCAGCCCAGACCATTTGTCATATTCTCGGCACGTTTTCGTGTAATATGTTCAGCATACCGCACTATCTTGATGGTACATGTTGGGCAAATTCTTAGCACGTAACTTTGCTGTCTGGGTTCAGAGAAATAATTTGATAAATAAAAACGTACGTTTATGAAGATATTTATTTTTATTCTCTTTTGATTCTAGGTAGGGACAACGCTGGACGACGGACAAGAACTGACCGCAGCAAAGGTAGGGATCTTCCCAGGAGTGTACCCGATGCTGACTTCACGTAATGAAAATACACATTGCAAATATGAAAAATATATTGAAAAGAGCTGAATTTCTTGCGGTTTGTCAACATGCGCCTTTTATATGCATAATTCCTCCAGCAGGAGAAACTCTTGTGACAGTTGTATGTAGTTAGTTATCTGAAAACAAGAGTAATAAGCTATTTTATACGTTTTAGCGAATTTCTGGGACAATTTCTTTTATTATAATTGGACTGTGATCGCATTCGTTCATATTTTCATTCCTTTAAGTCCGATAACAGCTTCCACTCGTAACTTCATTTAAGTCCTCAAATATTGTTTAACTTATAGAACCTTTTGATTTGTTTTGCTCTTTAAGCTAAGATGTAGGAATCGATGGAAATTGTCAGCAGTAACCATAACGTGGTAACAATGAAGTTGCTACTTAAGTGTAGAAGGATTAAGAAAACTATGTCGGTTAGAAAGATAAGTTAAGGAAAACGAGCCTTGGATGAAATGGGCGCCGGAGGGAGAATTGTAGAAGAGTGACGGACCAGGATTATTCAAGCACAGATGGAAAGATTACAAGTTTAACACTGGAAGCGGCAAAGGAAGTCAGAGAAGTTTATTTTGAGGAAATATGAGAATGAAGAAAAGAGTAGACATTTAAAAACCTTCATTTAATTAACCCTATCCTTTGGAGATGATGGTTTAAAATAATGCACAGAATAATACGTTGGCGAAGGAAGGGGAAGGATAATAATTTAAATACAGATTCGGATTTTGAAAAATATAGAGGAAATAGAAGAGATCTCCTTGCTTTATGACTTTCTCTAAGCTCGAGGAGGAGAGAGCACATAAAGACCGAACGTCCTTAATTAATTCCATGAACTTGATAAAGCTTTTGACGACGTGGATGGAACGTATCCTGATGGAAACTGGAATGAACTAAAGTGACACATGCTTTAATTAGGGAGCAGACGACAGTGGTCTAACGCGATAAAAATAAAGGAGTTAAATATGAATGTATCCAAGGGAGGGTTAAGTCAAATTCTTACTATCCGTCCTTGACATTTAATTATCACAAAGAGTAGTGATGAACGTGATAAAGGAAAGAAATAAATTGCGGTGCACAGACATACGAAGATGGTGTAAGCGCTCGGGAGTTTGCCGACGGCATAGTTATCCTGCGTGAAAGAAAATCGTCCTCACAGGACTGAACGGAGAAAGAGATGAAACAGATGAAACTTTAAAGGAGGTAATGTAATGTGAGGTGAGGATAATGTTCAAAGTTTGAAACGAGAAAGATAATTTTCAAATGAAATAACAGAAGGATATTCATCGGAAAGATGGAGAATTATGCAGAGGACTCCCCAACGATCGACGACGCAAGAGGGAAAGAGAAATAACGCCAACAAGGAAGATTATTAATCCCAAGAAACAACTAAAAAGGGCAAACAAAACCAATCTGAGTATTAAGGAGGCTCATAAAAACGTTTACATGGAGTTCAATTTCCGATGATAATGAGACGTGGAATGAGAGCTGAGAGAATATAAGAGCCATTTAAACGGAGTGCAAGAGGAGAACATTGGAAATAAAATAGATAGACTTAGTGGCTAATTAGGAAGTCCTGTTAAGATTGGTTGAAGAGGGAACTCTATTTCTGCATAAGACACTGACAAAGGAAACCGGAAGACTGATGGATATTAAGGTACATATAAAGCTCACGGAACAGGGAGGCCTAGGCTGAATTTTGTGAGGCAAATAATGGAAAAGGTCTAATAATGGTGAAAGACTAAAGAGATTGGCTGGGTGAAAGATAACTTGGAGTGCTGCTACAATGTAGGCCTCGGATTTATAGCTTATGCTAATGACCTGAAGGAAGAATGACATCATTAAAATCAAACTAAGAATGGACACACTTCCATTATACGGAAGGATTTACCACTTAAAAAATGAGTTGCTTAGCGATAAAAGAAGCAAAATAAAGATAACAGAAGATCGTAAGTCAAAAAGAGACTATAATAGGAAATGATTCCTGCCTACTGGTGGAAAATTCTAGAAATCAGGGAATATCATTGATATTTTTCTACATGAAATTGACTTTCCTGTGGCTGTTAGATATAGTTGAGAGAAAAATTGAAAAAGTATTATTTAGAAAATGGAAACGTAGTAATACCCAAGAGTTATGATCATAATGAAATGAGTTGGTTCGGTGACGAAAGATGAAGTCCTTTGATAGATGTGGGAGTAATTGTAAGACATTCACCAGAGGAGGTCAACAAATTGGAAAAAGTACAATACAACATATACAATTACCTCACGCAAACACAGAAGTTTATTGGAAGTCGTAATTGATGAAACTATATGATAGAAGAACTACGGTGGAAGGTAACAACATGATGCAAAAGACGTGCCAAGGAAGATATGAGCGCATATGTATGTGAAATAATGACGAGGCTGGCAGAAGAAAGCTACAGAAAAAGGGCTGCTACTCCGAAAATCTTATATTTATTACTTAATTTTGCTAGTAATGCTTTCAAATAACCAAGAAATTCTAAATCAGTTACGTGTAAAGCTCTTTTGCATATAGAGACTCAGAATCATTTTTTTGGCTCTAACAATTTGTTTTCGGAATATTTTCCAGATGTTTTTTTCTTTTTTTTAATAAGTACAAGTAACAGTCTTAAGCAGATGATCCGAGAATGTATGTTATTTTCATGATTAGTACAATTCAAGTGAATGTTGGGCGTTTGTTGACCGACCTTAGAGAAATGAGTTAATAAATCAGCTAATTAGTTCTAATGAACATATTTTTTCTTTCAACTCTTTTGAGTATTATACTTGCTTTAGTTACACTCCTGAAGTCATTGCTCCCGCTACTTTTCGTTCTTTTTCAGATTCCTCTCGGTGATAACTTCATATTTCGCGCCCTTGCTTGTATGTTCATTGCCCGTAGATTGGTATTGATTTCTCACCTGTGAGGTGGTAGGGACACAGAGAGTGAAACTGTCGTTTGTTTACTTGTAGTGAGTAAGAGATTGGAGCTTGCGAAAATATTGCCTCTGAAGGATACGACGATTTCCGAAACTTAATTTTTTTTATTCCTTATAATTTTGGAATATTATTTTGGAGTGGAAATTTTCTCACTTGGACGGCTACTACTCTATTTTTTATAAAAACAGTTGTTAAATATGCCATTAGGTTAGATTATAGTCAATATTTACCTCTAAGCCAACATTTTTCAGTTGTATTTTTGTGCAAAGAAGTTGGTCGAAGTATTTACTCTTGATCGATTGAAATATTGTGTGTGTCGCTAAAAAGAAGAGCTACGTATGTGAGCTCCTTTGAATGAATTTTAACATGTTTTCAGATCGCCAAGAAAAAAGAGGATGGGTCATACGCAGTGCAAAATACCATTTGTTTCAGCGAAATATACCACTTTCTCTCCAGTACATGAAGATTAAAAGCAAAATGGAGCATTCAAAAGTGCAAAGACATTCAACAAGTTACCGGTGCTGGAGAAAGCAGCCGACAAAAAAGGAATTATATAAATGGTGAATATTATATGAGGACTGCAATGGCGACTGATATTTCTTCACTCTGGTTTATTTATTGGTCGGTTTTATAAGTCGAGAGGTGGGAAGGAGTCGTCTAAGTTGGCAATGCCTACTATTACGTAACCGGGACTGAGCAATTTATTCCCCTTTCCCACTCGTCACCTTATCGGCCGTAAATCAAATGATGAAACCGATAGACTAAGAGATACAAAATTGACAAAATTCCGGAGACCTTGATGAGACAGATAAACTAAATTGGCATGCGTTTCGATAAAAATGCTTCGCGCCCTTGGTTGAAAATATGGTTGGAACTCTAAAAAAATGCAGAGGTAGTCCTCCTGTGATCGATCGGGTAGAAATACATTCAGAAAATAAAAATTTTCCAGCACTCATCTTTCCATTATTAACTAGCCTTCAGTTCTTTCATTTTTTTTCTGGCGTACGTTTCCATGAAAACGATTTTTATCTATCAACTGAATATGCTTTTTAGTCTTAAAAAAAAATTTATGCTAGTTTTTATGGACAGTTAACTTACCGAAACTCATTACTCACGTTGATCTCTTACCAACGTACGTAACGGAGTGTGTATTTAAGTTGACATTTCTCTCATTTAAGTGAGAAACCCGTTCCTTTAAAAGGAACCGCAGTTTTCCCCTTACATTCTTATTTTGGAAACGTATGGAAAACGTATGGCTTACTCAGACACCTCTCTTGACGTGGCTTTCCCTTTTCCTTCTAAAGCAGCAGCAACTTTCTAAGGAGAAACAGCTGTTCGGAATAAAAGAGAAAAGAGTCAGTCCTTTTAACCCCGCAGATCCTTCCGAATTCCCTGGAATTCCCTCTTCCCCTCTCCCCTCCCGCAGCGATAAAAGGCGGTGGGCAAGGCTTGAATTTCGAGCAATGTCGTCGCGGGGGAGGGGCAGAGGACGAGGTAGGGGGGGAAGGGTCAACTCGCTCGTCGTGAACCCCTGACGATGATGATAATAGTGGTAAGAAGAATTTCCGCGACGTCAGGCGCCAGCTTTGGAGAGCTAGTGTCGCGTTGGCGGGAGCATGAATGAACGGTCGGCGGTGAGTCATCCGTCTCTCTGGGTTGCAGGGGATGACTCACCCGATGGCCTGCTTATCAATGGATCGCCATTTCGCTCGGAGGGAGGGCCCCAGCGGGCGTCTCGGAAGGAGGGCCGGGCGGAATTGAAAAATGCGGGCCGCACAAACAGTCCGGAACCGGCAATGAAACCAATGGGGTAAGGGGAAATTGAAATTGACAAGGAGTCTGCCCATCTTTTCCGCAAGGACGGGCGCAACCGTCGCAGAGGCTGTCGGGACTTATTGTTCGACTGTCGTCGGTTGCCCTTCCCATTGAAGACGAATTCGTTCGTGGGTGGCTTAGTACGTACGTTTTGATTGGTACGCAGCATCCTAAGATGTTCGATTTCAAATAACTCCATGATGGAAAAGTTAATGCCACAATCGGGACGCAAAAAGAACTCTCTTTCGGGTAATTCGTTATCTGTAGTCTTTAAAAGGCAACTCTCCCTGAATATCTACTACCCCTTCAACTTCCATTGCTCAGCCGTCCTCTTTATTATTTCGCAATTGCTCTCACGCTTTTCATTAACTTTTAGTGTTCAGTTCTTTTCTTTTCCTGATTCTCTCCCTGCGCATTCACTGATATATTTGTCTTCATAACGAACCTGTAAGTAAGCGGGGTGATGGTGCTCGCCAAATAAGTTGTAAGTCAATGATTCGAGGTCCATTTTCATCGCATGAATGTCGCGCTATTCCCATTATAGAACCCTTGAAAGAGTTTATGGTACGAAATGACCTCATCCGTCTAATTGCCTTTAAAATGAAGTTACGACGGCCATTCCCATTAACAGGTTGTCATGCCTTAATACGTACCCAATATTTTTCGATTTTTTGCGTATTAATATCTCAGACGTGTTTTTACATTGTCCCTGCCTCGTAATTGCTCATCGCGAGATTTCTATTTGTATCTTAATCTAGCTATTACCGATCATTAAAACAAAGGTCGGGTCGAGTTCAAGGATATGTGCAGAATTAACTTCGGACGAGACAATACGGCGTTAGGACACACAATTTCAGGGTAATGGAAGGTGGGGTTTAGGAACGTGGAGAATGTTAGGTGTAGGGGTGGCCGGAGCAGCCGCCCGTTACCCTAAGTTCGCTACAACCGAGTTCTCCACCCAACTACCGCGCCACTATTTCTTCATGCGAATTAAATGAATCCATGTTATTACACCTTTATAGAAACTTTTATTTCGCGTGAAGTATTTTCTATTTTATCGTCCGTGACTTCGAACTGCCTTCGAATCCTATTGGGTGAATTGATAGACTTCTAAGTATATTTATTCATGGATTTCAATCAAATTGTCCTCACGATTCTTTCCCTGGATGATATACGCATGATTTATTTTTGTCGTGTTTGTTGTATTCGTATTTTGTCGAAAACATTGAACGGTGTTAGCAGCATGCGGAACCTAGTTATGCGGAGATTGTTTTAGAAATAATTAGGAATTTCAAGGGAAGCAAATACTTGGAGAAATTTATTAGAATTGCCAATTCCTTTGAAGAGGCGGACATGAAGATTTACATTCCAAAATTTCAATGTACATACCTAAACTGTAACTATACACTGTACCTAGCTGTAGAAATAGACTTTTAATGAGCCATTTAATATTTGTTTGCAGTGATTTAAACTTTTCACGACATTTGTTCTTCGTAGGTTTAAATGGAAACGTACCAAATTCATTGATCATATAGTTTATGCACGGTTGCAAAACCTGGACAAAAGGCCCAGAAATAAAGATAAGGCTAGAGTCACACGAAATGAAGTGGAATAGGAATACATTGAAAATACCGTGTAGTGATAAGGATAGTGTTGAAGAGATTCTACATCTAAATCTACATAATACCCCGCAAGCCGCCGCAAGGGCGTGTGGCGGGGGGTGTTAGGTCACCACCCGTAAAAAGGAACAATACCACATGCAAAGACAACAACATGAAAAACTACACCCACAGCAGCGCACACACTCATGCAAAAAAACCCTTCGTCCAATACTCATGCAAACACAAATACCTTAAACCAACAAACAACTGCACCCCAGGATGCAGCACGAAAGCCATCCAACGACACGCAAGCCAGGACACAACAAGCAAGAATGCGAAACTCTATCTATGATCAGAGAATAACAATAAATCTGGGAGCATTGCAAAAAGATCTAAACCTACCGATCTTACAATTTGTGATCATTTTCTCATTTTATCAATTAAAACTATTAAAACTTCAAAGAGAAAACCGAAAGAAAATGTACAATTGCTCAATGTGTCGAATTTAATTAAAGAATGCTTTTAAACTAACTGAAATAACCGGAAATAATTTACGCCGTTCAATTTCAATACCGTTGTCCACTTGCGAGCACTCTTAATGTTTCGAATTTCGATACCAGTCGGAGAAAGTACAGGTTCCGCTCCTATCATCTTCAAAAAGTTATTTATTCTTCGAGTGAAACCTTCAAAATAAACGGAAACAATACATGAAATTAATTCCTCTCAAATTAAGATATGCTCCTAATGCTACAAAAAAAGGGATCGCTACAAGGGCATTGCGTGTCACCACCTAATTATGATCCTTCAGATAACATTACCGGAAAAAGTGGCGTGTCATAATAACTGTAATGTAAATGCCATTTTCTGAGCAAATAGACATGATAATGATTACGTATTAGTTGCTCACTTGGTTTTTTTTTATCTTCCCTCTTGAAATTTTAATTGCCCTCACGGTTTATCAGATAGTATATCTTTTGTGAGGTTCTTTAATTTCAGGAAAATGTTTTATAAGCTCTTTGGAGATTCGTCTATTTCAAGAATTATGGTTCCTGATCGAAATATCATGATTCTTTCCCTCCCAGTCATTGATAAAGATCAGAGGTTTGAAGATATGTCGAGAAATGTGCTTCCGGTTACCCGGAGTGAGCGAAGGGAAGAGCTATAGGGAATGAGAGTAGAGGACTGCAGCATTTTAGGATTCATAATTGACGGGTTTAAATATCCGATATATTACGTTTACTAAGAGTTGAAAATCGTTGGTTCTAAGTTTATCTTATTCTTCGAGTAAATTATCTCGGTGCGAGAGTAGTAAACTACATTATGAATTCACTTCTTAAATATCATCTTATAGCCTATGTACGTAATATTTAATCATGTTTCATTCTAGACATTTTAAAAGTCGTTTTCCAAATTCAGTGTGCGCTCCTCATCATTGTTTTGCACCCTTCCCGAAGCAGGAACGAAATAAGGCACATTTCGAAAACAATATTTCCCGAAGTAAAATCGCTTTTTTATCTCTCGATTCCGGATGGGCTAGTGCTCGTGATTTGGAAGGAGCCATGGGCATTGTTTCATCCGATTGGAATAATTTCTCTAATTTGATTACTCGATGACTACAGTTGATTCCGATTGGTAACCAACAAGATCGCAATTTGGCGTGCATTGAATCTTTCTTTCCTATTGTGAGTTGATTCATTATGATCGAATTTGGGCTCGGATATAATTTTTGGCAAAAACGCTAATTTTATGGGTTTTTGTGGAAAAGTCTCATGAAGTGGCGAAACATAGAGAAAAAACTCGGTCATAAAGATTCAGCAACGTCGTGTTGGCATTGAAGCACTACGGTTGATCAATAATTTAGTTATCCTCAGGTTTAAGTCTTTTGTTAAGAACGAGGTTTTTGATGTAGTACATCATCATCAGGTGATGATAACGCAATGTTCATATAACCCGTTCACACTTGCTATCGATCCTAAATCCTAATAAAAAAATGTCATATGGTTAAATTTCAATTTTTCTGTGATTCAATTTTGACTAAAGCTTAATAAATCTACTCATCTATTCATTCGACAGGCACCGTGAATTTTAACTTGGCAAAACTCTGACCAGGAATTCCCCAACAAGGAGTTATTTATTACATTATCATCATCAAGTGATGATAACGTGGTGGTCAGGTCTCACCTGATAGTGCGAGTCTTAATATCGAACCTAGGCCGCAATAATAATAGGCGTGCCGTGGAAAAATTGTATTTTTTGGTTATTATTTTTTTTAATAAAGCTTTAATATACTTACATGATTGGCTGAATGGTTTTTTTGTTCTGCCTCAGAATGTACCTGTCAAATGAAGTGTTGCCTAAACGAGTAACTCTCCAATCAGGAGTTGCTTAAAAAAATGAGGACGTTGGATCATAATTTTCTATCATTTACAAACAGACCAGAGCGAAAACTGTTTTGATATTGTTAGAAAGAGGTCAAATAGTACGGATGTTTCTCACGCTGGAGACCGTTCTCCTCCCCTTCCCCTTTCACACTCGAATGCTTCTGGACGTTGCCGATAACAATTCCCATCTCCCCTGGACTTGTGGCCCACAGGGAGTTGTGAGGCTTGCAATTAGGATACGAGTGTCCCTCTTTAAATTCGACCTTAACTAGATGATGGACGCCTTGACCGCTCACGTCAGAGCGGGTCGTTCGCATCCGTCCCGGGGGCGAGCGAGAGTGCCCTAAAGGAAGGGGCCAAACATCAATGCCCTCTTTCAACGTCAAAACATCTGCCCTCCTTTTTCGCCCCCCCCTCCCCCGAACGAGCACACACGACCCGCGTCAAAGGTGACAGCATTGCCCGCGCCATGGATTTCGGAGTGAGTGGGAAGATATAAATCGCCGCGCTAGATCTTTCCGCTGCATGGTAAAATGTAAGAGAGAAAGAAGGAGCAGCCGCCAGGTCTGTTCATTATCGGCGGCCCAAAGGAGCAGTAGAGTACCCACATCCCACAGTAACCCCCCCCCCCCGCTGAGCGATATTCTTCTCCGATGGGAAACGATTTTTGGCAAACTGGGGCGTCCTCTCTCGCCAGAGTCGTGTTTGCAGCGATTCCAGTCCCCCAATTTCGGGGACCAAGAAGCCGAAGTGCCCATTAACGAAGCCACGTGCCCCAATATAGTGCCTATGATTGCTGGCAAAGTTCACGAAGGTCGCTTGAGTACGGAATTGATGCGTGACTGCCGATAGTTTGGCAGAGAGATAAAAGTCTTCTCTCGGTAATTTTCGATCCCACATGTTCCCACCCTCGTTAAGTGGGCGTACTCAAATGCTTAGATGTATTATGAAGTAGCCCTTAATCTTGCGATGTAGAGAACCTAATATTTATTTGGCATGAGTAAAAATTAAAATTATTTTTATAGTATGCTGTATGGTAGGTGTTAATATTTTCCATTCATAAATTCAAAGAAATTGAATCCGAACTCTTTGAAATGAATTTAATATTATTATACTTGATGCAAGGAAGGTGCGAGAATTATTTTTAAGCATCCTCTATAAATTGCGTAGCAACTCCAGTGTGATGACGTAGAATTCGCTGTTGACTGGGAATGGTGTAGTTTTTTTGTGTTATTCCGAAGATAATTCAACATTAGTGCATTCACTCAATTTAAATAGTGTAGTTATTGTTTCAGGGCGACGGGTGTTTTGGAAGGTTGAAGTACTTCATGAGATATTGATCGACCCAGCTTTGAAAATAACTTCAGAAATTTTCTACGATTTTTTTCTTCATTGCTTTTCTGAAGACCAAAACTACAGAAATTAATTTATAAACGAACTATAGTATTTTTATTTTAAAATTCAAGGTGCCCCCAAGGCGGTAAGATTTTGAATGAATAGGCAAAAAACAGCTGTGTGTCAGTTTGTTTTGGCGCGGTAGGGTCTGATAAGTGTAAATATTTCTCTCCAGAATTTGTGTCCATAACACCAGAAAACTGTTTTTAGCTTTCAAAGCCAAAAAGATAATGAAATTTTCCCACACCATCGATCGTTTGGGTCAATTTAGTCCTTCGAGTTTCTGGAAGTAAAAAAAAATCGACAAGGTGCCATCACGCTATGTGAATCGTGACGAATCAAACAAGCCCCCCCTTCGAATTTGACCGCTTGACTCATAGTTTGTACCCGAAGATAAAGGTCCTCGAATTTCGTATGAGTCATGCCGTTGAATAAAATACATTTAATCCATCGCTCTTCGTGTCCGCTGACACTTTCGCTATTGGTTTCGGATAGGCAAATTGTACAAATCCGACAAAGGATATCGACGCCTTCGATAATGCCATGATACCATTTGAATTTTGAGAGACCAGATGAAAAATTAACTGTGACAAAGTTCAACCAGCGTTAAAAACCAGGCAGCAGAAAAATGTTTCGCGCTTCGGTCGCATAGGTTTATGTCTCGTTTCCTCAGTGACCGAACTGATATGAGATTCTCAAGGAAATTATTGTGATATTGATCCAGCGATCATTGCCACAAACCACATTTTGCTCTAAAATTTGCGATATTCCAATTTCATTATTGACCCTCGAAATATTGAAAGAGTAAATGGGTGATGAGGAAAGAGGTTATATCGATAATGCCGAATTAGTCAATATACGTTATCGATTAAGCACGCACATTGTCGGGGTAGGAGTGCGGATCATCTTTCCGTGAAATGGTCGTCAGACAGACTGGCTTGAATATAAAGACGATAGATATCCTCTATGCATATAGCAATGTTGATGCGAAGGAAGTTGTGAGGCATTGAAAAGCTCTGCATTGTTTAAATTTGAACTACGCAGATATTTTTCGTACAAGGCGAGCAAAGTACGTATAATGCGGAAAGTATCTGGTTTAAATGGATTTAAATTTGTATTTCGTCAAGTGGGCAATATTATATTGTAATGCTTTCACAGGATGTTGCAGCCAATTAAAGATCGTGGCGTACCGTGTCCAGCCCGCGGGCGGGCCACGGTATTCTCGCCTCAGCATTAAACGTGGAACAGTCACCCATTTATTGATTAAAATAATTATTAATGCGACCAAATTTTATTTTTAGTCAATCGATGCCGACATAGGCGCGTCATTTTCAACTGAGGCATTCAATTTATTTTGTTTGAACAATTGATTGTTCATAATTCCGCAACTCTAAGCCTAGTGAAATCGCTTAGAACTATTTACTCGAACACAAATTTTATTCATTGATTTCTCTGCATGCGTCCTCCAGGATCATGTTTGAATAAAATTTTATCTAATGCATCTGCGGTCCTTTTAAAAGCTGAAATGACTAACTCCTCGGATGTGAATTCAAATCTCTCGAGTTTCATTTTTCCCATTTCCTAAAAAACCCCCGTAATACTCAGAGCGTAAGGAAAAAATAAGTGAGGTTATAGGTTAGAGCAAAGAAGTTTTAAATACCGTTATTTTGTAATTAGAGTCAAGATTTAAATACTCAAAAGGAAATCCATTTTCAGACTCAGTAATGGGTAATTATGTTGAGCTAGACCGGTTTATTCAGCATTTGTGTCATTCATTACGTATATAAATATAATCTTCCAATTCATTTTCGTTAGCAATGTGTTTGATGTGTATAGAAACATAACTGGCCGGAACCATTGCGGTTGTGGTTTCTCTGATTATTTTTGTGGTCTCATTCCATGACTGATTGATTCATTGAAATAATAAACGGCGAATTGCAATACTCAGGTTTCGAACTTCCGATTTTGAAGTCGCTGGAGAGTGCACCTTGAACTAGGACATCTAACGATGATTCAAAACGAATTCTTATGCCTTTGGCAGTGCTATTTTGGTATCAACTGTAATTTCAAGTAATTCCAGCATAGTATTGCATGGATTTCGATGCATATATTCAAGAATATATCAGATGTGCACGAAAAATGATATTCGATTATTTTGCTTGAATCGTTCGTAGAAAAGTGTTGCATACACTAATGTTGTTTCATAGATATAAAGTTAGACTTATAACTCACTCGTCAAATTATATAAAAAGGCATATATTAGCCGGTTAAAAGTAATATAATCGATATGTACTGCCGAAGATACCTATCGATAAAATCTTATAATTATTAACTAACTTCAAAATAAATTTAAATGGAAAAATATTAAATAACTGTATTAAAAACTGCAAATAACGCCAGAGCAATAGAGGTGTCAGGATCATTCCAAGTATTTCATGAGCTACTTAAATTATGACCTGTAAGAATGAGACCTATTTACTAAACTTTCACAACGACTTCAACCGTGTTAAGCTGGAGCTGTGGGAAAGAAATTTTGATAACTCAAACACACATTGTAAAAACCACTTCTTAGGTTGAGATGCAACACTATGGCGACACAGTAAGGTGTAAATCTGCAAGAAAAATTGTCTTATTACGCCTGAGGAATGACGCGAAATTTTGATGACGGATAAAAAACGATACGCAGTCTGATCAATCTAGCACAAGTGCATTATTATCCTTTAATTTTTACGCTCTATTTAAACAAAAAAGGGTCAGTCAAGGTCAATGCGGTACTTAACATAATTATGAATTCAACTACTCTGTACTTTTAAATGAACAAATATGAATCGAGGATATTATAAGGGGCTTTTTTATAAAACTGATCAAAATATTTGCATATGAAGCATAATCTGCAGCATGAAGGCTAAAAATAATCTTCCTGCTCGAGAAATGAGCTCTGACGTCAGCGTCTTGGACAATTATTTCTTTCCTCAACGAGGAATGGCCCCGGATTACGTCACGGGATCGCTCTCCGATCTCCCGATCTTGAACTCATAAAGATTCTTGGATTGGGCCCAAGTGAAACTAACAGTGTGGCCGAAAATTCGTGCGATTCTTTGGCTTAAATTATTTCCGTCTGGGAGTCGCTTTATGCGGTCGAATACGTGAAGAATGAGTTCGGATAAGTAGTTCCAGAAAAATCTCCCCTCGATGGACTTTACAAAGAAAGATTTAGGAGAGTGGGTAATTATTCCGCAAAGAATTGGCAGAAGTGGCCCCGAGCAATCTAGTCGAAGGATCTTGCGGTCACGGGGAACTATGGACTCCTAACCTTCACATGAAGTGGCAGAAAAGATGGAAATGATGGTTATCTTAGAGACCAGGCTCGAAAGCTTCGTGTGGGTTTGGGGAACCCGTAATCACTGAGCTAGAAAACTGACGCCAGATGGCAGGATGTTTGCTAGAGAAAGCACGTCCGCACGTGCAAAAGAAGATTCGAGTTGGACATGACGAAGGTTATTGACTGTAAAATTGGTTTAACACTGCGAATGTGTATGCACTGTTCGAAATAGGATGCCCTTTAACTATTTTTCGTTGTCAGTGCTCACATTCATGAATGCATGTTTATTGTTTAGTTATGACACCACGACTACTTGTAAAATAAAGTAGGAGTTTATCTTTACTAATCTTTTTTTCACGTTATCGCAAGAAATCATGGAATTTTTACAAATGAAGGGGAATAAGATTGTGCCTTTGGACATAGTCAGCCCACTAACGCTTATTTTTCGCTTTACTATTGTGGTGAGGATTTCAGTCCCTGATTTAGAACAAAGAGCAGTTTAACTGAATTAAAAACCTATACGGATCAAAATTAGAGTCCATTCCATATATCATTAGGCGGAAAAGATTAAAATCTTGTGGAAACACAATATTCCAAATGATAACATCGACAAGTCGCCGAGTCAAGAACGCTTCAAATTCACTGCACGTGAAGAAGCTGATTTGGTGATGAAGATACCGAATTTTTACGTTGAGAAAGTGAAAAGTACTACTGGCCGCGAGAAGGTTATTTTTCCTGCGATCTAGCCTTAATTAGTCACCCCGTAAGAATTGTATGTATTTGTAGATTAATAGGACTTTTGGACTTAGGGGATATTATACCTAAAGGAGCAGCATCTTTAGTAGAAATCAGCTTAAGTGGATCAGCTCTTTTGTGTTTACCAAAATTTTCCATGCTATGAATGGGCATGAAAACATAACCTTGATGTGTCATCACTTCAATTGCACGAGCGGTTTCGCTCGAGCTGATATACTATACATACTCGTATTATTAAATAATTAAATTTACCGATTAAAGTACTCGTTCTTTCCTCCCACGATACACATTTTAAACAAAATCCAACCCAAGCTCCTGAAAAAACTATTTAAACACCCAAAGGTTGATGATATAGTCGGACACACTAATTAATGCAATATTTATATAGATACGTGTATACGTATATAATGTGTAATAATATATGTTTATATGTACATGCATAAAATATAATTATATATGTGTGCGTGTCCATAAACCATAAACACAGTAATCAACCCGAAGGTCGGTTTAGTAGATGATGGTAGCGATCACCCAGTACTAAGCCCTATGCGGCGTGCAAAAATTCACACATCAGGGTAGGGAGGCCAATTCCTTTCCCTGTGCCGGTTATGGTTTCCCAGGAAGACCTGGTACCCGAAAAATCACTTCAGCTGGGGTGGAGCTACAGGTGTCCAGAGTGCTTTGCCCGGGAATCGAACTCGGGACCCTCCGGTCAGCAGTCCAACGCTCTACCCACTGGACTACCGCGACCCACATATATATATATATATATATATATATATTGTTTTTTACTGTGTAATGTACTATTCGGCACTTCCGTGTTACGTCTACGTAAGCATATATATATATATATATATATATATATATATATATATATATATATATATGTGTGTGTGTGTGTGTGTGTGTCTGTGTGCGTGTGTGTGTGGGTATGGCGGTATTATAGGGGTAGAGCGTTGGACTACTAACCGGAGGGTCCGGGTTCGATTCCCGGGCAAGCCTCAATGGGTATCTGCAGCTCCACCCAAGCTTTTTCGGGTTCCAGATCTTCCTGGGAAACGGTAAGCTACACAGAGAAAGGAACTGGTGTGCGCCCCCTTACCCTGATGTGCGAATTTCACACACCGTTGGGCTTAGTACAAAATTTACGAATACGAGGGTCATCCGGAAAGTAGTACCCGTTCGTGAAATAAAGACACAAAAGTAAATATTAACAAACATAAAAAATTTTATTTGAAAGAGGATACTTTAAACTACTTCTCAACATAATCTCCAAGCAAATTAAGGCATTTGTCATAACGTGTGACAAGTTTCTGTATTCCTGCTGCATAGTCCTTCGCCGCCAGCTCATTGAGATACGCGAGGGACCCATCTTGCACAAATTTTTGCATAATGCAGATGGTGTTTAACAATTTCATGAACAATTGTTCGAGAAACATTGGGAAAATGCTCACAGATGTCATCAATTGTGACGCGCCGATCGTTCCTCACGAATTGGTCAACTGAGCTCACCAGTTGGTCTGTAATGACAGACGGTCTCTCCGAACGCTCATCGTCGTGTGTGTTCCCCCTCCCCATGTTGAAGTTGCGACACCACCGCCGAACAGACGACTCGTCCATTACATTGTCTCCATACACCTCCTTTAATTGGCGATGAATATATCACATGGGCGAACGTTTCTTGCATTGAGGAATTTAATCACTGCCCTCACTTCACAACTGGCGGCGTTCTCAATTTTTTTAAACATTGTAAACAATCACAGAAACAACACAGGCAATGCTAGCGTCACGCAACTTGGCTCAGAGAAGGCAGACAAGCCACTGAAGCTATCTGACCTCGTCCAGCGGCTACTCGCGTCGTCAGCACTTCATGCGGCACGAACGGGTACTACTTTCCGGATGACCCTCGTACATTAGACGCATTTATTTTATTTGCACGACACCCCACGACTCGTTCTGGGGGTATGTGGCGGGGACGTTATAACGCCAGCCGTTAAGTAATTTTAGGGGGTAGTGTGGACAGCATAATGTCGGGGGGTATTTTACAGCTAACTCGGGATAAAACCATAAACACAGTAATCAACCCAAAGGTCGGTTTGGTAGGTGATGGTAGAGTTCACCCAGTACTAAGCCCTATACGGCGTGTGAAAATCACACATCAGGGTAGGGGGGTCAGTGGTTTCCCAGGAAGACCTGGTACCCGAAAAATCACTTTAGCTTGGGTGGAGCTGCAGGTGCCCAGAGTGCCTTGCCCGGGAATCGAACCCGGGACCCTCCGTTCAGCAGTCCAACGCTCTACCCACTAGACTACCGCGACCCATAACTCGGGATGTAATTTAATAAATCAGCCATTCATTTCATTTTTAATGGGCATATCACCGAGCAGCAAAATAATTAATTGGACTCATTGATATTCTTCAATTGTGAACTGGTTTTCTGGAGGGACCAATCCTATACGTAAGCAGGGAGTAACTCATTATGGGGAACCAGTATTCAAATCTTTGTTATGACCTCCATCATTGCATTTCTTCCAATTCGCATGATACGCACGTAATTGGGGGCAAATAATTAGAATTAGCATTTTGCGTTCTCGTTGTACCAGAACGGGATAAATTATCGTTTGGTTCAAGTTTTTTGTTATAGAAGTACCTTCTCTTATTTTCGGGAAATATTTACCTATTATTCTTAAATCCGATGCCGTAACTCAAATTAGTAGGTATAGTGTTCGTAAACTTGCCAAAACGCCGCATTCTACATTAATCGACGATTATCTTCTCAGTTTTAATCACTCTCAGCTACTATCAAAAGCCTTGAGATTTCCTTAAAAACAATCTTTCTTTGCAAAATCATATGCCTCTTGTCGTGAAAAATATCAGTGAAACTTTATATCACCTGTGTGCTGAAAATGTGCTGAAATCTGTTGCCAATTGACATCAGGAAACTTTCTCTAATCTCGTTTTCCCAAGATAGATGATTTTGTGTATTATTTTTTAACACTAGGTTTAATACTTTAGCGCCAGCTGAACGCGTGTGTTAGATTGATTATTAATTCCCTTGAATATTATATGTAATTCTCTTAAATATAATGATACTCCTTACAATCATCTCTCCCCCATATCTCACGAAACTAAGGTGGTTTACGAATAAAAGTAGGTGATATTGTTTTTGCTAAATTTTTTGCCGTAATTCATGCTAAGTAACCTGAAAAGAGTCATTACTTTCCCGTTAACCCTCGCGAACTTGCTATCTGATACGTCCCCGGTTATGTCTATTGCCCTGGTCATCGTAAATCTATCCACTAGAAACCGTCTCATTTGACTATCTAATTTTTGAAACTGATTAACAAGTTTTATTGGTCTACATGGCCTCCAGCTACGACGACAAGATGAAAAAATATCTATTGTCTTGTTGCTTTGAATGAAGCTATCATTTGATTAGGGTGCATTGAGCAAACCTAATATCTTTGGTAAATTACTTAGGTAATCTAGTTCATTGGAAAATTCATATTCAACTTCCACATTTACAACATGAAATGTTTGTTTTTTTAATGGAATTTTATATTTAGTTATTGCAATCAATCCAAAAATTGTACGACGCCATTATTGCTCCGATTCCTTTGTTCTTCGGAAAACTCATTATGCAATGCATTTTCTTGGAAAAATTATTTATCCTCCTTCATTTCTGATGAATGCAATAAATGTTTCATTACTCATTATTGTTATGCAAATGTACGCTAAATCGATGTTGTTACATGATGATTGTGGTGTAAAACTGTCGCACAAATTGTTATTTTAAAAAGAATTGAATGCCTAACTGTAACTTTTAGTGCCGCATATTTTGTTATGCTTGAATACATTTGGGCTAGGTTACGTTGATTTACAGTTTCGTGTCATCCGTTCTCAGCGTTTTATATGTCTATACTCATATTAAGCATATATGATATTTTTTGAAGTAGGTGTTCAAATTCCAGCTAATTTCCTCGATTTACCCCATGGTCTTCTTGCAAAATATTTGAATCATAGGTTGGCTTCTTTCGCGGGTTATTAATCGCACTTGCCGGTTCCTCGACGGATTTAATTGCATTACCAGAGTGGATAATTTAAATGAAAAATTTACTGTTGGGAGTGCCGTTCGCCTGAATCCAACTGCATGTAATTTTCGAAGACAAACGCGTTTCCTAGCTTCAAGCAAGATGGAGCAAGAGGAAGCCGGCAATCTGCGAAATTACCTCAGGCAGTGTGAACGACTACCGCTCACTCAAATAGTTGCCGGTGTATCCGATCTCCATGATGTGTCCACCGTAATGGATCTGTGATTTCCCAGAAGGCATGCCTTCAGGGCTTGGACTTGAAATTAATACTATGAATTATATTTGAATTGTTTATATCCTGGGATTCTCTCCTCATATGCTAATTTCATAGTTTTTATGTAGCGTAAGAGAATATATAAATAAAACTCAACCCTTCGAATCTTTGTGGTAATCTATTGCAATTCATTGAGTTATGGGAAACTTAAATTTTAGTTAGTAAAAGTTTCCTATCAATCAATAAAAAAATTAATGACTCGGGTGCTCCTAGGGTCCTTCGATCATAGGAAAAAGTTATTTTATCGCCACAATTTTGTTGTTTACTTCAGTTTTACGTTTTGAACATAAGGACGCTAAACAATGCATCATGGCGAGGCGGTCTTCTTCGTGCCCTTCGTAAGTCTGTCCTACGGACCTAAATGATTGACTTTTCAGAGACATTTTCGGAGCCGTTGGAGACAAATCGATTTGTAGAGCCATATTTGGGTATACTTTATGTTGCTCGGGGTATTAAAGCCGGATAAGGTATCAGCCCGAAATCTTATGCACGCAACTCACATAGCAAAGGCAAATGATGAATAATTGAAAGTCTCATTGTCTGGGAATGCTCGACATTCATGATTTTACGGTGCAGTGAGTTTTCTGGAAATACATAGCATGTAGGAAGCACATAAAAACTCTTTTCGTTCTCTTTTAGAATGCTGATTAATGCTAAATAAAATAAAGATAATTATTATTGAACCTTATATTAAATAGTGTGAAAGTTATTATAAGTTACGCTTGATATTTTTTTATATGTGGTTAACTACAAAAATGTATCCGATTTACTTTAATGGAGAGAATCAATACGATGCAGAGTCGTCATGCAACTAAAACTAGATTTATACGCTTATTTACTCATTCATACTTGGTCATTGATGCAAGATGATAGGCGTAGGCAGATGGAGGAGGTTCTTGACATGCGAATGTGGAGAGAGATAGATGTAAAATAGACGGAAAGATAAACAAACGTACAAGTACTATGTGTCGTGGGGAGAAGATATGATTGTTGGGAGAAATCCAAAGGAGGAAGATAAGGTGGATATGGAGCATTCGAATGGATAATGGAATGTTGAAGATTGTGATGGGGAGGAAAGGGGAGAGAGGGTATGGGCATGTTGGATGAAATGAAGGAAGTATGGAATGAAGATGAATGAAGTTAATGGAATTGAAGAAGGGTTTGTTGTAGTGTAAGGTGTCAGGTTGCCCTCCTGGGCGGGGCTTGGGAGTGTGGGGAGGTTAAGTTTGTCCATCCAGAACTCACCTTCGGGGGACTTCCAAATAATAATGATATACAATACTTCAAATGAAGTTAATAACCAGGTATGTCTTAAAAGGTTTCATAGCCACCTCCACACCGAATGGATTCCTTTTTTTCTAATTTCGCGTTTCAATTGACACTCTTCTCTGATGTGAGGAAGATTGAAATTGACAGAATGTACCCGAAAACGAAACTTAGCATTGCGGAAAAGATATTAAAACGAACTGCTTTCAAAAATGTTGACTAATGATTTTTTCCCAATAACTTTTACTGATAGATGATGATGGCAGAATAATGTACATGTTATATTTTTGGTAAATTTGCATTGCAATTTTTTCGTTGCCTGAAATGATATGCATATGATATAGTCACGTGAGCATCTATCTATCCATCTAGGTTCTTCAATTAGCCATTTTATAATACAAAGCTACCGATTACGAGGAAAATATATAAGCAAAATCTGGGAACGTTCATTTACATATGATAAACACAACCACGAATCATTTTAAACATCGAATTAAGCATACGTGTATCTCGGAAACTATTATTTTGCCATTTCTTCCCCTAAAGGATACACCGAGTGTAGCGTGCGTCCATTGCGGGCATTTGTTGATTTCTTCATCGCGTTCTGTGATGGCTATATCCCAAAGCGACCGAACACCTTTCGTATCATTAGAAACGTGAATAAAAAAACACCACCTAACTTTCCCTTTCCTTTGGGGGAAGGGAAGAGAGAGAGACCGGTGGGGCTGCTGCATCGGTTTCCAAACGAAACACGTCTATGGTCGAGGAAAGAGGGCATGGGGCACTGGCCTATTAAGGCACCGACCATCATCGTGCTTTCTCCTCCTCAACCGCTAATCCCCTTCCCACGGTACGACTCCAATTCGCATCCGCCCCATTCCACTCGCCGCACCCACCAACACTACCGTCAATGAAACCGCTTGCGGCGCCGCCGACAGGTTATGGCATCAACGCCGAGCGCGCTAAAATTTGTGGTTCGCCGCGCCACCGCCCAATCCTACTCTGACAGAGTCCTGGCATTGGCTGCACGAGGGGCGGTAGAGTTCCCGCCAAAATATTTCCTAGAATTCGACTTCCGTTAGAGTGAAAAGTGCGGTCATCACAACAAGATTCGCGATTAGAATTCCCCTTCACACCAGATCTTTGCCCATTTTTTTTCTGTGTATGAGTTGCAATTCAAAGTCCTCTCCATCTAGATTTTTTATGTTTCATCCTCCTTTGAGCTACGCTAGCTTATAGGAGAATACGGTAAGATGAGTGAAATTTATTGGCCATATCCTGAGGCACGATAGCTTACTGGAGACCATAATTGAAGAAAACATGAAAGGGAGGAATTACAGAGGGAGACCGAGGATGAACTACGAGAAGCAGGAGATGGAAAATTTCGGTGCAAAGAGCAATGAGGGAATCAAGTGATTAAACTGAAGATCAGGGATCAAGAGGGAGCAGAGAGGCAGCTGAATGATTTGCAGAGGTGCTACAAATCAATACTCTGGTTATTGCCCGTAATAATAAGGGGATCCCATGCTGTGAAACCTCGATTTTACGTTAAGAGTGCGTCATCGACATTATCTGCACTCAGATGCAGAAACATAATCATTGCGCGTAAAGGCCCTTTATCTTACCATATTTTTAATTTCCTCTTCAGTATTTAATGCTTCCTTACTTACTCCGTAGTATCTAAAAAGCAAATTCTCTTCAGCAAATTTTCCCCGCTAACTCAGCATTCTCTCTTCTATTATGACTTCGAACATCTCACTAGCTCTCAATATTTCCTCCTTTCACGTTTTCTGTTTTCTTCGGCATTCATCAAGAGACTTCCTACCTTCGGATACCACAGTTAAGACTTCATCATTGATCGTTCTTGGTGTCCAACTAAATCTCGCTTTCCCATATCCAGATCTCAATGCCTTTTATCTATACTCTGCCGCGAGGGCAAAGATTCGGAATTAGACAGCCATTTCCTGAAAAGAAAAACATTTACATTATGTTTTATGGTTGCAACGAGTATTTTTAATAAACTCCCAACAATATCAATCCACAATGAAGAAATTTACTAGAAACTCTGCGACGATTGAGATTGATGTCCAATTCTAACTTGCGGACAGATTTATCGTTCGATTAGACGCAAAAGGAATGATTTTGAGCCAGATATTTGAGTTAACTCAGAGGGTTCCTCATAAACGGTAACCATGTATTGTATGGTAGGGGATTCTGAGTAAGGATGCTTTTCTTTAAATGGCCTAGAAAGACAAATTTATAACGCTAAATAAACTGGAAAGGGGAGTTAAAATTTCGTCCGACAGTCAGACTATAGATAACCATGAACCTACCTGTTATAATTCGTTGTCTCGGGCGTGACTTCATGGAATCGACTTAACATAATGAAAAGAGAAACTTTGTAATTCCACATAGATTTATTAGACGGACGACCTAGGTTTCGACGTGGCACGTCATCATCAGTTGGTGACGTGCCACGTCGAAACCTAGGTCGTCCGTCTAATAAATCTATGTGGAATTACAAAGTTTCTCTTTTCATTAACCTACCTGTGTTTAGAGTTTGAAGAGCTTTTCTCCTTTTAATATTATGCCATATTTAAAAAATTATTTTTTTGCAGTTTTCATGGAGACAGAATAAGAGAAGCTTACTTGCTTCGCTTTCATTGTTTCCGCAGTAGTTTCAACTCAAGACTTTTTAACTTAAATGCCCTTGAATTTATTAAATGGTTTTTACAACAAAATTCACTGTCCCTATCTCAGGTGTCCCGTCCGAATTCCCTGAAATTTTGAACCTCATTTTCAAATTACCAGTGCTTTTTTTAAATTTGATCATGTCAATTTCCGAATTACGAAACGAACATGGAAATTGCCTGCAGAAAAGTTCTACTTTTATTCTCGACTTACGAGACAGAAGACCAATTCTTAAAAAGTCGAGCGTTAATTTTTATAAAAAAGAAATTTAAAAATTTTTCTGGCATAATATTTACACCTTCCAAGTTTCTCATGGCCTTCAGATGGATCAACGACTCTCAACCCGTCGCCCAATGAGGAAGAAATGATAAATCAATATTGAAAACGAGAGCCCAAAACAACATTTTTTTGGCGCCTACCCATCGATTAGAGACCAGAGATCGCCTTGAAATTATGCGCTTGCGGTGACTTCAGGTCAACGAGCGTAAAATATGCCTTCCAAGCTGCGCAGCGGGTGAAATATTTTTAAACGGCCATAATCTGAAAGGTGGCGAGCCCGAAAACCAAGTGATTGAATTATTGGGGAAAACTTTCGCTGGCCACATATTTAAACCCGTTTTTGGCCTAGCATTTGTCTGTCTCCTCCAGAAAGGGACCCTTAATTAACAGTTTCCAACGGAATGAAATAAATTCCGCTCTACAAGATTGCCTTGAATCGGCTAAAGAAAAAATCTCTAGTTAAGATTTCACCCTTAATATATGATTTTGGCTAATTATCACAAAAGATTAGGTGTGTATTTTTCCCGCCAAAAGTTTGCGAAATCAAAGAGCTATTCTATTTAAGAGGCCATTATTTTTAATTCACAGGTTAGGATAAATTTGGAAGTTTAAAGCAATAAATTTTTCTGGGAATTATTTTTGTGGTTACTAAAGATGCTTAGTTTAATTTTGTACTAAATCAAAAACCTGTTCACTATGGGACCAATGTACATTGGAATACGTTATAAGCTTTTAAGTATATTCAATTCTGTTTTTTCTAGTGGCGATTCATCCTGAAACCCTAGTCTTAGTTGGAAAAATCCCTAATTACCTATTTAAATACTAAAAATCTTGGCAAATTCGAGATGTAATGAAATTATACAGCTCGTACATTTATTTAAATGTCTATAATTGAAGGTTTCCGGCGTAACTTTATGGAATCGATTCATATTGGAAATGAAAACTTTGTGATTCCCCTGAAAAAATGTTTCAATGGAATCACAAACTTCCTATTTTTCATTTCCAATAAATTTCTATTGATGAGTAAATTATCCTAAAGAACACGTCCTATGTTTAGAAGAGAAAAGTTGAACTATTCTAAGGCGCAATAACGTGAAGGCAGTTGGGATGTTGGATATAAGTATTAATTATTGTGTGTGTGTTTATATATATATATATATATAATTATTATTGCTATTAGGTAATCTGCCGGTTTGGGTAGGTTCTTGGATGGACACAACTACCAAATAAATATTTTGTGACTCCTAACAAAACAAAATCCAGCAACCTACTCTATATACACAATGACTTGAGGATGGGACTTATAGTAGAACACGCACAAAATAACTTCATGAAACATTCGTGTAAATTTTCATGCTTCTATTTAATCTTAAAGACTCTTCAACCGTCTTAAGAAAAGGGTTAGAAGTCCGAAAATCTATAATCAAGCGCATTTCTCTCTGTGTTTCTTCTAAGCGTTCTGTTCTAAAATCGTCATCATTTGTACGGCTTTCATTAATCGGGCGAGCGGATATTTTTTCTCCCTCCAATCTCAATACAGGAAAAACGGGCGGTGTGATCGCTCGATATTTTGGAAATGCTGGAAAACCTGACGTTCCGGGAAATTAACCATACGTAGAAATGTGCAAGAGATCCGGCGTGGCGCATTCGACGGACCAATGGCTGCCATTGAAGGCGCTATGGTGAAACGTCTTCGCGAAGCAGACTGACACGCGACAGAAAAGTAGGGCCGTCATCGAATATTTTAGTAAGGCATACTCTAGGGAATACAATTTATTTGCGTTCATTTCGTACATCTTAGAATGAGAGGAACTTTATGCAAAAGCAATGAAATTTGCGAATGAGAAATCTTATCTTACGTAAGTGTTACCAAAATTAAAAATGTCAAAACGTTTTGACGCATGGAGCAACTTTATTACAAAGATCCCATAAAATAATCCCCTACTGTTGACATAGAATATCAAATATTATTTATTACTTCATTTACTACCAACAAAAACACTCAATTCAGAACACTTCCTTTGTGATACTTTCTTCATTTCTACTCTTTATTGCATTAATTGTTTCGTTACGGCAATTATCCACGGAATACAAACGATTCTCCGAAATCAAAATTTTGATTGCGTCAATTTAGCCTCGTACTCATGAATTTGACTTCATTAGGAGGTAGAAATTAAAATAAATCAATGGATGCCTTTAAAATGAAAATTTTACAGATTCTACTGATAAAAATTGTTTCATTAAATTTTTCGATCGGGACATAATTATCCAAGTTTTTTGTAGCAAATCAAATCCGGTCATGAACAAAAAAAATGTTTATCGCCTGGGATTTTCAAGCTCTCATTCAAGTACTTATCTCTCCAACACGTCAAACAATACGTGTATTGCATATTAATGTTAGGAAGCCACTCTTTTGTTTAACTTAATTTTAGACCTTTATGAAATTCATAAATATTTTTCCTTGCCGTTCATTCTTTCAGAACGAACAGGGATGCGAAAAATTGCAACACAAATCTCTAACACATTAAAAAGAAAATACCCATCTCATTAACATCAGTCAATCAACAAGAAGAAAAAAAATATTAAGCAGTTACATATAATTTTACACAACACATCAATCAAATTATTGCATGAGTAGTGCACATATTTTCTTAAAAGTATTCACTCTGTTAGGAATGGGCTCCAATAGTTTTGCAGGTAAGGTGTTCCAATCAACAATTTTTTTATTTAGAAAAGAATTTTTTTTATTCGTTATAACGCGCGCACTACTTCGAAGCTAACCCTGGATGTTCACTCCCATAGGCCAATGGAGAGAATTACATTCGGTGGGTTTGAAGAACTTTTCTTCCTTATTTTTTGTCTCCCTTAAAGATATATTTTTCCCTATCAGCGTAATGCTTTCGTTCGCTATTGCAGTTTCTTGTAATTAAACTGAGGAATTGTTTATTTGCAAGAACTCGGTAGTTGTTCATGAAGAACATTCGCCGTTAGCCTGATGAGGAAAGTGGAAATTTAAAAACCCGTGCCAATCGTAAATCAGGAGGATCACCTGAAAGTTGAAAATAGATCTCTTCAGGCACTAAACCCCGCGGCGGGTAAAATTCGCAATTTATCTGTGGCGGCGCAGAGAAAGGAACCATTCCCACTGGCGGAGGTTTTCTTCTATCCCAGTAAGTTCTGGTATACCTAGAATCATTTAGCTTGAGTTTATTTGTGGTTTTCCTGTGACAGATTTTCATTTGTATTCTGGAAGCATTGTCCTGGCCTGAAATGGGTTCCGCATCCCTTTTCCTGGGGCCCATAGTTCAATAGGCGAACGCAATCAGCACTTAGGTTGCAATTACTGACCAAATGTTTACCTGATGATGATGATACACAGCATTTCCGCCTATCATAATTTTGTGAGAAAAATAGTCGATTAATTTTCCCATTTCCTTGCTTAATAGTGTTAATGAGGCGACACGTGGCATTGCTTAATATGGCCTCCTCATCGGGATCACACGCATGTGCCTTCAAAATTCATTCGATTGAAGAAATTCATGAATGATCGAAAATTGATTTTCTAACAAACACCTTAGCACCTATAGTTCTTCGAAAGTATGGAGAACGAAACTAACCTGGTACCATCTTCTGATTCACAAAGACCATGAGCGTGAAATTCTTAAGCATGTTCGAAGTTGGGACAAAAAAACAAAGCGAGCGTGTAAGGAAAACATTCATGTTCTTGCATACCCTCTTTTTAGTAAAGCCAACCTTAGGAAGTAAATTAACAGTTCCACTCTATATGAATTATTATTTTTTATGATTTTCAAGCCAATGCACAATATTGCGCAATGCATTTTAGGATTATTATAGTTGGTTCTATATTGTGAGCATTTGTGAAAAATTAAATTGCTAAGCTAACAACTAGGTTGCTTAAATTGATAGATTTATCTGAAAAAAATGTTGAAAAAGAACCACGTTCAGTGTCATTGTAAAAAAAACCAGACTAAGGCCTAATTGTTGTGTATAGATACAGCTTTCTAACATCACCTCAATTTCTTCGCCCCTAAGTTTCACTGATAACAAAGTTTATTTTGGAATTTCGAATGTGCTTCATAGACAGCCGAAAAATAAGTTAAAAGCAAATGCGAATGGGAGGTTTTATTGAAAATATGTTCGTATTGATAATGAACAAATTACCTCATATTGGAATTTAGTGGGAAAAAGCAAGCCACTTTTTCAAAAAACAAGAGAAACCTAATATGATGGTTGTTTATCAAAGAAATACTATTCGCTTCTTCTGCGGAAGGGGAAAAAATTCCTCGTTTCGGACGTGCATATGCCATCGTCTTCCTTTCTAAGCCCCTCCCAAAAAAGTGCTTGGATTAAAGGGGATGGTCTTCAAGTTGGGGAAAACCTCCGGAACTACAATATCCCCAAGGCAAAGGAGCATATTCGCTGAATATACTGAGTCGAGATGTAAAAGTTGAGGAGGAGAGGCAGAGATTAACGATGGACCTGACAACTGTTTTGACTCATACGAAGGCCCCCGCCCCCACGACGATATGCTTTGGAAGAGTGTTGAAAACTTAATGCCTTAAGGGTCTGGCAAAATCTGGCCGATAGATTTCGGGAGGTTGTCCGTTTCCTTCCTCTTCGCCCTTACAATCTCTTTCCAAGCTACTACCACGTATTCACGGAGTGGAAAGCGACTGAGACCTTCGCGGAAGAAGACGAGGAAAATCATGAATGAAGAGCCCCATTTACATCAAATCGCCTTGTTGAGAGAAGTTGAGGGTTGGCAAGGGAATATAATTAGGTACCCAATCAACTAGGCACAGATAATTGATCTCTCGGCCAATGATAAATTGGACTAAATATCGGCACAGCATTCGATACAAATCTGCGATAGTGTCTCTTTGACTTCATCCTGTCGGCTAGAATTAAGAGGAAGTTGAAATTGGCCGGGATTCTGGTTCCTTTATGCTGTGTGAATGATATGTCTCAATTCTCGAATATCAGTGCTATCGAGTTTCGATGTGTTTATCCTCGGAAGTAATTTATATCGATAGTAGCCGCGATATTGCTATATCGAGTCAATCGTTTGATATAATTACATCTTTAAAGTGACGACGCATGCAGGGGTTAACTCTAATTGAAGTTCGATTGGTTGCGTGTCTTAAACATGCATCTTAAACATGACTCTTATTCGAGTTCTTTATCGATCGCAGCTGTATTCTATATTTGGATTGAGTATCTGGCGGAATGGATCGAATTGTACAAGAAAAAAGTCTGGAAGAGTACACTTTTATTAATTTATTTCTCCAGCAAAAATGAAATCATAGTTAATATGTTTAATTATGACTAATTAGAAGAGGTTCTGAGTTGGTTTCAATGTTGCTAACGCCCTAGGTATAGTCATGCTAACTTTACTGGTGGTGGCACGAATCGCCGAACGTAGTCTACTGTCGGTTTTATATTCTATTCAGTAAATCAATTTCGGATTATCCGAATTTGCTTCGCACAGCATAAATTCGATGCGAACTAATGCTTGGATCCCAGGAATTCTCCCCGCTATCTTACTTTTGCCGTCATCCGACTGAGTCATCACGGCTGACGGTCGTTGTTTCGTGGAAACGGGATCTACGAAGCGTTTACTCAATGCCCATAGATAATTCTAAACCCTCTCCAGATAGAGGCTCCCCCACTCCACAGATTTTAAGCTTATTTTAATGACATACCATCTCTGCCGCTACGCTGTCAATGATTTCATGAGCGTCGTTATCTATCGACGGTTTATTAATGCTAATGTTATGCAATGGTAGTCAACCGATTGGAGTTTTTTTAAGCACCTTTATTTAAGCACTTTCAAGCACTATTTTTAAGCACTTCCACGCAGCATAAACACCTTTCTCCCATAATTAGTCTCTCCCCTGTTTCTCTTTTCAGCTCCTTATTCTTCAACCTCCGTTTATATTTATATGTTCATTCTTTTCCTTCTCCTCCCCCACTTGCCTTTCTCCCATATATCAAAGCCTATGCCATCCCTCTGAGTCTCATTTCCTCTCCGCTTTTTTTTTCTATTCGCCGAATTTTTCCTTCAACTTCCGCTCTTCTCCCACCGCATCATGTTTTCTTCTCCATTCTCACAAACTCTCATCGCAAAATCTTCCCCCTCATACTCGTTCTATTTTCTCATAGATCACTTTCCGCAGATCTATCTTTTTTTGCTAGATATCTTCATTCAGATATTTCTCATTTATTTCCTTCTATTTGTAAATGTTTCTCATCCTACCTCAATCCTCCTTCAAATATACCAACTGTGCCCAATTTTTCGTCAAAGAATATTTTGCCACAGTGCTTAAATGTTTACGTCTACTCCAGTTTATTATCTCCTTCATTAATCTTGACATTAACCTCCCTATATTTTGAGAATTCCACCGCTTTCCTTATCTTATGAATCATTTTTAT
The DNA here is from genome assembly GCF_022747635.1 of Hetaerina americana. Classification (NCBI taxonomy): domain Eukaryota; kingdom Metazoa; phylum Arthropoda; class Insecta; order Odonata; family Calopterygidae; genus Hetaerina; species Hetaerina americana. The sequence continues at coordinate 19,389,739 of NW_027287316.1, forward strand.
CCATGCATCTCATAGTGGTCCTGTAATACCTATAACGTGGTATCAATTCCTTTGCTAACTTTCCTGCTCAAATTTATAGTTCCAAATGCAAATTAATCAGCTCATCGAATCATTTATTTTTAGGATAACTTTTTCAGAAACCGAAAATGGCTTACAGGCTACATTCCTTATTTCGTTCTATTCATTTTCTCATCCCTGATATACTGTCACCTTTACCCTTCCTCTTTCCTATCTCAAGATTATTTTCAACCAAGGAGTCGTTTGCCATTCTTTTTCAACTATGGTATTACCATTCCTTAAAGCGAATATAAACTCATGGTTACATAAACTTAAGATTTACGGCTTCGCTCTATTTTCTCGGTTGTGGCATTAAAATTGGCCTTTCCAAGTTTTCGGACCATAGTTCTTCCGTAAAAATATTATTACATTGGTAAACAAACTCTTCCTTACATTTCTCTATCGAAAAAGTACCCCCACAAGTAACTTTTCCCTCAAGTAAGTAAGCTGGGAAATATATTTTCTATTCGAATTGCTTTTCGTTTCTCGCTGTGCTTTTTTATCTCGCTACATTTTGAGTCCGAAACGAAAATATCCTCATTCATGTCTCAGTTCCTTGCTTTATAGGTCTGTAATTTTGTAAGGGCTAATATGTTTAACGTAAAGTAGTTTTTCTGCGGATTCTTCCTTCCCTGTACCTCTTTTGGATCTATTAATAAAATTCCTGTCCTAAGTTTTATATTTGGCTCCATTGTTTTCTTTTTTTGCATCATAAAAGTTCATTCATGTATTTGAATAGCCTATTAATTTCTCTTTGCCTATGAAATTCTTCCATACCACCACTACGCTTCCTTAGCCCTGCTGATTTACCACCCATATATATATATAATGCAGTTAATTCTGTTGAAGTATACTGCTTTACCCTACTCCAAGTTAATATTCCTCCATTAAATGTTCTTCCATCTCCAATTCATCTCTCCTGTGATCCACGGCTTCCCACATCTTTTCGTGTATACGTAATGTTCTTATTCTTTCTTTCCCCTGCAATTGTTTTTGTCCTTTGTCAAAGACGTTCCTAACTTTCCCACACTGTTCTCTTGTCGCACTTAGACTTTTGTTTTCGGTTTTTAATGTATAGCCATCCGTCAAAATGACGTTATTTTTAGAATACATGTATCTGTTTTTAAATCGTTCTCATTATTCTTTACTGTTATATCAATTAAAGCTCGAAAACTCCACTTTCACTCTCCTCTTTTCCATTTAATTCCCAGGATTGATATAAGGTTTTTAACAACCACCAAATTACGATCCAAATTTCCATTGACTTCCGGAATGTTGAGCTATTGCTGCTGGTAAATGCATATAGCGTAAAATTCTATTCTTTCTCACATCATAGTAATTCCTCGTTCCTAAAACGCACGTCCCCATCGAAATATCACTCCTATCCTCACTCTCTGCTGCGTTACAATTCTTCATCATTATTTGGTGTTTTCCTCCTGAAATATACGTGTAAACAGTAATTTCCACTATTCAGTCAATATATATACCTTCTAAATAGCCCTGTGTTTATCTAGTTATATTAATTAACAGTTGGGTGAATACTCAGGAAGTTGTATTTGCCTATTATCTATGTGAAACTACCATTAATATTCTATCACCCATGGCATTTGGCCTGGTTGATCCTTCCATGAGCAACCATTGCTGTTCCCTCCTTTACTGCTCAAAAGATCACTGAAAGTTTGTCTTTCCACTGCATGAAGTTTGTATTACATAGGGAAGTGTGGTTTATTGACACGTTATAATGCAAAGGAGTAGGGTTAAAGCCCCGCCTCCAGCCTGCGCGTTGATTAAACTGCGGTGGGTGCTCCCCTCTGACTGATGGCAATAATTTGCGGTTCTCTTTCGGAACGCGGTCCACCGAGAAGGTTTGGTAAACCGAAGTAAGAAGCATTTTATATTATCCTTCTCTAGTGAATAAATATGAGTCATTATGATATTTGAACGAACTATCCAATTAATTTTTAAATTGCTACCTTAGCCTCAGAGCTGATACATATTATGACGCATGATGTCCTTCGATTTGAGACTTTACGGTTGCGAAGGAGTAGTTTTCTAACGGGCTCCCTGAGTTTTCTAATTTTTCGCGTCATGATTCAGTCTACAACGGCTAAAAAATCCCAAGGGATACACAGAGTTTGGATACCCTTTACAAAATATCCTGGGCAATCAGCGTTCGTGAATTGCCGTCAATTATAAGAATCATGAACTATCTTTGAACATTGAATAACATTTTACCACTAAGAACAATTTTCGTTGAAAATATCTTTGTGTAGGTGTATATAGAAGGCGTGATAAAAAAGAAAGGACTGATTTTATGACTTGTTTATTTCGACGGATACAGCTTAATCGAACTTGTCGCCCTCTAAGTACATGCCTTGGCTGACGAAACATTTGCCAACGTTTCTTCCAGCTCTCAAACCCTGCCTGGTAAGCCGCCTTAGGGATCCTCTTCAGGTCCGCCGTACAATTAGTTTTAATGTCTGCAATAGAGTCGAATCGGTGCCCTTTCAAGATTGACTTTAACTTTGGAAACAAAAAAGTCTGATGGAGCCACGTCTGGAGAGTAGGGTGGCTGCGGGAACTCGGAAGTTCCGGTTCTAACGAAAGCCTCTGTCACGATCAGCGCCGTGTAAGCCGGCGCGTTATCGTGGTGGAAACGCTATGCATTTCCATGTTTCTCCACATGTCCGGCCTCTTTGGGCTCACTGCGACCCTCAGCCTCTTTTCATAACCTTTAAGTAGAAATCTTTGTTGACTGTTTGATCTTGAGGGACGTATTCATAATGAATCAGCCCTTGCCAATCGAAGAAACACACCAGCATGACCTTCACATTTGACTGGGACAGGCGAGCTTTCTTTGTCCGCGGAGAATGAGGACTTATCCACTGAGAAGACAGGGCCTTGGTCTCAACATCATAACCGTAAGCCCAGGTTTCGTCCCCGGTTACGATGGTTTTAAGAAACTCTGGGTAGGCATTGGCTCGATCCAGGAGTTCCCGACAAATGTCCACACGTTTTTGTCTCTGTTCATCAATCAGCACCCGCCCAAAATGCCCATATATATACATGCCCAAAAGGTCCGTCAAAATTGTCTGACAGGATCCAAAACCAATGTTCACTTTCTCGGCTATCTCCCTAATAGCTAAACGGCGATTTGCCCCACCAAATCGTTCACCAATTTGACATGGTTGGGGTCTGTCGAAGTGGAAGGCCGCCCCGTTCGCGAATCTTCATCTGTCGAGGTTCGGTCCGATTTATAACGACTGTACCACTAAAACACTGGCTTTGACTCATTGCTTTATTAACAATGACTTGCTGAATCATTCCAAATGTCTCCGTAGCACTTTTTCCAAGTTTGAAACAAAATTTCACGCACACACGCTGTTCCTCTAGCTCCTTCATTACTGTCATTGCATGCGGCGACGAGTAGGTTTAGACACGTACCGCTGCTGTTGTGTCACGACTCGAAGTAAACAAACGCAACATCTCTCGTTTTTGTCGTCAGTTGTGTCACTAAATGGCGCACTGTGTCTCGTTTCGACCCGTTGTACGGTTTGCGCAAAACAAAATCAGTCCGGAATTTTTTTGATCAGGAAGAATGCTGCTCGTACAGGAATTTTCGGAGATTGTTTTCCTCTGAGCGCAAGTTCAGTTGCGAAAAGATGCTTGGAAGTCACTACTTTGTATTTATTTCCTTTAAAGTATTTCATATTGCGTGATTTTTAAAATCGGAAATGGTTTGAGGAAAAATAATGAGGAAAGAGAACTTCGAGGTAGTTTAACCAGTATTTTTGCAATATGGTAGGAATTATCTCACATTTTCAGAACCGATGAAGGATGGTAAAGAATTGTACGTCGGACTTAAGTTACAAAATATTATGATTGCATTTGAGAATATTCATGGAATACATATTAAGAAAGCCTTCCATTGCACAATTAAAAATCCAAAAATAGCTGCCCTCATATATCATCTGGATTATTAAGAGCAAGGATGATCTCTAAGATTCAAAGATTCTGTAGGTTGAGACCATTTCATTAGGAAGCCTTTCAAACAGGGGAAGGGAGTTTGGCACGAGTTCTGAATTCGCATTAATTCGAATCCGTGCATGGTAATCCTATACATTTTGAAGGTTCTGTTATGCATGAAATATCTCGTATTAACTGTATTTATATAAGCGTTTCTAAGGAATTAAGCCAACCCTCGATTCCTATCTTTTGGAAGGGACTCGTGAAAGTTATAATGGACGCGTAATAACCAATATCCTATAGATCAGAGAAGTTTTCGGTTATCACTTTTTTTAGTGGCCGAGAGCGGTCTGACAATGTGTAGTGTTTTCTTTCCATTCGTACGAAGCACAGGGCCCAAAATTACCTCAATCCTTCTGTCGGATGTCATTTGAATGAAGTGGCTCTCAAATGAGATAAATTATTGTTGATTATAGAAACTCGGAACAAGCAGGTGAGAAACATTTTGTGGTTTAATTTTAGGCTCTATGGTGGAATTTTTGTCAACCTGAAAACCACCGTTTTTCATTTATAGTCTCCGAAATTTGGCCAAACACGTATTTCGCCTTGTTACTTGGTCTCTTGCATGGCTATATCTTGCTATAAATTGTTGAAGTAGTATTTAAGTTTTTAAATTGGTATAATAATTAAGTAAATTCCTGCCGCTTGAATAACCTGTTTAATAATTTGCTCTAAGGCATTGTGAATCCGGGGTTCTCTGTAAGTAGCCAAACACTCTACTCACTCTATTACAATGCTATCCAAAAATATTCTTCGCGCATTATTTCACAATTATCACCCCCAGTCTTCCGTCTCGTCGGATTTTTTATGGAAATTTTCCTTCCTTTGGATGTGGCATAAAATGCAAACCGAGTCTAAATGAGAGATTAAGCAGAGGAGAGGAAGGAGCTGCAACTCGGTATTAATCAAATTTAGTCGAAAGTTACACAATAAAAGAAATTTCAGGAGGTTTTCTCCGTCGGACCCCGCACTGCAGATGAGGCATTCAGTTCACGATGTAAAGAAAAGCACCAGTGCCCTGCATTGAGTCATTCGGAATTCCCGTCGACCCCCAGAATTTAACAGGGAGAATGTAATCTCCGTGAAGCCTAAGTTAATTCTCAACTTATTTGGGTGCTCACCAAATGAATGCCCAGGATACTTATGTGTAGGGGATATTTGGTTAATATATCTTCAAAATTTATTTAAGCGCCAAATAATTCGAAACAGATGCTACATGAATGTCTTAAAAAATTGCTGAAATAAAGATGATTAAATTTAACCGTTTCAGTCGAAACATGGACTGGAGAACCTGACTGATTGCAATGAAAATATCATCTGAAAATGTTTACCGCAGTCCCCTAGTTGGATGCGTCAGGCCGTTGAAGCTGAAGGATTTCATTTATACTACCTTCAGCTCTAAATTAATTAGCTCTAAATGTAATATTAAACCCGCCCTATGGTTGAGTCAGATGAGAGACACTGGAAGAGTCAATATTTGTCGTGTCTAAACTAAAATGTTTCAGTATTATTCCAGCGTAAATGGAATTAACCATGAGGGAAGAAAATACGGGGAAGGATACGATAGGCAAACAAACATTTGAAACATCAAATGTCGTTTTATTTCTCCTGAAATGCCATTCAATGGTGATTTGATTAATGAAATGAAGCTTACCTAATAGCAGCAAATATTCCTTACAATTTTAACATTTCAAAAAAGTCTGCCTGTCTCTTACCTTAAGATTCGTCCAAATTATGCTGCCTATGATTTACTTCTCCGAATATTCAATTAGCAATAAACCACAGAAGTAAGCTCCGACTAAGCTACATCGTTCACATTTTCCTGTTGGCATTAAAATCGGGAAACGGGATACTCTTGTTTCCCCGTCAGCCTCTAGAGAACCACAAAAGAAGTCAGAGATTCGAATGTACAAAGTTCTATTGTTCGCATTGCTCATTGTCATTCTCTTTGCACTCTATCAGAGTGAAGTTGATCCCATGGGACTTACTGTGGAAAACGGCTAGCACGAAATATACGAGACCAACACTAATACGGTACTTGGTGCTCAGCCAATTTCTTGCTAATAATTATTCCCTTTTTTCCGTCACTTAGACATAATGTAATCTACTGCCTAGAGAAATTTGTGTTTGTAATTTAAAAATATATGTTGTATTACACCAGTTCACGCACGCCATTTATTTACAGAGTAATTTCAGCTATTTAATAAAGTTTGCATTAAACGTTTTCCATCATCAAAGTTTTTTGAATAAGGTTAGGGTGGGGTAAGATAACCTACCATTAAAAAAGTTGTCGTTTAGAAATTCCAGCCAAAATCGTCGTTTCTTGATATCCAAAAAACTAACAGAATTTAATATCTAAGGAGCTAAATATGCTTTCGTCTTAACTTTTGTTTGGAGTCAACTATTTCGTGTAAAATGAATAAACACGCCGAAAATATCGGAGCCGTCCTGGACTATGCCTGCATTCCGTGTTGACCGAAATTTTGTGTTATCCGATTTCGTGTTAATGGTTTCAAATCTGTATCACAAATAGTGAATTGGAAAAATATCGAAATAATTATTTTAATGCGCTCGATTAAATGTATATTTTATTCAGTATCATCTGCAAATTACCCTTAAAATACACCTGTTTCGCTTACTTACAGACCACTTTTTGACAGTCATCACTTCCGACAGCACATTAAATCGATCTTTACGTAGAACCGGAAATACCGCGAGTTGAGTCCCATTTCTTCGATCTCACCAAGTACCTAAAAGTAAGAAAAAGTGAAATAGTAGAGATGCTCATAATTAAATGTATAACAATGTATATTGATAAGATCTTCATCCATTCATACGTGTAAATGGCAAGAACATTCCTGGGCTATATCCGTTTCATAATGCGTGCGATCAGAGAAACAAATTTAACAAGACAACCAACCCTAATAGGGAGAACGCTGCAAAATCTCGGGAGCCATTTTTCACTATATATTTATCTCCTCGTAAATATCTTCAGATTTACGAAGTTAGTCAGCGAAAAATAGTTCCCGAGATATTTTAACGTTCTCTCTAATAGGAAAGAAGTGGGAAGTTTTACTAAAACCTGTAATTTACGATCTTTAGGCAAGCGTTTCCTAGCATATCCGTCTTTATTTCAGCAAATACGCACGGTACACAGTACGCACCAGGCTTTTGCTTATTGATAAATTGGCCGACTCGACTTCCTCACGTCGCGGTGTATATCTTAATATTCACCATTCAAACTACCGTCGTAAATATAAGCGCAGAAAAACACACTCTTCTGATAATGAACACTCCTTCCATCGCTTCTCAAATAAACAGACGCTTTTTAGCAGAAAGAGCGACGCGTTGCCAGACGTCGACTCGATTTCCTTCTGTATCAGCTGCGTTGTGTTAGCTTTTCTTGTTAAATATTAAATTTAGATTATGATGTCTGCATCTCTTCCAGTAATATTACTTCTTGCGATATAAGATACAGTCATCTACACCCTTCATTAAAGAGCTCACTTCAGATAAATCTACTTATCGAAATGGAGTGGCGGTAATGGAAGTCCGTGTAAGACGACGAAACCGTTTAAAACTTAGACGGTTTCGTGATTGAAAATCGTAATTTATTTTAGGAAGTGGAATAATATCTTTGAAACAGTCATAACTTCAAATGAATTAATTTTAATTATTTCAATACTTTCCTGGTTTAATACTTTTTACTTACGTTTTAGTATGGGCAAAAAATATAAGCATAAAAATCGAAATTTAAAGCAGTGTTTCCACTCATAAACTTTCTGCGAAATTTATCAGTCACGCAAATCAGGCCCGATGGGCCCTGGATTTCTCTCGAACCCGACGATTTTAATCGGCTTTATGACGTTCTCAAAGTAATAATCTTCTTGGAAACGTTTTTAATTGTGAGCGTTAGCATATTATCCGCCTCTCTTTCGGGGTTTCTCATTGGTGTAGAAATAAATCGCCACCGTCACGGATTCGTAAGCTTTCGTAGAATCCAACTATCGCCAGCCATTCAAAATTCAAAATTCGCTCGAGTTCTCTTAGGCTTATTTTCGCAGGGTATAATGCAGTCAAACCGGAAGTCAATTCCGTTTCTTCGAAAATCGCGATTCCCCCGGACGCCTCTTGATTCGCTAAGTCCGTCCGTCACATATGCGAGCGAGGACTGGAGGTTTTTTGTCGCGTTTTTACATTCGTGTCACATATGATGTCAAAACTCCTCGTCCCCCTTCCGCAAATTCAGCAACCCTCCCTCACCACCCCTTCTCAGCCTGTTTCCTCTTCCTGTCCCCTTCACCTCCCACCGAAGTGCGTTTTGTAAGATGCATTAGATTTTGTTCATAGCTGATATTGAAATATCCCACTGGAAATTTTCTTTAGACGCTCCATTTAAATCGGTAGAAATATGACGCACTTGGTACGGATATCATTGTCATCATCACAGCAGCTGCCACAGTTTCCAATCGATTTCCGTAAATACTTAGGGAGGATTACCAAAAGAATTATCATACTTTTATCATAGTTCCATGTATTATAAATGAAAATTTTCAGGAGTTCAATAAATACATATGATCGCTAAGTCAACTAAAATATTCACTAAGGTAAACGCCTTAATTTTTCAAAATTTCCTATTGTTACTTTTTTCTGGAAAACAATAGCTTACCTTGGAAACAGAAGAATGAAAAAGAAAATAAAAAAATCTTGGATTTTATTCTGGGACGGGTCGGGTTCGGATTTAAATCTCGATGAACGAGCCAGACGAATTGGTTCTTGCCAATAATGTTTTCCTTCTATCATGTTCTTCCTAGTGGTTTTTCTATTTTTTCTTTCCCATACTCTGCTTCACAGTGATTTCGCCTCCTTTTCTCTAATTATTAAGTCTCAATATGTTGGTCCCCTTAATTATAAATGGTCGTTTCCACAGCACCTTCTCAAAAGTTACGTGACTGATATTTGCGGTTTCTGGCGATTCTTCTCCTTCTGATTTTTGATGAAAAACTGATTATATATTTATGAATCCATCTGATAAAATATTAAAATTCTGTCTTGAAACGCTCGCAGTATCGGCAATTTTTCAAGGCTATTTCTAGAGAACATGATATTTCCTTGCCACGTTCACCATTTTCCTAAGATTCGTACCATGAATTGCAGGGATAGTGTGTTAAAAATAATTTCAAAAAGGAAAAATACCTACGCATTTATTTGTTAGCTTTATGTTTGAAGAAGAATTTGAATTCTATCTCGTGATTTCTAGCCGTGGCTTATAAATGGTAATTTTTGCTAGACTTCGTGTAAACATACTTTTAAATCTTGATATAACTTGAGTTTGTTATTATGGTTGAAAAAACTAATATCAATCTCCAACACAATGTGTAAAGGCACTCAAAATTGCAGTAACCCTCTAGAAACTATAATTAAATTATATTTCATCAGGATATATAAGAGCTACAAAACATTCCACTTTCCAAAAGAATAACTCAGCCGTCAAACTGAGGCGTCATTTAAGTAATATCTTCAAGTCTCAAAATGGTTTCGGTCCTACCATTGTATGGGCAGGTTTTTTTGGAACTTGCGATATCCCCTTATTATATTGCACGTTTAAAGAGCCACTTAAAGGTAAACACTGGATCTCGAATGTTCACAAACTCACTTTTTAGGCCAGGCACAAGCACGGCTATAAAAACTTTCAATTCCTATTCAAATCCCCATCGTCACTTCCCAGTTGCCCCGCCTTTTGTGATTCAAATTCGGCATCGATATTCTGCGAACGTAGCCAGGGAGAGAAGCTGAGGCACATGGGAGAAGATTCAGGTATGAAGAAACCCTTCTAAGGCTATGGGGAACGCACAACTTCAAAGGAGAATATAACAAATAATATTTTTTTTTTCGCTCAGGCGTACGCATTATCCACGGCCTCGATACGTATATCTCATTGCCATTGAATGTTTAGTTTGAGAAGCACGGCATTACTATCTTCCATTAGTGGGTTAAGGGGTCTTTGTACTTCTCACACTCAATTCTATTGTGGGAAACCCCAAAAGCCGCTCAAGTTAGGACGACTTTGATTCTTTATGGTAGCTCAATGTCAAGGCCGTGGTTTGAATCTCGCCTCCTCACGTAGTGTGTTTTCCCAAAGTGGTTTTCTTTCCTTATCAATCGCCAACAGAAGAAAATGGTATCATGTCAGACTGTCGGAAATTGAATGCCTTATCCCAAAAATCCCCTACGTCTCAGTAATATTTTTCTAACTTTGCCTGAAGCATCCTCAAAAAATAGTGTCTAGGATTATGACGGTTGTAGATTGACTTCAAAATGATATAGAACCCTAATTTAAACTGTTACTCGACGAATGATTAGAACCGAGCTATTGTGTTATGATATGTAATTTTTGGGGCTGCAGTGAAGCCATTCTGCCCTATACATTTTTACTGAGACTGCTACCCTGCTATTCTTCCCTATTTCTGACTAATTCTCTTGTCTTGGTACCTCTTTTGTCCTAAATCCTCCACTTCCAGAAAGTTGACCTTCCTCGTCTTTTTCTTCCCATCTATTTTCCCTACTATTGTATTTTTTTACCAAGTCGTTGCGTCTCTAGGCGTGCCCAAGTCATCTGGTTCTTCATCTCCTTTTGATGCTTCATTTGGTTTTCTTCTCTACTTCCTTCTGTATACGGTACTTCTAAGTTCTAATTTTATTTATAATTTATTCTTCAGCATTCGCTCCAGCACCAAGTTTTGAAGTCTATCGGTCAAATTTGACCATGGACCATATCTCTGATCCATTCAACAACCCATGTCAAGCAGACCTTTTTGAGGGACAAATTACCTGTAGACATTTATGTAGAAAACACAATACTTAAGATTTTCAACGAATACAGCCATCCTTATTTGGAGAAGCTCTGAAGAGATGTTCATAATGTTCGAGTTGAGGGCCGAACCACCTCCCAGTAGAAGTTTTTCCCAGTCAAATTTCAGCGAAGGGACTGGGAGAATAACCGAAAATAAAAATTTTCAATATCAAGAATCCAACCCTAGCCCAGGACAGTGGAATCGAGTAAAATGTTTGACGTGAAGCAATCCGATCTACACAATCCACTGGAGAATGCTGACGCTGGGGCCGGATAGCGGGGAACGGGTTCCGGATGATCCCCATCCAAAGAAGGGGTGATAAATAATTAAATAAAACTTAGTTAAAAAAGGAAGACGTTTCTTTTCAGTCTTCCGCTCATCCCAGGCCTTTCCTCTCCCATGGGTCCTCGATGCCACCCCTTCCCCCGCTCCTCCAACACACATCCCGCCTCACTCCCCAATGAGTCCCCTCAACCCTCACAGCAGTCGCATTCTCCTCGCGAAGCACAGCGCTAACACTTCCTTCCGCCCCTATCGCCCACTCCCCCCAGACCCAACTCCTCACTATCACACTCCTCTCTCTCTCTTCCCTTCCTCTCTTTATTCCCACCCACTCCCTCTCTCACAGACATAATATATCTACCCTTCCTCCTCCATCCGTCCTGGGCCAAATTTCTCATATTTTCCCCTATCCACTTCACATCCCACTCCTCTTCCATTAAGATTTTCACTCCCCCCCCCCGCCCCTCCGGCCACGTTTTTGAGGGAACACCCGATTCTTTCCCCTGCCTTCCGCTCCAGAAGTTTCTCTTTGGAGGGTCCTCTATGGATTCATTGCCAGCTTATGGAGTGCTTTGACTGTCCTAATGCATCGAAATATAATACTACAGCAAAATTTGGAAGTTTTGAGTTCCGAATGTGGATGTTTTCTGTTTTTGCAACATTTTTACTCGTTTGCGGTCCTTACATTTGTTTGAATTTCTTCATTTCATTCGCGCTACTTACCCATAAATGTGCGAGCTCTCGTTTTTTTTCAAAAACAAAAGGGAATCCATGAATTTTAATCCCTTAATAACTTTTATTCGTGAGCTAATTATAAACTTATATGATTTTTTAGGATTTATGCATTGATGTACTAACCCAATGAAATGGATTTATCATGTTGCGGGGATTGATACTTATTACGATTGATATTTCATCATCTACTAAATTATATTTGATTTTTTTGTCATAGAGCGAATTGACTATACTGCTTCTACTACATGGTATTCGTCATTACGCAGCATCTAAATGCAAGTCAATGAGGTTGTATTTTCCTTTAATGATAATTTAAAATCGATTTCAATGCATCTGAATAAACCCCTCCTCAGTTTCATTAATATTTTAATATTTACCATGCTGTTAAGATACGCTAAGTTGAAAGATATGTCTTTGGGAATGGAAGTAGTCTGAAATTCAATATGAAAACGTGACATTATTAGGAAAATATAATGTAAAGAGTGTAGCAATCAGTAAATAGCAAATTTGCATTCATAAAGATAAGTATGCTATTCCTGCGAGGTCGGTTTATTTGTGGAAATCGAGCGAGTGCGGAGAAAAGGCGTATATTTGAAAAACGCTGGTACGATAAACTAAGTAGTGTGACTAGATTATTAGATCTAGGATGGGATGCTCTTGCAAACTGAATGACGAATTATACACAACATCTTACGTAAGTTTGAAGGTTTTTTTATAATATTGCAAATTACTCATTATAAACCCCATCTTACTTCAGTGACTTAATATGAAAATAAGGTAAGAGAGAGAAACTCCTGACTTGACAGAAATAAAACCCCAAATTTGCGCGAGCGATGAGGCACAAGGGTAGTTATAATATGAGCTACCTGTGAGGTAATTTCATGGAAATAATTGACCTATTTTATGGTCTCTATTGTCTCTAACTCTTATTGCATTTTAATCACTTATATTAGCTCGTCAGACATCCTTGAAGTACGAAAATAATTGATTTTTTGAATCGAGTTCAATTGATTATGAGAGTGATGAATGTACTCGTAGTAATTGAAACTTCAGCGCTTGTGAAGCAGCTTGAACCCAGCTACTTCTAACGACTGAAAGGTGTAACTTTACAACGACTTTATTAAATTTTAGCAAATAATTAAATAATTTGTGTATTTTTGGTGTGAAATTATCATATGCCACAATCCAGGGGTGCTATTCAGGGTACATAGGCAGGTGTGTGCTGAAAACAGGTGCATGCATTCATCTAGCATGTGATGTCTATGCTTTTATGAAGGATTTTCAAGTAATGGTAATATTTTCATTCGGCAAAATTTCATCGTGTGCTAGATTATTACGAATTATTGACCTGGAAAGAACGGAAAAGTTGGAAAAAATGGCGAATACTGACAAGCTAGCATTCCTATTCACGCATTCGAATCATTCACTTCCTCCTGGCCGACGGCAAACGCAGAGCCGTGTGTTGCCTGATGACCACAGAAACAAGCACACGCTTATAACCATTACTGTCCCATCTTTAACTTCCTCCAGGCGACGTGCAAACGACGTGATTGGGGTTATCCGGGAACCCCACAATCTAACCTAAAAACGAGCCGGAATCCATCCTTGCTTTCCTCACGTGATCATGGACGCTGCTTTGTGAACTCTTCCGCGAAGCAATTCACTCATTTCTCGCAAGCTCATAAGTGAAACGTAGAACCATGCAGAGTCGTTTAAAAGGATCTAGAAGGGAATTATTGAGAAAACTCGGTGTGATTCATTTCGTTAGCAATACGCGGGTATTACATTGTTTTATAAACATAAGAAACAACATTTTTATCCTTCCAATTGAACAAGAGACGGTCCGAGAAACTTCTCAAGGCCGAGATGGACGACTAGGATCTCATATCAACTTGGGTGCAATGAATACTTTCACTTTGTCCCATTGGACGGTTTCATCGTAATTTTGAAAATAGTTTTAAAAATATTTTCTCCACCGAGTGACCAGAGGTCCTTGTACTGAACCGGCAAAGAACGGAGATTTGACAAATTCTTGAAAATCCATAAAACTATTGGTTCAAGCAGAAAATCTAAAAGTAAGGATTTTTTTTCATTTACCACAAAAGTAGTTGACTCCATACGTCTGCCTCTTCTTCTGGAAATAAAATGCATTTGTATCTCCTTCGGATTAAACTTGCCATTCTGGCGAACTATTGACCTTTTATTTCAAGACAATTTGGAAAAACATATGTATCCTTCATCAACGGCATTGCGTCTGAGAACCTGCCACATCCGTGAAATAAGAGAAAAATACCTACTAAAACACTGTCCATGTAAATAAGTTTCCCTTTGGTGAAAAAACGCCTTTTTTGGCGATATTAGCAGATATTTGTCACCTGGCAGCAGTGTTGATGAAAACGTTTCATTATAATTCAGTCCTTTCTTAGCGGTCCAATAAAATTTGTTTTGATCTTAGATCAAAACCCTAGCACACGAGAAAAGTTATATTTATGAGTGCCTTTTTGCTGACCTGGCTATACCAGTGGCGAAAGAATAAGCGCCCAGTTGTTGTACCGTTACTGGATTCTTATTGAACTGATCAGCAAATTGGCCGTATTTGGTACAGAAATCACGTCTATTCCTTTAAAACTATCATCGACATTGTAGGAACTATGTATTTGCACGAATTTCCATGGAAGCTTTCTCCAGACGCCTTTGAATCAATTGATAGTTTAGTAAAAAAAACTCGGTATTCGGTCAAGTTTTCTTACTGCCTCGCAGTATCTCTTCCGTCGGCTTCCTTCTTCCCTCTCATTTCCTGAGAAGCATCATCAAAATGTCCCATTGAAGCGTCTGTATAAACTGTATAATATCAATTTGATCGTTTCAAAATCTTCCGTCATACACCTAAACTTATCTATGGATGCCTCATACCGGTGCGCTTTTGGCAATTTGACCTTTTCGAGGGTAGTTGAAATGAGCCTGTCACGTTAATTGGGCCGGTGACATTTATCAGAAATATCTAATTCACATCTTAACGATGAAAAGGCAATAACCTCTTAAATAATTCTAAAGTTGACTTTGATATGGAGTTATTGTTTTGAAAAGAGTACAAGCTATGATAATTAACGATTTTAATTTTGTTTTTTTTTCGTGATTTATATCTTTAACTGCTAGCGTGAATTTTCGGAGAATCTCCAATTGATAAAAGACTTTCTTTATGTCTTAAATAATTAGACGTAATTTACGAAATTACCTACCACCTTATTAATTTTATATATTGTTAAAGATTCTTAGAACATTTATTGGATTAAAATGTGTAAAACTGCTTGAAAATAGTGTTTTCATTAACTTCCCGTGATAAAGTTTTGTTCATTGTTACTGAAAATTGAAAATATTGAAGAATGGTGCAGTTCATATAAAGAAGTGTTTCCCAACTCTTTTCATGAATTACAATCTTCCTACCGTCGTCTAATAGTTTTAATTGCCACAAATATTTTGAATCGCAGGGGAAAAGCATACTGAACGGTGTGTTGAAAAACAGTTTCATCATGTTTAATCATGCTTTTTTTATTTAGCAGCCTACCGGTTGAGCTAGGTTTCGGCTGGGCACCGATTTTACACCACATTTCTAAGCGTCGCCCATCGAGACACGACACACTGCGTTACTGAAAGAACCCTTCTGCAATCCCGCATAAGAACGCATGCTATATCAATCTACTCTGAAATTTCTTTGTTTCAAAGTCCGATCAGTCATCTATGAAATATTTCCACTATTTTTGACTTCAAAATTCAGATAGTCTTATTGCGCCGTTGCACCGATACGATTCCCATTGCGTTTTCAGTGGGAAAGAAAAAAAAACACAATATTTCGCCTACCTCATATTTTTTAAATAAAATAATAAGTTTTTAATGGTAATTTTAGATGTGGAATAGGAAAAGAATTTTGCCATGTCGTGTAGGATACGAAAAATATAATAATCTTCACTGAAAAAATTGCAGCGCCAATAATACGAAAATTTTCTGTTTCCTTGTAGGTTTTACTTATTTTTTTGTATAAATTCTAAAATATATAATGGTTCTTTAACTATAAATAATTATAATATTAGATGCTTGATGTCAATGGCAGTACTCGCAGTAGTCGTATTGCAAACGGGAACATTTCTCGGAGAAGTATTTATCTTACGAGATGTCGTGGGTGCGTGTGGCTGGAAGAGCTAGGCTAGCCCATTTATCCATGCGTATTTTTAGGTGATGGAAATGTATTCATTTTAGTAACGGAAATTTGAAATTAATTTTCTATTATATTTCCGTTGAAGATAATAAAGATTTGTATGCAATCTAGGGAACTAAACAAATTAACGAATAACTTCATATCGTAAATGCAGAAGCTTTTCACGAGGTGAGATAATTAGTTGTATCCTTGAGCATCCTGGATAGACGGTCGTTCTAGAATTCGTAGCCGTAAAAAAGGAGAAGTGTATCACGTTTTAAAGACCGTTTTTTCATGTCTCATACACTTAAAATCTCATTACACTCCGGAAAGCAAGTTGTCGTTCGAACGTATGTACCATTCATTTAAAAGGCTTATAGAGAAACGAATCTTCGTTTCATACAAACTGGTATTTATATTACAATCAACGAGAATTAATTAAAATCGCCAGAGAACGTCTAGACATGCTATGACTGTGATTGAAATAACAACGTAGCCCTAGTTATGATGTAATGTTTTATGACACCACAACTAAAACCGAATAACTTTTCTAATTAATTTTAATGTTGACCATAATAAACAGAGCACCTAATATCCGTGTCAAATAAAAAATTGCAGAATTTTTTTTCTCCTTTTACTGGCATAGATTCGGGTGAAAACACATGGTGAATTTTTTCTTCAAATTCCGTACTCTTAAAAACGGTCTTTAAGGAAAGCTTTGCAGAAATTGACCAGTGTTTGCTTCTTTTCGAGTCGTGGAAACGAAGAGATCTCGTAATATTTGAAGTACTCTAGGTTTTTTTAACTGTGCCACCACTGGTTGTTTATTATGTTCTGTACAAGGGTTTATTTAATGGATGCGGTTCCAGTTTTAAAATACATTTACTTTTGGCCGTTTCCAAACTACACAAACGTAGTCCTCTTCTTTTTATAACTGAAAAGAAAATCCACTGATGCTTTCGGATTTCCTTTTCTGAAAAAAAATCTTTAATCCCGTTTGTTCGGCAATCGCCTGCCCACCCCTTTCTTTATTGAGCGTTGGCTGGTCCACCAATTTTATTTTTGTCGTATTTTGTAATCCCGTCGCGTCGTCTAAAAGTGAATCCTAGTAGGGGGCATCGTACGCTCCGTCGTTCTCCACCAGTTCCTCCCGTTGAAAACCAATCCTTACCGCCCTTATCTTCAATCCCACCCTTTTCTAATGGATTTCTTGGAAACGGGACCTCTTCCTTCCCACTCGGACCACAGTCGACTGCCCAACACCTCCCTCTCCTCATCCCTCCACCTCAACTCCTTTCCCTCCGGCTGCATCTCTTCGCTCTTCACCCTCCCTCGATTGAGAGATTCCCGTTTGGCGGCTCCAACTAAAAACCACCGCCTGACGACAACCATTCAACGTCTCAGGGCTCTCCGGAGGCAAACAATTCATTTTGCCCTTTTTGCATGTCGCGTAATTCTCACGGAAAATCTTGCAGTAGTCAGATGTGATTCACTTTTCACATGAGCCAATGGATCAGTTCCCTTCTTGGAAAATAATTTCAATAAAATATAATCAGGCCTCGGTCACAGTCTCCGAGTACGTATCGCCAATGCATCCGATTTTAAATGGTGGACTCGGATCCATATTCAAGTGAAGATTTTTCAAATTACGGCGAATAAAATTTGGGCTTGTGAATTCCGGATGCTGCCAATTTATATGTGAATGATGGAAACCGATCTCACTGTAGAGATGCAAATAAATTAATGATGCTTGTGATGCGATAAATCGTCATGACAGTCATCTCCTATAGGCTGCGCATTAATTTATAATAACACGGCTGCATTATGCCGTTTAGTCGCAAGATAATCGAAAGATTATCCTGAGTCGGAATGGCTGTTGAAATGATCTCCTGTATGATAGATAATGTGGATTTGGAAGTGACAAGACATACATGTATAACTACAAGCTTCCTAAGCTATTTTAAGCAATTCCATAAACTGCCGAACGAGGTAAATATACTGTTATGTATTTATTAGAAACCCTCCGTTATATGAGTTATCAAAATAATGACGTATGATGTTCGGGATTCCGCAATAATATTTCATTTAGGAATATTTTTATGAATAAATAAATCATGAAATTGACGTTTAATCCTTGGCATTTAACGCTCTTTGCTCTTTATTCGTCCTTGAATGTAAATAATTTTAAATATTTGGTAGTCTAACGCTGAAGGTGTATTGATTAAAATGCTAAAATAATCGTGATGCATAGTCCTTGATTTTTTAAGAATGAATAACAAGTTGGCTATGAGTCAAACGAAATTTATCGGTAATTTTTTCTCGCACTACCTCTTTCACTTGCTATAACATACACCCCGCATCTTGGGCTTCATTTGTCAATTTTGTGATTCACGAAACATTTTTTCAAAATAATGTTATGGCATGGAAAAATAAAAAAAACCCAGGGAAGAAGTCTATTCCATTCGTTCTTCATAAGATTAAAAAAGGGCAAATCAGGATGGTAAATAATTGGAAAGTTGTTTATCTATTCAACAGATCTTACATACAATGAATAAATAATTAATGGCGCGTGTCTCATTGCTATTTTGGTAATTGTGTTATAAAATATGTATGTTGCATTTATTGATTAATAAATAGCCTTCTATGCCCATTCCGATTCGTTTGGTATTCCCACCTTTTATTATTACACTACGTGCTTCCAGATGCAAGATAATACGTTTACACGTACCGTACTCGTAATATCAATCTGTTAATGTAATGTTAATGTAATATCTCCGTCCGGTCTACGTGTAAGCATTTTTTAATTGTACCTCAAGACAGCGGAGGTGGAGCATGAGAGGTAAAATAATAAAAAATTCCCTGGCCACACTCTTTTGTGGAAGAATTTCGCGCTTTTCCGTCGGTAGGTAACGACTTCCTCGACGAGGGAGACGTTTTGTGATTATTATAACGACTCCAGTGCCACTTTATGGAATGGCTCAAGGAGAGCTGTTTAGTCTCTCCCGGCCGCTTTATACGCTTCCACATCTCCATCTCTCGTTATCTCTCCGCTTCTCTTTATACTAACCATCAACCCTTCCCTCTCGCCCCATTCCCTCCCCGAAAACCCTCCCACTACATTCACCCTTGGAATTCTCCCTCGTGATATCCTAACAGTCTGCCCACACACTCGGCGAGCAAGCTTGTCTCGCTCTCTCTCTAACTGGCCCGCCGTCCTTGCGATTCTCCGCCCTTCAACCCGACCCCATCCCCCCGAACCCGCTTTCTCCTCCCTCCCCCGCACTCCTCCGACGGTCCTCTTTTATTGCCTTTAACCCTTCCTTCCCTCCCTTCCGTCCCCGTTCCAACTCCAGCCCGTCGATGTTGCCGGCGTATAAAAACGAATCGGGTCGATTTTGGCGGGAAACGCTCCCAGCCCTCCCCTCTCTCTCCGCCCTCCCTGTTCGTCAGCCTAACCCCCCCCCCTCGCCCGAGCCGGCCGGCTCGCTCGCTCGCTGGCACGGCGCCAAGGCGGGAAAATGCGATCGACCCGTCGTCTGCGTCGAAAAGACGTCACCACCCCCGAATGCGAGACAGCGGCGCGGCGGCGTCGGCGGAAAGGGCAGCCGGAGTCCTTTCCCTTCCCTCTTCTCTTCGCACAACCTCCCTCTATCCACTTCCCCACCCTCTCTTCCCTCACCCTCTCTTCCCTCACCCTCTCTCTCTCTCTCGCCATCTCCACCATATTTCCCGTATAGTCCGCGTCTCTCGCTCTCCGTCGGTCGTGGTGTGCGGATCTCAAACGACTGCCTCGTCCTTCAAAATCTCCCGCCCTTTTTCTCGAACCAGTGAGTTCCAACGCGGATCCGTCGCTATTTTTTTTCACACGCAGTACTACATACGTACTCGCACTTCGCGCCGCCCCCTTCTCGTTTTAAAAGACCTGTCACACCCCCTCCGAATGATTTAAATGCCCCTCCGTGAGTTAGGGTTCGGAGTTCGCGTCGCATAGGAGGGGGGGTAATCAAATTTATTTACCCTCAACTGAGTCTGTTGTTATCGAATTATTTTCAATTTTTTTGCTTTCGCGAGTTGAATTGCTAAGGATTGGTGAGTTATTATTGCATCAATTTCGCTCGTGCTTACGCTACAATTAGTGGCACAGAGTGGATGAATATTAGCTTCAGAGGTAACACTTCCCCAAATTTGGCTCTCCAAATCAATTTATGAAGTTGGTGCTCCGGTAATATTTCACGGGAAATGAGTTATTGCAATGAGATTTTTCGGGAAACCATTGTTTCACCTTTAGTATAACATTGATGAAATCCAAAGGAGGCAGGAAAGCTAGTTGGAGAGCATTTTTATGGGCGATGGAATATTGAAGATTTTGATAGATGGGAGAACGTTAGGCAAACCAGGAAGGGCGAAGAAAAGTATGGGCATGTTGGACGGAAGGGAGGTAGAATGTATTCGGCATTGAAGAGGGGCTTAATATTGTGAAGGATCAGGAGAATGTTGTGTCTTCTTAGACAAGGCTAAGTATTGAAGCGATGTTAAGTCGGTGTCCATCCAAAATTAAGCCCATCTTAACCCGTAGGGCCTAGACTGGTGGATAATTATATCGTGAACGTGTCAATCAGAATTTTCGTGCAATACGCAGGTTAGAAATAACTCTTCTGATGGAATAGGAAGTAATAATCCAATGTTTTCTATATTGAAACAACAACTTCACCATTACCCGCAGGTTGCCGCGAAGGCTTGCGATGGGGGATGTTGGGGCATCAGCCGTTCAACTACAAAAATAAGTCCATGTAAATGTATGACTCATGCATTTGTTCAAGCACAAAAATTCTCATGGAAAAGGAATGTTAAAAGAAACATTTAGTCAATTTTTTGTCGATGGAGCACAATCTAATTAATTAATGGTACCTCTGATCTTTTTTTAAACTCCATCGAGTGATTTTCCAATGGTATTTTAATTATTTGAATGATGATTTCAAATCCATGGGATACTAAATTAGGGTTGTTTCTTCACTTTGACAGCAATTGAAGTTGCTTTACAATTGGGGGATAGCTTATTGAATCTCACTTAATAATAATATTATTTTGATAATCCTCTATAAATTTTTAGAACATCGAAAAGAAGCGGTAGAGCACGCGAATTTTGCGTGCAGGAGGGTGGGAAAGAAACCAGTTCATGGTAGACGTACTATTAATTGCGTGAATAGTTTAAAATAAAAATGTGATTACAATTATTCTTAATACAAGGGCAAATCTTAGTTCTGAGCCAGCGAAAAATGTATCGCTGTCTATAATATTTTTTATTTTGCTTCCGGAAAATATATGTCGGTCGGAACGTGCTTTTTTATTGCCTCTTGGTAACGTTTTCAACCTTATGTTTAGGGATTAGGCTCTCAAAACCTGATTTCGAGTCAAGGAATCTGCTGGCGCGATCGAGCCAAATTACGGGCGAACGCTTGTGACCCCACGCGGTTACAATTCGATTATCTCGTTCTAACTCACACGCAAAGAACTGTTAAAATACCATTCTTCTCGTGCACGGCGAAGCTTTAAATCCCCGTACAGGTTTTAAAGTGCCATCCGGACGTGACGCGGGAGAGCCGGAGGCAATCTGGAAACTCGGACAGAATCCTTCCCGCCATTCGAATCCTTTCGTTATGCGCGCGAAATCGAATTCAGAGTGTAGGAGACATCATATTTAGTTTTTTGTCTCAAGAGTAATAATTATGCCACGGTGAATAGTAAAAACTATTCATGATGGTGAACCTCAACCCATAATCATTTTTTCGGATAAAGAATAATAAAAACGCTATCACTTCTAAACGTTAAATAAATTCTACTTGAAAAGAACTCACGCCTTCTGTTATTAATTGCCTGTGGACGCGGTTTTACTAGATTTTAAAAAGGCCTTTGATAAATGACCTCATGATAAACTATTTTCAAAGCTAGAAGCATATACCATAGATAAAAATATCCTGGGCTGAATTTAAGACTTTTTGAATGGTCGGTTTCAAAGAGTAGTCATAGATTGTATTCGCTATAATGCAGTAGAAGTCACTTCAGGTTTCCCCAGGCAAGTGTTAATGGACCTCTTTCATTCCTTTTCCAAATGGAATGTGTGGACTCGATTAAATAATTCGGCGTTGTCCTCACTCACGACCTGTTTTATGTGAAACACATATGGGTAATATGTGGACAAGCTAACAAAAAATTAGGATTTGCTAGAAGATTATTGGGGAAATTCTATGAAAAGGTAAAAGAAAAATGTTATATTTTCCTGGTTAGGTCTCATTCTGCTAGTATATGGGATCCTCATGAAGTTGGATTAATTGCCGAATTGGATCACGTACAACATAGTGGAGCTAAATTTTTGAGACGTTGTATTGACAAACTGTGAAGCATATCAAAATTAATATAGAATGTAGGTTGGGAATCACTCACGGAGCGAAGGTTAAATACATATTAAATCTCTTGTATACATTGGAAGGAACTCTTTAGCGATGATGTTGAAAATGGCCCATCGGACTCCGGTAGGAGTGATCATGTCAATTTAATTAGAGAGATTAAGTTCAGAACAGATAGATAGAAGATGTCATTTTTCCCACGAACGAAATGGGATCAGAATAAAGATAACGCTTGTCCGACCGCACTAGGAGGGAAAGGTGTTTTGGGTCAAGGATAGTCAGGGGTGTAATGATCCCCTGCCACACATCTTGCAGTGGCTCACAGGGTGCTAAATAAAACTATTAAATTTGATATTTAGGCTTCCGAGACGTCTCGCTGCTCCTCCCTTCGGGATTACCGAAATAAATTTTGGAAATTCTTGTCAAAATAGGATGAAACTTAAAGCAATTTGCCATATCTTTCCTGTTATTCATTCATTTAGGTTGCTCCATTCTGAACGAATTTATCTATTTTACCCTTTCTTTCATATAGTTTCCTAAGTGTACCATTTTATAAGATATTTCGTATAAAAATGTAAAATGAATATTTATCTAGTTTAATTAAAACGTTGACATAATATAAAAAATCCTCATCTTGTTTTATTAACTACGAGTAATGTAATAATTATATGGGACTCATACTAATACTATGTCCTTAAAGACGAGTAAAAAACTGCAACGTGTCTATAACAATAGCTTCATGTAGGTAAATATCGAACGATCACCCTTTAATAATGGTATTAGCCTTGCCGTAAGACCTTGCCCGCCGAATTTGCCTTCACGGAATTATGCTGGTCCTTGTAAAAAATCAGACACAAGAAACCAGAATGATGACCAATAAATCAGGAGAAAGAACGTTGAAAGAGACTAAGTCAGCGGTGAGATAAAAAAAGTTCACTACAAGAATTTGAGGAAATCTGTAGTCTATCTCGCGAATTCAATTTTTTATTAGACTGGTTCTTGGCTGCGAAAAAGTCCGTAGTAACAAATGGTGCCATTATTTATTGATTTTGCACTGTTATATTAAAACATAAGTCGTGTTCTGGTATTTGGAGCCCTAAATCATGCAATGGAATGACAAGGCCTTCCCTAGCAGACGGTATTCCGGAAAGATTTTTCATTCGCTGAGATATATGTATTAGTAATTTCATGTTATAAGTTGTGGAATGCTGAATGTACCGCTAAAACCTAGGAAGGTTAAAATTACAAAGGTTAGGGATTATGTTACCACGTAACAAAAAATTCTCCCTTTTCGTAGTAATATCTGCGTCGCAAATGATGAAATCACTGTCTAATTGGTAATTTTAAGTTATGGAATCGATTCATACATATTAGAATGAAACAGATAAATTTGTGATGCTATAGAATTTTATTTAGATAGACTTCCCATCATAACACCTCCTTCAATCAGTGCTGCAATGTTTCCGTTCTGGCGTCCCTTCCCCCATTCGATAACCCTATGAGAATTAAAAACTCTTGAAATGGCATTCATTTGTCTTTGTATAGCCTCCGGGTCTCAATATCGTTCACTAGTGAGAATGGTCGGAATTTTCAGTTTGTGGAAGTGATTCATATCGTAAAAGAGAATAATTTGTTCTTCCGCATTAGTTTTGGTGTGCCTGGCCTTTGCTTTGACTTGCAGGGTCTTGATTACGACTTTGCAAGTTGAAACCAGGGTCTTGGATGTTGCAATTGGTGTGGTTAGCAAATTGTTTTCTTTTCCGATTATGTATTAATTCCACCTCCTCCCTCTCTCTCCTTCCCAGTCTCCGCTCCCCTCTAGCCTCTCCTCTCCCTTTCCTATCCCCCAATTTCTCACCCCTCCTCAACCTCCTGTTCTCCCCTTCCCCTGCCCCACCTCACTTTCTCTCGCATACCTCTCCTCCCCTATTCCGGCAGTCAGTACTTCTGTTTCTTCCGAGGAAGACGGAGCTAGATTCCGTCGGAATTATTAAATCGATTATATATATATATATATATATATATATATATATATATATATATATATATATATATATAGATATATATACATATATATAAATCGAGAGGAATATAGAGTACAACCAGGAGGTATTTGCCTGTTTCGTAGATTCGAAAAAGCGTTTCATAGAGTGAATTGGGAAAAACTATGAGTATATTGAAGAAAATAGGAATAAATTGGAGGGACAGGAGGCTAATCCGCAACCTGTACATGCCTCAAGCTTTAGTTTGTCAGTTAGCCAAGGGGTTGTGCGCATTGCTGAGTGAATTGGAAATTCAGTGCGACAGGTTTGGGATGAGAATCAATATTAGTAAAACAAAATTTATGCGATTTTTCAGAAAGAAAAAGGCTAAGGTAAACATTAAAATAGGCGGGCAAAAACTAGAGCAGGTAGAACAGTTTACATATCTCGGTAGTGTTTTGGACCAACACGGTCAAAGTAGTAGGGACGTATGGAGAAGAATTGCACTAGGCAAAGAGGCTTTCACAAGGAGGAGTGAGTTGATGACAGGGACGTTGAGTAAGGATATTAAAAAAAGACTCGTAAAAACTTTGATATGGAGCGTAGCTATGTACGGCGCGGAAACGTGGTCATTGAAGCAGGATGATAGACGTAGACTGGAGGCTTTTGAAATGTGGGTGTGGAGAAGAATGGAGAAGGTGAAATGGGCCGAGAAGGAAACAAATGAGGAAGTACATGGTATGGTGGGCTAAGAGAAGGGTTTGTTGGGAGAAATCCTATGGAGGCAGGAAAAGTAGATGAAGGGGGTATTGACCAGCAGTGGGATGTTGAAGACTGTGATAGAGGGGAGAATGTTAGGAAAACGAGGAAAGGGAAGGAACATGATAGCAATGTTGGACTGGGTGAAGGGAGGAAGAAAGTACTCAGAGATGAGGAGGGACCTGATGTAGAGTAGGATACTGGATTGATTTTGTGTTTTGTTAGGAACCACAAAATATTTATTTAGTAGCTGTGTCCATCCAAAAACCTACCTTAACCGGTAGATTACCTAATAATATGTATATATATATATATATATGCTTTTTGTATATATGTATATATATATGTGTGTATATATATATATATATATATATATATATATATATATATATATATATATATATATATATATATATATACAAACACGAAATCCCGCCAAATGGCGAATAAATACTCATTTATATAGAAACAGATATAAGGAAAAGGGTTAGGAACACACATAAAGGACGAACACAATAGAGGTGGGGAAGGCGGAATCAAACGGATCACAAGAGTAAAAATATTTCCTTGACCGGGACTCGAGCACCGGATCTTTCCACTTGCCGGGCGGATGCTCTTAACCACTTGAGCTATCGAGGAAGCGTAATTTACCCTGAGATACGTGGGTCTAATATGTCGCCAAGCGCCCCGATTCTTTAGCCAAGAGATGGCGTCAGGGGGCTGTTTCACTCACCAAAGGAGAAATAGACAACACACACACAAGAGGAAAGCCCGCCCGGCAAGTGGAAAGATCCGGTGTTCGAGTCCCGGTCAAGGAAATATTTTTACTCTTGTGATCCGTTCGATTCCGCCTTCCCCACCTCTATTGTGTTCGTCCTTTATGTGTGTTCCTATCCTTTTTCCTTATATCTGTTTCTATATAAATGAGTATATACAGTATATATCTATACTGCCTATATATTTATATATATACAGTATGTATATATATATGTATATATATATATATATATATGTATATATATATGTATATATATATATGTATATATATATGTGTATATATATATGTATATATATGTATATATATGTATATATATATATATATATATATATATATATATATATATATATATATATATATATATATATATATATATATATATAGGCTGTGGACGGAGGTGAAACATCTCCTCACCCTCTCCGATTGTTATCTACGCATAATTGATGTCTATCAGAGTCGGTACTTGAAGATAACATAAATAGCCCATATCAAAAATCGGGTCAACTCAATCAATAACATAAAATCGGGTCGTATGAAATTTAAATTTTATGGAGTTAGAAGGTTACGTATTTTTGTTCCAATAATAGTTTTCCTAAGGAATTTATTTCCACTGATAGAAACAAATTGAATATGCAAAGTGTTTGAGAGGTGTATTTCGTTCCTTGATATGAATAAAATGTTGGCATTTGATGGGGAATAATATCGTCGTCAGATTCAAGAAGAAATTGCAGTCGCTAAACGTCCATGAAATGTAGTAGACAAAACTATTCCTCCACAAAAACCACACATCTGTTTGGAAAAAATGCTTATTCAGCATCAATAATGGTATTTTTAAACCCTTAAAATTCGCTTTCAACAGTCGTCAACAGCCGTCTCTGTGGAACTTATTTATATAGGATGCAAAAATAATAATGCCTTTTGATGTTGCCTTGCGAAGTAAAAACATCTACGTCTACGCCATACACCCTTGACACGTCACATGGGGTGCTGGGTCACCAGCCTTCATTAATAGGTGTTCGAGGTTAATTGTTTGCATCTAGCTTCATCGGCCGTAGTTTTTTCTTGTCCAGTTTTGTTTTTGTTGTGATCGCGAATCGCACGAGAAACGATAAATAGTCCTTAAATCTATTGGCGCTGGAGTCCATCTCCCTTCATTTATCCGATTTGTCCAATCTACAGTTGTAGCGAGGGGCTTTAATGATTTCTTCATTTTCATAGGGTAAATAGAGTGTACAATTCCTTTCTAATATCCTTAAAATCGACTTCTTCCTTTGAGCTTTGGGGATTTTTATCCTAGTTTATCTGCTAACTACGTTACGCTCGCTTTCCTATCGTAACATTTTTTCACAAACATAGTGGCCCTTCCTACACAATGAAGGCGATAAAAAAGATACACTTCTCAATCTCCATAATCAACTCCTCCAACGAGTCAACTCCCAAACACTTACCGCGTATTCTAAGTGCGACCTTATCAGTGCAAATTAACACCCGCCCTCTCTTTCTCCTCATATTTTCCCACAGCTCGTCGATTGAATCCAAGTTTCTTCAAGGCGACTCCATAAATCTTCCAAACGTGCTCGCTCCATGATGGTAATAAATTTTTGCGAGGGTGACGCCCAAGTACCTTACCTTTAGAATTAAGCGGTGAGTACAATTAGTCAATAATGCTAAATTTGCAGGGGGTGGCCCTAAAATATATTTGAGCAAAAGCACTGATCAATGCGAAAATATTAAATCAAAGACCGGGTGTAGGAAATTCTGCAGAAGAATCAGCGCAACAGATGACGCTGTTCGTAAAGTGGCGTCTCATACCTTAAGGGGGGCGGAAGCATTTAGCCCATCGTTATCCTTAACGACGAGGATGTGGAGACTTGGATACGGTGTCGTCACGACATGCACGAATAAACAAAATACGAGTAACTCTATCCAAACCGTCCAGTTTATCTGGCCCGGTCACTGAAGATGTTTCTCTGGGACAGGCCCTGCACGATTATTCAAGCACAGAATTACTGGACAATGTTACTGTGTTTCATGCTACATCCTTTTCAGCAATTTAATTCCTTTAAAGATTCTCTGTTTTCCTGGCTGGTGAAATTATCTTCTGCGACTCAGCAACATGCAAATGTTTTGTCGGCGCCACGACGCCCAATGGTAGAATAAAGTAGAGTCAAGCGAATTCCAACCACCACCTTAATATAATGACTCGCTACTGATTAACAAAGAGAAAGGACTGCTGCGTGACACATCATTTAAGCGAGAATTTTGTAAGCTTATTGGACAATATCTACTGAATACCCAAAAAAATCCTTGCGATGGTTTTCGAGGATGATGTTCACGAATTTTTATAGGAAAGGAATATTTTTAGGGGAGGTAAGATGAAAGAATTGAAGCATATCTGGCTCTAATCTTGTCAAAAATAATGTTCTAATGACAGTTTTGTCACGGCCATCTTGCAATAAAATGTTAACGGTGAAATTTTACTAACTGACATTTGGGTATTGTTAATAGTGAGATAATGAATGCCTTTAAATATGTAAATCTAAGATTTACGCACTCGTATTAATAGTATCCTCAGAGATTCTTCGACGCATCCCCCAAATATCTCTCGCGTATTATCTCGCAAACTAATTAAAAACAAGGCGAAAATCAGAGCGCTTTATGCTGACGTTTTGTCAACATTTGGGAACCGCTGCCGAAGGTAAAGCATTCATTTCCTTGGGTTGTTACATTCTGGACACTCAGCCATCAACAAATCGCTTCCGTCTTTACAATAGTTGAGTTGTGCTGAAGCCTGGGAACGGTCCATGCAGCAGCGTCCGAACGTACATACAAGTCCCAGAGATTCAGCGACTCACTCTTAAGTCAACCCCCGTAGGAGGGAGAGATGCGGTTTAATGGACATAAATTCCAAGTTCTCGGGTTTGGAATCTGACAACTGGGATGAGAAGAAGGTAGTGCCCATTTATTTTTCTTCTTGTCTTCCCACAGACCCTCCGCCTTGCCGCGGTCGGAATGGCATTTAGAAGGTTAACTGGTTCCATGAGAAAAAAGGTGGTGTCCGGTGTCCAAAGACCTGACCGTATTCGTTCATAATTCGTCGACTGTTTTTTTTTGCAGGGAAGAACGGCGAAAAGGTTCGACAGGAAAAAAATGAAAATGGAATCCTAGATAATAAACGGGAGTTTTTAAGGAGTTGTTCACAAAATGAATAAAACGCGTTTTATTTAGGAAGTCGTTTTCGTCCTTGTCTTACTACGACGCCGTTAAACGAATATCCGGAACCGCTTTTGTTGACTCGTGTGAAATCGAAAGATCGATGCAAATATACTGACTGGACCGTTACTCTTGAAACAAATTCAAGTCATTTCATCATTTTGCTACATAAAATATGTCCTAAATACTATCTGAAATCATCTTCCTAGAAAATACTTAGAAATATGTTTCTATTTTTATCGAAATTATTTGATGACTTATTCTGAACAGTCGCGATCTCCGTCATGTGATCAATTTTTTTCGGCAGAAGTTTGCGTGAATTAAATCAAAACTTGGATGGCCCTTAAACGTTTCTGACGCATGTAATAAATTTAGCCGCTTGTTTCGCGATTGAAAAATAATTAGAAATAGCCGTCCTATTTCTTACAAATTGGAGAAAACACATGGAAATTACACATGATTACTGGATGACATTTAGCATATCATTGCAGGAAGATTGCATTTAAACAACTTAATCTAACAGTAAAATACAAATCGGACAAGTTTATTGCTAACACCCGGGGATTTATTATATGTATTATTACTATCGGTAGTGAACAGATCAAAAGAAAACTTTAAACATGGTCATCGATCTGATCATTTTCTAAATTACTTCTTTTAGTCCGAGTTCCATGATGGCGGTAGCTGTTAAACGGCAGGCTCCTTTACTACCTTTAATATTTGGACTAATAGTAAATCGCTGGCTAGTCAGCTGCTGTTGTCACCATCCAACGTCCACTTAATTTAAGACCTGTGGAAGATTACTAACGATAGAACGTAATCGCTCAGGGGTGGAATTAAGTAAAGAGACACTTGCTTCGATATTCCTCCGGAAATAAACACCGAACGCTTTCCCACTCGTAAACCTTGGACGAGCCCTAATTGGGAGTTGCTGTGAACCTTACCTTACAAGTACTCAACCAAATGAAAAACACCACCCTCTTTACAAAAAAATACTTTCCACGGCTCTAACTGCATTTTCATGGCCAATATCATTGAATAAAACGATTTAAGGAAATTTTATTTTCTCAGGAGTCATCAAGGATTCCAAGAATAAAATTTGTCAACTTGCACCAATTTCAACTGCATCTGGAACAATTTGGACTTAAATGTAGTTGGCCTTCGCGAGAACTGCTAAGAATCAAAAAGACAAAGACCTCGGTTTCATGCGAATCGTAAGGTGCATTGGAATGCATTCCAATGAATTAATCGCCGGGACCGAATAGAATTCAAGACATTTATCATTCTCGGCGTACGAAAACATTCGCCAAATACGGCCGGTCTAGAGGTAGTGAAGTGTTTTTGTAAGTGAATAGTCCTTCAAGATGATGGAAACCTCTGGTAAAAATCGTTTTTTTTGTGTTTCACGACCAGGAAACCAATGCTCCAAGAATAGAACTATTCCAGTCCTAAAACCAGTTTTCTGAACTCCTTTAAATAATAATGACCTTCACTTTAACATACATATATGAGTAGTGGATTGGTGCTATCAAAAATATTATTAGTGAATGTATACTATTCTTTCATATTAATGAAATCATTATGAATGATTGGGACTTGATGTTTGTTCTAGTCATGTTTTAAAGCCTAAAGGTAATTACTTATTTCGTACATATTCTTCTTGGCTTTATCGAAAACTTATGTTTAAGGATAGGGTCAAAAGCGCTCCGTCCGTTATACTCTAACTTTTTCTGTCTGTAAAGATCTCTACTATCATGTCGGCAAGACGGAATGTTTGCAATTTATATTGAGGAAAAATCTTATGCCTATTGTGACAAAGCGGAGTCTAATCGTCACAATAATCACAGTGGCAGAAAACAGGTTTCTCCGCTCCAGAAAATCTAAAATCCAATGCTACCCTTTCATTAGTGTTATCATGTCATTACTTCTCGTTACGAAGATTAGGAGAGTCAAATACGAGGGTAGGATGAAAGGTAATGCACACATGCTTGTAGGCCACGTACAAAATGAAGCACTTCTAGTGAAAAGTGGAAGTAACATTCCCCCTAAACACGCATGCGCAGGTTTGAGGTCATTAAAGTCATCCAGTGTATTTTGAAAAGCGGAAGTATTGAGACGTGTTCTACTGCTACGTCAACGCGAGTAAAACAGGGTGACTTAAAAATTCATTTTCATGAGATTCATTCATGAAATTCAATTCATTCATGAGATTTGTCGTCGTTTAAAGGCTGTTTATTGCAAGATAGGTCTACTGCAAATCGATGGGTAGTAAAATTACGTAGTTTCAAACCTGGAAAGGCCATAATTGTTGATGAAACATGCAGCGGACGTCCGATCACTGTCACAGACGATAAGCAGCGCACACTCGTCGAAGATTTTATTCTAAGTGACCGACAAATGACACGCATCAAAGCGTATCTCAAACCATATTGGTCGAGTTGGTCATGTTAAAGGTAGCCTGGCGCCAATAATCGTGCAACATGACAACGCTCGTTCACACACCTCACGAGCAACTGAAGAGGCTCTGCGAAAGCTGAAATTTGAAGCGATTCCACCCTCCTTATTCCCCCGATCTTGCGCCTTGCGATTTTTTATTTTTCCCCTCAAATCAAGGCACACCTCAAGGGTAATCATGACACCTCGGACGATGAGGTGAAGGCAGCTGTCAATAACAGAACGCTGTTTAACTCGCGTTGACGTAGAACGAGAGCACGTCTCCATACTTCCGCTTCTCGAAATACACTAGATGAATGAAACGACCACAAACCTGCGCATTCGTGTTGAGGGGAATATTACTTCCACATGCCACTAGGAGTGCTTCTGAAGGTCATTTTGTTTGTGGTCTACAAGTATGCGTGCATTAGTTTTCAGACTGCCCAATTATATAGCCACGAGACAAGTGAATCTTCACTTGGTGCCTCGATGTGTGGTCAACTCCTCGCCCTCCGAGAGAGAATTCGCGGTCGCTCCTCTTCACCATAGGGTTCAGCACCACCGCAATGAGGTAATCGAAAATATTGAAAAACGATTAAAATAAGCATGACGAACCTTTGTGCACAGAAAAATTTTTGGGGGTTATCTGTAGTTAAAGATACTCTATGAAGGCTGAAAAACTCTCAATCATGCACGAGGTGCTAAGTGAGGTTTTGCGAACAAGAAATAAATTAGTCTCGAAAAGTGGTGAGGTAATCAAAATGATATATTGGAGATTGTGTGCCGTGAAAATAAATACTTTCACCGCGCAGATTTGTTGAAAAAAATAAGCTGTAAAATATTCGAACAAATAGTCCAAAATTTTGCATTCACTAAAAGTTCTTTTTTACTCTGCGTAGGTTTTCACTGCCACAGCGGCAATTGAATACCTTCTTTCTGCTCCGTTTAATCGCATCAATTCATCGCTCGGTACCACCTTGAGAACATGTCATAAAGAAATTTGTTCCGGAGCGAAGAGTAATTGAATTCGTCATCATATAGGTTCTCAGTGAAAAAGGGTCACTTAAAATCTCCGACTACGCCATTAATCTGTTCAATACTGTGATAACAAATGAAACTGAAGAATCCACGAATCGATTTTCACCCCCTTAACAATGATCTATTGAACCGTTCCAAGAGGCGTATGAAATCTTCATCGCTGACCTTATAAAGTGTTGGAACGGCCGTCTTTTAATGAAAGGGCTTCCATTTATGGAGAACTTACGATCGGGTATCTCGTTATTTGTTGCACGGGGAAACGTTCAAAGATGAGCACACCGATAAAAAGGAAGCTATCAGTATCGTCCCAATGAAGGTATATTTTGGACGGTGGGACGATCAATCATGACGCCCTAAGTTTTTTCTGCGCCATCCAGTTCCAATTTCCTTGCCGCGTAAATCCAAACCTCTTTCTTCCTCAAGTGTGTCCGCAGGGAGTATTTTCGGATGAAATGAAATAGTTTCATTAATTGAAGAGTTGTATATATTGATGGCTTCTTCAACCACGTCCGAGATATTTATCTGGCAGTTTTTCATAAAAAATTATTTGCGAAAAAAGTTTAACATCCCTTTTATAATTTGCGTGAATTAAAGTATTGCTTGGATCAATATTTACATATATAGAGCAGCAAACAATAGTCTTCAATCATTATGATATTTTGAAAATAGCTTATCAAATGATTTCATTCTCGTCTGAATGAACAGGTATAATTAAATTGCCTCGCAGGGCACCTATAGCCAAACCAGCGGTGTGAGAACTAATGGTATTGAAGAATATTTACGAATCATTAAGAATGTGTGCTCGGAGAGAAAAATCTAATCCCTCGAGCTGCAGTTTATAAATAATCCCATCCCACCGAATTGCATTAGCTTGCTTCCTTATAACTGTCGCTCGATTTTAGTGGGAAATTCTAAGGAAGACCACGCTGAGTCCCGTACAATCGACCTGTTCTAAATTAGTATTCGCACCATTGTGGATAGGATTGTAGGGTTAAATAGGCCTGAAGAAATAGAGAACCCAGCGTGACTTGCTTTGGTCTTAATGAAAGGTGCATATTGTTTAACGTTCAATCCCAAAGGTATATCAGTCAGCGTGTTCTCCACACGTCGTCCGGATTTACGGATCAAAACATTGCTGTAGTAAGAGGCGTGTTTATTAATTGAAGAGTTGTCGCAGCCCAAACGTGTTTACGCCACTTACTACGGCACTCGAACCGAGATCACAAGATTTGTTCAACTTCAAAAGAGCCAGTACGTAGCTATTACGTCGATTATATTCCCAAATTTTTATTTAAATTAATAGCGAACCAGCGTAGTATCTTGCAAGAAAATGTTTAAATTTTTATCAAATGGGCGTTGCATTGCAGTGAAGAAAAATTCCATCCAGCCAGTTTGCGAAATGGGTCAATATGTGGACGTTTCCTGAGGGCTAATACGGACAAATCACCGTGGATTTGGGAAGGGCTTCAGCACTACAGTCAAAACTTTCATCAATCGACGGATTTTCCTCTTTTTCTCTCCATAATTTCTCCCACCATGCCATGTAAGTTATTATTCCTTTTCTCCAACCAACCTGGTCACTTAGCCCCCTTCTATCCAACCATTTACTCCTACATCCCCACGATGTCTCATCCGCTTTTTCTGCTCAATTCTAAATTCCTCCAGGGTATTAAGTGCCTCTTCGTTTGCTTCCTCTCTATCCATGTTATTTTCTCAATCCTTTTCCTCGGCCAAGCTCGCAAATAAATATTCGGTAGGAAAATAATGAAATGCGAAATTTTAAATTGCATATAATTTCTAGCGTCCCTCGCGAACTGGAACTAGAAAATCCAGGCGTTCTCATTCCCGAGCCAATTAATTTCTCTGTTCCAGTGGCCATTACTGTTCTGCACGCAGCCCAAAGTCGTTCCGCGAGCCCCAGGATTGGGAAACCGAGTGATATCTCAAGGCACGCCTGTCGAAAACTCCTTTTCGGGTAGGATTTTGCTCCAGCGTGTTTCTTTCATCTCGAGCCGCATTTTTTTCAATATAGGTATAAAGGACGAACGCGTCGACCACCTTCTGCGAGCGAGACGACGGTGTTGGAGCGAGAGGATTTTATTACGATGGGGACCCGCGGGGTCCCGCGGCGGCACGCTAAAAGATGACAAGGGTGTGGGGGAAGGGGGCTTTCACCCCCTCACCACCATCGGGACGAGGCCATTCAGGGGAATCCGTCCCCTCCCTTTCCCGTCGCCCCCCGTCCTCCCCCACTTCACGCGCGGAGAAGTGTCACGAATTTGGCGCGAACATTTTCCCGAGACGAGACTAACCAGCAAAGCCACGTCGGGAGAAAAAGAAAGCGGAGGCGGCGTTTCTCATTGTCTGGACGGGAGATACAGGAGGAAGTGTCGTCATGTGGTACCTTCGCGAACTGACAAATTCATTCAAGAAGTTCGTGTAAATCATAATAAATCACCAGGAAAGGATGATTTGCGTTAGGCCCACTCTATATTCCGTAATTTGCAAGGGGAGTCTTAATAACTACATTTTTATATTCCACGGAAAAAATAAATGAAAATTATTTAAAAGAAAAACTCGTCTAATTCTCTATTAAAAACCACTGTTCATGTATTTTTTATTATTTAATAATAAATTAAGATATCGCATGCCTTGTTGGTAAGTCAGGACCTAATAATCAAACTTTGTTGAATTTCATCATTCCAGGGAATTGAAAATCGGGTCATTGATCGATCTTAAGCTCGCAGAGAATGGGGAATGTAAAATTAATTGACGTATCACATCACTAAGCAAAGAGCTGGTTCACAGTTAATGCAGGGGCATTAACAAGTGAAAGTTAATATAACACGCGTTCAATCCACTGTCAAAATATGTTATTTCAAATTGAAGTGCTGTCACACTGGTTGGAACCTACTACCGCAACCCAACGGTCGCAGACAGAGGGCCTCGTTATTAAACATGATGCGACATTTGCTTATCTTCTAACAAAAAACTGTCCTCTATACCTAATGCTTTATAAGTTAATGATATATCCCATTCCGTATCTCGTACTCATCGATTGTTAAAAAGGACGTATTTGTGAGAGTATCACCGAATGGCGTGCCACGTGATACGATTATTTATGATACCTACAGAAATTTCACAAAGCCCTTGACACATAAATAGTCTTAATGGCTTAAGGTAAC
Organism: Hetaerina americana; assembly: GCF_022747635.1. Taxonomy (NCBI): domain Eukaryota; kingdom Metazoa; phylum Arthropoda; class Insecta; order Odonata; family Calopterygidae; genus Hetaerina; species Hetaerina americana. The sequence goes on from NW_027287316.1 coordinate 19,425,677, forward strand.
GACAAGATTTTCAAGTTGAAATATTAAAAAGTTAAGTCTAGAAATGTTGTTTACAAAATCTTTGGGCGCGCTTTTGAAGATTCCAATGTAACAGTTTGGAAAATTAAAAAAAAAATGCGCCAAAAGTATAAAAAAATTTACTATTTCAATTTTAATTCAATTGCTATGATCTTTAAAGTTAATTCCAGTCTGTTAATGTTCCAAAGACTTCAATCTGTGAAGTTGATACTGTTTTTCAGCAGACCCCGGCAAAAATAATAATAACCAGCGAGACCTATGGAAGTGCTCTGGACCTAAAAATAGAGATCGAACTGCACAGTTTTATGAAATTAATTTTACATTATTTCATTATCTCTTTTCGCAAATAGCTTTTAATGTCGCTCCTATTTTATCATCATTTTATTATCTCGGTAATTTTTGCGTGATAATTTCTTCTTTTTCACGTATTTCTTTTCCATCTGTTTCTAAATTGCTTTCCATTCTCATGTCACTTATTTCATGAGTGTTTTAAGGCGAGTTTTCTCTCTCTGATGCATTCATTCCCATACAGGCGAGCAGTCTCGTCAATTAATGATAGATCCACCCTAGTTCATTTTTGCTGACAATGATCAGCGTCACATACTACCGTATTCCTAGTGTCGCCGAACAATAGACAAATATCGTGGAATTAAAAACACCGTTTGAAAATTCGCCTCCGTTAATAATGAAACGTGGTAATATGGAGTATTTATACTTGCATTGCACATGCCATCCAGCCCTATCACGTCCGATTTCATATCATACGATGCGATTTTTACCATTTTTTTTTATTTGTCGCATCGCATGCGGGCTTGGTTAATAATGAATGTTTCCTGATTCTTTTTCGTCAGTCCATTAAGATTAGTCCATTTACTCAAGAGCACACACTTTAATTAGCACCTATTTCGGCCCAAGGGTACTGCGTGAATACGTTATCATTTTCCGTCATCCATTTTAGTCATACGTGACGTGACGCCTAAGCATCTCACGAATTTCGTCTCATTCTTTTTTCGTTTATTTTTCTATTTGGAGCTTCCTGTTCTCACTCTGGGATTTAAACCCATTTTCTGAACTCCTGATTCATTTATCTGCATTCCGCCCGGTTCATTTTAATCCATTTACTGTTTCCCTGTTTCACTCTTCTTTATTTTCATTGCACTCCGTCGAGCCAATTCGCTGGCTGTTCCATTTCTTCTCTTCCATTTTATCTGAAGTAGTTCTTTTTCTTTAATTTCACTCCGCTGCATCATTCATTGGCTCACTTTTTCACCGTTCCCCCGTGCCCATTTCATTCTCCTCTATCCGCCCCACTCCACCCATGTTTCGTTCCTTCACGTCGTTACCTATTCATGTGTTCACAATCCATCCGCACTCCTCCCCCCTCCCATTTCATTCGCTTCTATTTTACTTATTTCGCCATCTCTCTCGTGGTTTATCACTTTCTCTCTTTTTCACTTTTCATTTTACCTCGTAGCGCGTCTATTTTTCAGCAGTACCGTACGCCAAAAATTCCACCGTGTCCATTGCTTTGTTTTCATTTTACCCCAATGGGTTGTCCTACCAGTCAATTTATTCGCAGTACGTGGCTGTCCCTTTTCCATTTCATATCGTGCAAGGCGTTCCTTTTGTGTATATCCTCTCCATCTTTCACCTCTCTATTTTTCCGCTGTATTTTCAATCCCACTATATCGTTTTCACGGGTTATTCTACCATTCATCAATTTTACATTTGACAGTATTCTATATCAGATGAGTTTTCATATGATTGCTTCTTTTTATTGTTGAAAGTTTTACTTATTTTTCATTTTGTTTGTAAAGTTTAATGCCACAAGTCAATTTTCCCGTCTGCCTCTCGAATTTACAGCGTGTACTTATTTCTTTCCTGTGCAATCTTTGTTTTTTCGCGTCTTTTGTTTCAGTCCAGTCTACTTTTTGAAAAAACAGACTTGATATTTGATTATTACGATGCTTTAATGAATTTTATTTGTCTAGGTTATAGTAAATTGTGACAAATTTTAAGAGATGAAACATTTACGAGGAGATTTGATTGACTAGAGAGTAGCGCCATAAAACTTAATCAATAACAGGATAGTATCATAGTTAAATGAAAAATCAATGCTCTGGATTTTTCCAGTCAAATTGAAAACATTGCATGTTGTAGATGTTTTCAGAATGGTAGCAACCACACGTGTAGAAGATTATTTCCTTCCTTTAATATGGAGGCGGATTGAGATAGTGGACCCTTCATCGACAGAACAGACCACCTGAATGAGAGAATAAGATTCTAGCACTGGCAGAATTAATAGCTACAGCAGAACTTAAAGCACCAGATATGCATGGCTGATCTATTTATATTGACTAAATAACACATAAGTTCAGCATGGGAGGCCAAATCCTGTCTGCCATTCAAAGTTTTCATCAACATAGCTGCAGTGCTAGGATTAAACAATAAATAGCACAGTATCAGGAGTGACATGGTGGAAATCCTTCATGATGAAAGAAGACACTTTGCTTTCCCACATAGAATATTTTTAATACGACCTTGCGTTAGAGCGCAACATCTTCAAGTTGACACTTGAAGATTTTATGTTGACGCCGGGCTGACTTCAAGTTGAGACCGTAAGATGTTACACCTGTAACGAAACCTATGTCGTATTGAAACTCTATGTGGAATAGCAAAGTGTCCTCTTTCATCAGATCGAACAATCTTTATTCATAGTTATAGATAATTAATAGGCTATATAATTCTCAAATCAAAGAGTAAACAGCAAGTAGGCCGTACACGCCATTAAGTTGGCCGGTCTAATTTGTTAGAAACAATCGAGCGCACTTGGATTGCGACCGGAGAACAGAGGTCACTCCGTTCAAGGTCCTAGGAGCGAACTCAGTCGTAATCGACAGTGAAGTCGATAGGATGATGCCTGAAAATGTCGATTGTTTAAGGGGACGCACATTCGAACCAGCTCCTGTATATGATGCTGTGCATGATTACAATTCTTGACATCAAGCAATCACTTAGCTTTGTTGTTACCTGATAATCCTTTCACGAAAAGATACTTTTCATTCACTCGTAAATGAACATTTGAAGGCTCATCTCCCGAAGTCAGCTGCCACAATCGCGTTTGTGTGGTTGTTAAAACTTGTTTTTGTATATAAACTACGGAAAATAATCTTCAAACGTAATGTTATGTTTGGACAATTTAAGCATTTAGTAATGTCCTAAATAACAATATAGCTGTCTGCATGAATCCGACTGTGTAATCATAGGTCGTTCGCCAAACATTTGCTAAAAGAGTCACCATCTCACTACGTTAGCCCAGTAAGTAATAAAGCCGACAAAGATTTATTGTAGAATAAATATTGAATTGATGCTAAAAGTAACTTTTGAATATGAAACATTTAGCAAAAAAAGTAAGCATGAATATAAAAGAACTATACTCGAAACAAAGCATATTTTGAAAACAATTACTGACAGAAAAATTACCCTGGAGTAAAATACCATGTAACAAGATAAAAAGTTTATAATTATTGAAATGAGATGTAAATCTGGCCTGATAGTTAAAGCAGGGATATTCTATGGGGTTAAATATAGTTCGATAAGAGAAAATGAACACAAAACTGGTACCAAAAATCGCCCAAGTTATTAAATTAAAAGAAAGAAATGGTAAACTTTAATAAAAGTCTCCCGAATTAATTGTAAAGTGAACTCAGGATTACGCAAGAACCATTATGCGGATTTGCAACCACACACAAATATTTGTATGAGCTATCTGAAATATGAAAATATTTACATTCGGGCATCATCTGTTTATTCCTTATTCTTAGCTACATAGGTGGCAGCACTACTACCTAGTCTCCAAACTCAAGCTGCCTTATCATTAGGCGCCAAACATTTAGGCACCTAAATGCTCCCTAATGCTTAACGATTCTGGACATAGCTTTGCTTGCTCACTTCGGCTTACTCTCAACGTTCGCACGTCGTGAGGAAGCGGTCTGGAGTCCAAAGAGATCTCAGAAGAAGTTGCCAAAAAGTAATATTAATTCTGTTCTGGTGAAAATGAATTCATATATACTGTTGATTGTTTGATGTTTTTATGAGACAGTAGGCTAACCCATTCTATTGCGCTTGCTCTTCCCGAATATCGGTTTTGAATGTTCAATGATTGATATCGAAAAATTGGGGCCTATTAATGGCAAATTACGAGATCAGGAAAAATGAAACCAGTATTTGGAATATTCTTCATTTACTGCATCTAAATTTACTCTTCCTTCATTCCCTGAACGTTCATCCTACCTGCATCAAACTGCCAACCTATTCCTAATAGCACGGCAAGCATGCAAATAACGTGCAGAGTTGCGATTACGTTCCATGCATGAAAGTTACAACATGGTAGGTACAACATACATTCTATGCATCGTAGTTACTGGAAAATTTGTCAAATTACGTAATGAATTGCATAAATCGTTGAGAAAAACCATCACTATTAGTAGAGAGCATGTAAACAACCAACCCTAAAATAGTCATTCTTGTATAATTAACAGGATTAAAACTAATATCACTTCGTAAGGGAAAAAATAAATCCAGACTCACGGAAAGAGGTGTGTGCATTCAATTCCCGCAGCTTCGCAATGGAAAAAAAATGAAACCAATTACTCTTGAAGTGCCTAGTGATGTTATTTGTTCCCGAGTTGATGTAGGTCAAATCTGTTTTTTTTATCTTATATTTCTCGGGAAAAACACCTTCAACGTATCCGTTTTGTAATCTATCTCTCTGACCTTGAAGACAAGCTTTGTCTTCCATAGTTGAATGGATTCTTCAAAATGTGCGGTGCGTCTTCGGAAAACTGATGTCTTTATCGTGAGGATTCTTAATACTAGCTGAACAATCCAGGCGAGGTCTAATAATCGAGTAGCCGTGTCCTTGCACTTTCTCATCACATAATCTTAAGTAAAGAATTATAAATTTATTTCGTGATTTCATTTTAAAAGAGCAGAACTTCAGGGTTGGGATTGCTTTCTACACTTTTTCAATATTTTGGATTTGATGTTTGGCTTGCGTCTTAGTGTTTTGTATGTTTGTTTCATTGAAAACAGTATAGCACTTGGTGTCATCTTCTTCAACATCCTCGCCATTTAGTCGTCGACAAGTAACTCGTATCGTATTAATCATCCGCCAATACTAAGTTGAAGGCCTCAGAATCAAATCCCGAATTGATCACGCGTATTCGATTTCGACGAAATCCATGAACGGGTAGTTACTATTTCGAAGTATTCACGACGCTAAAATCCTTGGAGCACGTAGAACCCATTAATTATCGCTATCACACACATTCTTCTGTCAGTAACTTTGTCCTCCACAAACGGTGTCATCGGAATATTCCTATACCGTCTTCGGCGCAGGAATTCCCGCGACTTTCCCTTCCCAGTTCCCTCTCCCTCATCCTCTTCCTCTTCGAGGGAAGGCCTCCCGCCTCTCCGCCCAGCGTGATGCCCTCGAGTCAATCCATTTCCCCACCCCCCTGTTCCATTATTCCTTTCAATATTCTCCTCCCGACCATTTGAACCCTTTTCCCGCAGACGATGGGACGGGATTCCGATTAATTTGGGTCAGTTCCTCCGGACGAAGGCATTTGCGTGTGTGTGGTCGTTGTCCGCCCGGCCTCTCTGGGCAGCGGTGCAGTAGGACGCGGCACTGTCCTATTTGTCGTCGTCCAAAAATGACGTCACGTATTATAGGATGAAGGGTTTTGATTCAGCAAGACGATCAGTCTTGGGATTTGGCTCTCTGTTGCGACACCAATAAGTAGGCACAAATAAATAAACCGTAGATCAATTTGTTGCCGGAGGCGAATGGCAGATGAGGTCATTGGATCATGGGAGATACGTGGGTTTTTTTGTAGATGTAGGATGCTCACGGATTGGGAGAAGAGTGGGTAGCAAAATGGCGTCTGCATTAGCCTGCTCGCAACGAAAGACGCCAAGGGGTCAAGAATTTAACGTCACCACCAGACGGACGGTATACTCCGCTTGAACTGTTCTTCACACGGCTCCCTAGTTGGGATCAGGACGCAGGATCAGGAAAAGCTCTTCCACCGCCGAGATACGAACCCGGTCCCTCGGATTGGGAAATCAGCACACACCCACCGCACCAACCAGATCCTCAATAAATAAATCATTGGTGCTCTGCCGCCCTATGGACTGATCCCCTCATTGGAAATTTTATTTTGACTCGGTATTTCGTCAAGAAGAGGTGCTTCATTGCGCTTCTCTTTCCGAAAATTCGCTCTTTCAGAATTTTTTCTTGCTTACTCGTGTTTAGTGAGCGGATTACACGCCTGTGTCTAAGTGCGGCCATGACGCCTGCGAGAAGATTCAGCCAGGCGATTCAGCCAGCCAGGCCATCACGCCAGGTCCACTATTATTCTCGCAAAGCTATCAAGACGGTGTAATAATACGAGCAAAGTGACATCAATTTATTTCGGGGGTTCGCAGTAGCGTGACAGAGTGCGACGGTGGGGAAGGGAGAGTCTGACATCATCAATGTGGGCAGCGACGTCATTTACGTGCGGCAGATCAGACCTAAGGGTAAGAGCGAAGAGGCGGTGTCAGAAACGGGGTGTAAGGAGAGAGAGGGGACTAAAGATGACTTGCTAGTAGTAGGCACTGAGACTGAAGGTGATGGAGGGAGGATAGGTGTTCTCTCATTTACTGCATAAGGACATCAGTTTGGGAACAGATGCCGCAGAGGGGGATCATATATAGTTGTACTCCGGGTGTAATACTGTTATGTGAGACTTCTCATTGAAATATCTACCATAGTCACCTTGGCTCATTCTAAATTTTGATTGAAAGAAAGTATAACCACAAATTATTTGATTTGTGGACTGAACGTATTAGTAGCAATTTAAACAATAGATCTGAAAACTTTTTCTTTTCCCGCCCTGATTGGCCTTGGCAAATATACATTAATTTGGCTATGGTCGACGATTTCTGACCCCATTTTATCCATTTTGGATAGGTAAAGACGGATATTAGAGATAGAATGGAGGGCGGAATAAAAGGTTAAGTCCAGCGCTGGAAGGCGCCACTAATAAATAAATCAGGAGTTGTTCAGTTTATCAACACGGAATAATTCAAGCTACTTGTTTTGTTTATATGTAAGGTATCTTGGAGAGATTCATAATTGGTTTAAACGTCAACTGGAGGGAGGGAATGCATTCAGATGAGCTGCAATTAGATCGCTAATCACCAATGTACATAGCCTACGAAGACCGAGAATGGCAAAAGTTGGAAGCCTGAAAACCGAAATGCAAGTTATCTTACACATATTGATTGAAAAATATGTAAAACGTGGTCAAATGAGTCATAATATAGCAAAAGCTGAGTTTAATAGCGCTGCTGGGAAGGAAGCATGTAACTTCATCCGGATCGTATGGCTATAAAGAAGATCTAGATAGTGACAGTAGTTCACACTATATTGTGGAGAAATGTTCTAGGATTTGGAATGGAATTACAGTAACAATAAAAACAATATATTCCTAGAATTATAAAAAAACAATGTAAAATGACTATGAGAATGAAATTTATAGTTTTTATAAATGGAAGAAGAGGCAAATATGGTAATTGATGGGGACTGGGAATGAAGAGCGAGAGAAAATGACTTCAAAAACACTAAATATATAGGTTTTAACAGCTCTAGATGAACTACGAGAAAATTTCCCATGGGACTTCCAACAGGGTAAATCACATACAAAGAAAATACGACAAAATGAAATGGCACTGGCTAGACAGCAGAAACAGAAAAGACATAAGGGGAGTTGGAACGAGATGAAGCGACTGCTGAACGAATAAAACGGTATGGAAGGAGTTTGTAAGGAATGCCGGGAAATGGCCCAGGTCCAGGAGCGCTGGGAGCGAGACAATGAACGCTCGCATACTGAAATTGGATGAAATGAGACCGGAGGACTGCAGGAAAATGGACCGATGGGAATTGGAACGATGTAAAGTGAATACCAATGCGGCTGGAAGGGCTAGCCTGCGGAAGGACGGATTATAATTTTGGTATGAGACTAGTGGGAATGGATACCAAAGTATAACAAACGATCGTCTCGACCAGAAAACAGGCGCGAGGTGTGGGAAGGGGTTAAACGGGATTTAGTGACATGCGGGCGGTTAGTACCGGTGGGCGTCCGTAAATGGAAATAAAATTAAGAAATGATTTTAGAAACGATATACGCAGAAACACGATTACGAAACATTCAATTGCACTGTTTGTACACAACAAAAATAAAGGATCATAGGGAATTTAAATGAAAAAAATAATTACTTTTGTCGATGAAGCATGAAAATCGATTAATCCATGTATTTTCCATCTCGGGAAGAGCCAAGGATATTTATATAGAAACAAAATAACAAGATTCTGTGTAAAGAGCCAAGTTAGTCAAAATTAATAAGGACAAATAAAAGTTTTTTTTTATTTGAAATATATTCTATGGATAAGAAGTTTCGGCATATAATTTGTCTTGCAGTTTTTCTCTCGCTTCAAAATAAAGACTACTACCTATCATTCTATTTGGAAGGAGTCCGTTTATCTATCGTACGGTATATTTTGGCACCTTCATACAGGTGCCTGTAGAAAATATCTAAATGATGAAAATAATAATTTATAAAAATATTTATTTTTCCCAAAAAGTCACAGTACCTGATAAAAAATAACAGAAATATCAGGGCAAAACAGTTTTCTCATTCTGTCACCAATTTGCTATTTTATCTCAAAAGAATGGGAAATGTTGATATTTACAGTCTAGATTCATAAATTTGAATCTAGACTAAAGAAGAATAGCAGCGCTTAAGAAGCTATTATATTTTGCCGTTTGAACTTATATTGTTCAGTATAATTATTTGATAAGGTATAAAATAATTAAATTGGGTGTAGAACGACCGAGAAATTACGGATAGCAAGAGAAGTAGCCATTATTAGTCGTATGGTACGGATTAACCTTAGGTTTAATACGATACGCTACTCAAGATATTGTAGATATTACGAGTACTCGAATTTCTTTTTGAGAAAGCATTAGACGGGGTTTTAAAATGGAATAACTTTCAAAAGGGGTTCGATTTCACCTTTATCTTCTGATGCACATTACGGACAGTAGCGTAAATGTTTAATAGATGTTATTGTTAATAGTAGGCTATGCATCGATAACTTGTCGCTGACCGTTCAGCTACTGACCGAAGGGCCTGGGTTTAATTTTGGGTGATGTATCCGAGGAGTCTCAGTTCCTCACAATCTGTGTGGTTTATCAGTAATCAGGTTGTCTTCGGAAATCACATGTGCCGCAAGAAATAGGGACTCCCCCTCCTCTGCTCTGATGTTAAGGAAATTTCACACGGCTGAGGGATTAATAATCATGATGTGAGTTCTGTCTTAACCCAACAGCTTCGGATTAACACGTGGTCGGTTTCGATTTGAAGAAGGTTTCCAACTACCTTTGCGGGTTTCAGTCGAACACAGTAATATACATACACCACCTAATTATATACATTACTTTTATTCATTTCCTCGTCATTTCAAACTCATTCATACCATCCAAAATCCCTATTCCCTTCCTCTCTCTTCCTCATTTGGCTAAATAATAACGATCCTGCTATGGTACGAAAATTACCGTTTAAGTAAAATTAGTTGTCTCAGGCGTAACTTTATGGAATTTGCATAACATATTAAAATGAAATGAAATAATTTACTTTGTAATTCCACACACTTTCCACACACGAAAGTGTGTGGGATTACAAAGTAAATTATTTCATTTTATTTCAACCGTTCAAGTGTTCATATGCAAGGAAAACAGGAGAAAAATCAATTAATACAACTAATACTTGTCGTGGGTAATACGAACTCAGGTGCTCATTCGCATCGGTGACGTAAAGTGAATTTTTATTCGAATGCGAACATTGATATAACGCTTTCATCGCAGAGCATTAGTTATTCTTGTTTGTAAATAAATATTTGCTTCTTTTCACGTGGAGAAAATAAAATGGTTCTGATCCGCATGGCCTCATTACTATTATTATTAATCTCTTATTAATGAAGTCCAGGCAATCTTGAAGGATTATCTAATAGAATGGTACTCACCTAAATGATCCTGTTGCCGCTGCCATATTTGGTAGGTTTAATAATTGGTAAAGCAAGCGGCTGAGAGCGCATTAGGAGGACATTTGAGGCAATGAAGTAAAAGATGAATTATGTGAAGGAAGGAATTTGTAGACTTAGAACCGGAAATAGAAGACATGTAAATTCCTCAAAAGTGGCGTCATACAGTGAAGACTTTGCTTTTCTCTCGCCTTGATGAAGCACTCATTCTCGCCCCTATTCATTTGACTATCACTCGTTCAATATGTGGTACTGAAAGGCACATTAAAACTTGATTGATAGAGATTGTCCGAATCCAGACCGCACACTTTCGGGTCTGTCGGTCATCAATGACTAACGCACCGGAGGACTTCATGTGGGTCTTTATTGCGGTGGCGGTAGAATGTCCCATACTGTTGATACACTTGGCGCCATAGACCGAGAGCGAGATCACTTAGGACTGGGATACTATTTCTTCTTCTGGGTGGTTCTAATCTAGGTGGTTGGCTCCGGGTCGTCGCCTGAAACAACCCGCTCCTTTGAAAACCACTCGTTCGTTTCTCCTGAAGGCCATCTTCCGGCCACCTCGACCGCGCGACCAGAGACTAAACTCTTGTGACCCGTAAACACAAGCTGGATGTGCGTGGGCGCAATATCTTTGCTAATGTAAACACGGAGAAGTTCGGAGCGCGATGCTTATTTTTATCGGAGAGCGCCAGCGGTCCGCAGGAAGGCCGTATCCCATTAAGGCGGGTCGCTATAGATTGTCGAGGGGCAGAGTGAGAGAGAAAGAGAGAGAGAGGAGAGGACCAGAAGAATGAGGCTGTGTCTGGAAGAGGTTGTTGTTCGCGTCTCGCACGAAAACGAGAGACCCTAGTGAAAGAGAGGGTTAGTGTGAAGGGGAGAGGGTGGCGATAGTGGGAGCGAACCTCGGAGAACTCTCCCAGGGTGATTTCGAAATTAATCAAAGGGTTTGTGGAGGAGGGGGGAGGAGTTCGGAATGGAGGGGGGCGATGAGTGGGAGGGAAGGATGAGGTTGAGCGAAAACTCTCTCTCTCGCTCTCTCCCTCTCTCTCTATCTCCCTCTCTCTCTATCTCCCTCTCTCTCTATCTCCCTCTCTCTCTATCTCCCTCTCTCTCTATCTCCCTCTTTCTCTATCTCCCTCTCTCTCTATCTCCCTCTCTCTCTATCTCCCTCTCTCTCTATCTCCCTCTCTCTCTATCTCCCTCTCTCTCTATCTCCCTCTCTCTCTATCTCCCTCTCTCTCTATCTCCCTCTCTCCTTATCTCCCTCTCTCTCTATCTCCCTCTCTCTCTATCTCTCTCCCCTTGTCTCTCTCTCCCCCCTTCTCTCTCTCTCTCCCCTTCTCTCTTTCTCTCTCTCTTTCTCTCTCACTCTCTCTCTATCTTTCCCTCCGGAGTATGTCCTTCTCCTGCAATGGAAAGGGGGAGCTGGTTGATCCTCAGTGGGTAGAGGCCGGGGGTGCAGTTTCGCTGCTTTGATGGAGTTGTTCCTTTCGGCGTCACCCCCTTAAAGCAAGGGCTCAAAAGATACGATATATACTCTCTCCTCCTAACAGCGTTGATGTTTCATTGTCTTTCTTTTCCCGCTGGGTTACTCTCCATAATTACATTGAGGAATAGAAATTTGGATGTGGACGGAAACTATTGTTTTAATTCTGAAAAAAATTTCTGATGCATAACCATAAAACCAAACCTTCACGTCCATAATTATCCCTTTCTTGATTTCATATACGGGTTGACACTTGAGGTTCTCTCGTGAACAAAAACAATGGCGTTTGTTCACATTATCTTCGTGGACTGCCCCTTGAGTTGTAAACGATCAAGCATTCACAAAATAACGTACGTATAATGTCGGAATTAGCTTACTCTTACCGGAAGACTTCAAGAGATCCGACAGACGGCGCTTGGAAGTGCTTTCCTCATGGCTCCCAAAAGACGGTTAGGATATCTCTGAAAGTTTCTGCCACGACCGGGATGCGAACCCAAGACCTCGGGATGAAAAATCCCAGGCCACCACAATAGTCGACACACGATGCTACACAATAATGGCATTGTCATTATGACCCATTCTCATACTCTTCTAAAATCGACTCGCGGCAGCAATCCTACTTTCATATATGCGCGTAAGTAGTCGTTCATGAAATTGTGTGACTGTGCAAGTGAAGTTAACACGTAGTGTAGAAATCATCGCGCAATGCACTCTCGTTTAATCTAAAATGAGTTATTAGTTATCGTTAATGAAGTAATATAATCTGAGGGAACCTGATGCCATCACAATTAGCAGAAGAGTCAACAGCCGCAATTAATCTTGAAATGAAAACTTGAACAATTTGCTGAACGTTATTTGACGTGAGTCATTGCTAGAGCTGCCTTCCAGGTTACTCGAATTAGTAGTTAGGTAGCACATAGCGGGATTCTACATGCCACCATAATGACTATGTACGTGAGATATTTACCAAGCCTTCCCAAGAAATTGAATTGAAGGAAAATATAGTTGACAGTAGTCCAAAGGATACTTTAACGAGAATATTTATTCTTTGTTAGAACTGAGGCAAAATTTTATTGCTGAAGTGATAATCCATTTAATTTTTGATTTCCTTAATACAACCCAATACCCAAGAACTTTTTTGATCTTCTTAACTCTCATCTTTGATTGTAATGCAATTTATAATACAACTCTTTAAGTCCTATCAGGTCGACTGTTTTTCTTAAAAAGGGTCGTTTAATCAATTGTTCTATGGCACTGGTTTTACATTGTAGTTGTCCAAAATTCCATAATCATACTTGAATGATCATACTTGTTAATTTTCATACAATTTTATAAACTTTTGCGTCATTGTTTCAACTTAAACTCGTCATTACCAAGGAATTGTTGGAGAATGGCTATATAGGGTCACCAAGGCTGTGGAGGAAGCGGGTTTAGGAGAGTGGGGAGGGTTAGGGAGAAGCCGGTGGGAAAGAGAGGAGAGGAAGAAAACGCAAGGGTATTGGGAGCTATTTCACGTAAACTATGGTGAGCACAAAAGGTATCAAATGAAGCCTCAAGTCATTATTCGCCCAGGACTTGACAGACGTTGGACACCTCAATAATTTCAAACCTTACATTTCACATATTAGTGACAACGGTTATAGAATGGATTTTTTTTATTTGATATTTTATGTAGATCCAACTCCTCCTCTTTTACTCTTTTGAATGATGCCGTTGGTTTTGAATACTCACCCGCGTTGTTTCTAATTGTTTTGCCTACCCCACATTTCCATATTCCTCTCCCCACCCCTTTTCCCGCAAGATATTTATGGTGACCACCAACCACACTCGATTTGACCTCCCTCCACAAGCTGTTTGAAAAGGTTCCCTAATCTCCTTGCGTATTCTTTGTCTGCTGTCTGTCAAACTTTCTCCTCCTCCATCTTCCCCAACTTGCATCTCCTTCTCAAATTTTTGCCACTCTTTATAAGATCAAATTTATTCGTTATTAAACTGTTAGTTACTCTGGCATACTTGACGCACTCTCTCTTTCAATTTTATCTGTTATATATATGTATATGGAGCAAAATACTGCTGCTCTGTGCTTGTTTACGCAAATATTAAATACGAGGGTCATCCGGAAAGTAGTACCCGTTCGTGAAATAAAGACACAAAAGTAAATATTAACAAACATAAAAAATTTTATTTGAAAGAGGATACTTTAAACTACTTCTCAACATAATCTCCAAGCAAATTAAGGCATTTGTCATAACGTGTGACAAGTTTCTGTATTCCTGCTGCATAGTCCTTCGCCGCCAGCTCATTGAGATACGCGAGGGACCCATCTTGCACAAATTTTTGCATAATGCAGATGGTGTTTAACAATTTCATGAACAATTGTTCGAGAAACATTGGGAAAATGCTCACAGATGTCATCAATTGTGACGCGCCGATCGTTCCTCACGAATTCGTCAACTGAGCTCACCAGTTGGTCTGTAATGACAGACGGTCTCCCCGAACGCTCATCGTCGTGTGTGTTCCCCCTCCCCATGTTGAAGTTGCGACACCACCGCCGAACAGACGACTCGTCCATTACATTGTCTCCATACACCTCCTTTAATTGGCGATGAATATCACATGGGCGAACGTTTCTTGCATTGAGGAATTTAATCACTGCCCTCACTTCACAACTGGCGGCGTTCTCAATTTTTTTAAACATTGTAAACAATCACAGAAACAACACAGGCAATGCTAGCGTCACGCAACTTGGCTCAGAGAAGGCAGACAAGCCACTGAAGCTATCTGACCTCGTCCAGCGGCTACTCGCGTCGTCAGCACTTCATGCGGCACGAACGGGTACTACTTTCCGGATGACCCTCGTAGAACAGGCATGGGTGTCCCGCCTACTAAAATAGGAATGCAATATAATGAAGTCAGCTCTGACGAAACCATAGTGGTCGAGGCAATTGACAGCTGATGAAATCGTTTACTAAGTATGTATTTTTATTGAAAGACTCCATGCTTTTGAAGTAAACAGACTCGGGAAACTTGGAAAAATTCATCGTTTCTGGTATTCATATAGATAAATGCGCAGTTTTGAAATTTTGGAACAAAGGAAGCGAGGAACAGGATATGAACTACAAAATAGAGGGCTCAGTATTGACTACGGCAAATTAAGTTAAATATTTGGGGGTTGTTCTAACACCACGACTTTCATGGGGAGCACATATCAGGACAATATGCGGATCAGCTTTAAAGAAATTTGGCTTCATAAAACGGGTGGTGGGGAAATGTAATGAAAAAGTTAAAGAGAGGTGTTATTTTGCTCTAGTTAGACCTCATTTGGAATACTACCTTGATCAAAAAGTTCCCGGAATAACCACCGTGTGGCGCTCCCATCGTTCCGATTTGAGTTCTGTTTTTTTTTGTTAAATTGGTACATCTGTTGTTGATATTCCCTTTAAATCTTAGTGTCATAACTTGACATTTGCAAAAGTTACGTAGCCAAGAGTACATCTATCTCTGTGTGTGTTGGCGATTTTTTACAATTGCAGAAATGGATTGAAATTTGCAACAACGAACTTGTATTAAATTTTGCGTAAAAAACGGATTTAGTGGCGCACCGACGTTGGAAATATTGGAAAAGTGTTTCGGCAACGATTCTCTAAAAAAAACGGTCGTTTACCAGTGGCACGAGCGGTTCAGAAGTGGTCGTGAGTCAATCGAAGATGATGAACGCAGTGGCAGACCATCGACATCGAAAGTCGGTGAAAAAATTGATAAAGTAAAAGAAATGTTGGTCAATAACCGCAAATTGACCATCAGAGAAATAGCGGAGGACTTGAACATTGCCTATGGATCCGCCCAAGACATTGTGGTTAATGATTTGGGTTTCCGTCGTGTAGCAGCAAAGTTGGTGCCAAAAGACCTCAATTTCATGCAAAAAAGAGACCGTGTTGACGTCGCAAAAGACATGATTTGCGAGGCTGAATCCGATCCCACATTCATCAAAAGGATCATTACTGGAGACGAGACGTGGGTTTATGAGTACGACACGCAATCCAGACATCAGGCAAGTGAATGGCGTTCACCAAATGAGGCGAGACCAAAAAAACCACGTCGTTTTCAGTCAAAAAAGAAGGCAATGCTGACGGTTTTCATGGATTACAACGGTGTAGTGCATCATGAATTTTTGCCAGAAGGCCAGACAGTAAACAAAGAGTATTATTTGGGCGTTATGAGACGTTTGCGTGAAGCAATTCGCCGAAAGAGACCAGAAATGTGGGCAGAAAACTCGTGGATTTTGCACCATGATAACGCACCGTCGCACAGTGCTATCATTATTCGTAATTTTTTGACGAAAAATGCAACAAATACCATCCAACAGCCACCGAATTCACCTGATTTGGCTCCCTGTGACTTCTTTCTGTTCAATCGAGTTAAAAAACCATTACGGGGAACGCGTTTTAGCAGCCGAGAGGAAGTAATGGAAAAATCGCAGGAAGCACTGATGGACATACCGAAAACCGAATATAAAAAATGTTTCGAGGATTGGATCAAGCGCTGGCATAAGTGTGTTGCAGTCGATGGGGATTACTTTGAAGGGGACAATATAGATTTAGATGAATAAACTTGTATTTTTAATTTTCTGAATAAATTCCGGGAAATTTTTGATCAAGGTAGTATGCCGCAAGTATTTGGGATCCGTGGGGGAAATTTTGGCAAAAAGAATTAGATAAAGTCAAGAGAAAATCCGCTAGATTCGTTAAAAATTGTTATGATAAGAACACAAGTGTGACAGATCTCTTAGGGGATTTAGGCTGGGAACCACTTGAAGTGCGGAGAGAACAAGCGAGGCTTAGACTTTTAGAAAGGTTCAGAACAAACGAGTTTAACTATAACACTGAAGGAATAATAATGGCCCCACACTACTTACCTGTAAGTAGATCAGACCACAAAGATAAACTAAGGGAGATAGATTCCAGGACAGATAGGTACAAATACTCATTCTTTCCCCGTACAATCAGAAATCATAATAGTAAGAAACCGAAGTCACTTTAGAAATATTGAAAACATTGAAATTACAAGTCGGAGCAAAGTGAAACACTGCAAAGCTGTTCGGTATACTTTCAGGTGCATGTGTATGTAAGATGTAGTTTGAGTTTTTGCATGTGTGTGGGGTGTAAGTGTTCATGCATGAATGTATGTCATGTTTTTTTTTGTGGATATATGATTTTGTGGTTATTGCATGCGGTTTTTTTTTCTTTTCTAAATTACGGGTGGTGTCCTAACACCCCCCGCCACACGCCCTTGCGGCGGCTTGCGGGGTATTAAGTAGATGTAGATGTATTGTTGGTTAGCGGTCTGTCCCGCATGCAGATAGGGCCTTGAGTCCCGCAGGATTGCACGTGAGCGGAAGGAGAGGGTTGGGGAGGAGAGCAGGGGTCGCATGTCCAATGGAACTGGGAGTTTGTAGCTTCCTGTGCAAGTGCACATGATCAGTTGTATTTTATTTTGACCGAGTGCCTGGCAGTTTAATTTATTTGGTACGTACCGAACGAATGTTAAGGATTCGGTGCAATTAGAACTAATACTAGGCTGACAATTTTCGTATGTCCTCAATTTGTCACATTGCACTTACTGATTACATGTATGGTGGTTGGAAATAGAGTTGTAATTTATTTAATATTGTTGATTCTTTTTACTTTTTCTGCCAAACGAAATAATGAGAGAGCCTCATTTGTGCTCTAAATTGTGAAATATTCGAGAGAATATAACATATTCCAGCTAATTCGAATTTGGAGGGATTATGGCATTAACGAGTGCGACTATTATAAGTTACTGACTCCGTCGAATCAGTGTAAAAGTTTAAAATTTCGTTGATTCTCGGTTTCTGCTGATTCACATGAAAATCATGGTCCTCAACGCGTTCCGATTGGAATTACCTGAAGTGCCTAGTACTTTGAAGTGATCAATGGTAAAAATTCTCATGGCTTCGATCTCAACAGTCAACAAGGTTTTGATTTCTCAAGGTTGGGCATAACTGTTGCTCGGCATTGTTAGGAATCGTTGATTCCAGATTGACTTACTTAATTTCTCACCTGGAAAGATAAGTCAATCTGGAGACACCTGGAAAGATTAGTCAATTAGATGCCTGTAATTACAAATATGAGTGAGAAGCAACCTCCCTGGGATATCAATCACTGACGAAAGTAGTTTTGAGCCATCATTCGTGCTAAATTCACATCAATTATTGGGATGCGTCTTTTTTGCCCACATTTATTGATTATGTTAGGCGAAACTGACGGTGCGGGTCGCGCAGAGAGGGAAAAATAGTATCCAATTTGTGCAAATATATCCCTCGTTCGAATTACGTACGCACACAAGTCCAGACACAAGGAGACTACCTCAGGACATGCATCCATGGTAACCAGCGCTCTCCGTTGACAACCGCTACCTCTCACATCTTCCCTCTTTGATTATTGCTTATTTCATTGAAATATGTTTATTCGGAAATCAAGGGTTAGATTTTACATTCTTTCATTATGAAAGAAGAGAAAAAAGGTGTTGATTGATTTCTTCTCTTCACATTCCGAAATATATTTTAAGGTTAGGGTATATCCATTCAATTTCGTCATGTTATCGGACACTATAACTCTGTTTTTTCATTTCCATAGCAGAGCATGGCGCTTTATTCTCTACGTAACCCAACCTTCGGATCTCGTGAAGATTGGCTTAGTATTGGATCAAAGAAGGAATTTTGTATTACTTCTCCGAATTTTAACGAACAATTTAGGAAATTACAGAATTCATTAATAATAATTGAAACATAAGAGATCTCTTTAGGCATTTGTGTATGAATTACTTTGAGATGTAGGACAGAAAAGTCTATAGGTTTCAATGTTTCAATAAAACATTGAAACTGTGTCATATATATTGCCATTCGATAAACCAAGGGTATTGAAAATATTTTCAATTAATTTTATTGCTCCAAACCTTAGGGTCTCCCTCAATTTATATGGAAACGGTGTTAGAGAAACCGTAGGAAAAACTTGTTAAGTCTCAAATTTGGCTGATCAGCGTGGAAACATTCTTTATCACTCTGATTCCATTATATTTTTAGATAGTCTCTACGTACTCCTCTCAGAATTTGTGAAACTGCCATCTTCATTAAGATTTCGTTTGCACTGCAGATTGCTTGCCAGCTCCTTCTTACCCTTGGGATGACGCACCTGTTGAGGAAAACGTGATTTCCTTCCGTTAGTCGCGGGCTTCTCACCGAACGTTTGGATTCAAGGTTCCAACAGAGTAACTTGGGCATTGTTTTATTTCATTCGATTTCGCATGTGTGCTCTGAGTATAAATTGGAATGGAAATATAATCTGTAAAACGGAAACACTGCCTGTAAGGTATGTACTTCGTAATTTGGGCGACAAGCAAAATATATATTGCAAAATGTAGACAATATTAAAGCAGTTCAAAATGTTTATGAGCGAAACATCGAGGAAAGAATTAGGTGTACTGATTATGATCAGACAAGAAACATTCCATCCATCTGACCTTTTATTGTGTATGGAGTATTTTTTGTTTACAAGCTTCTACTATATTACCGTAGAGTAAATAATACTATATGTCTCTATCCCATGATATTAAATTAGAAATTTGCGTTGGGTATGGGCAAAAACTCTCACATGCATATCAATTGCTATGGCACAGAAAAGTATCTTGAAAATACCAAAGGATAAAATAGTTAGATGATTATGAAATACCGATATTTGACAAAGTATTTTGTTCTCAAGTTTAGTATACACAAATTAAATTATTGTTTATTTGTATAAATAACCACAAAAAACTACGTAGGTTACACAAAATATTCATTCAGGTGCGATCAGAATTCACCATGTACATTTTTAATGAAAATTTGAACTTATGCAGTCACTTAGCATAATTAACCCCCAAAATTCGCCTATTTGGTTCTTTCTGACATGAGTTTCCACAAAGTTGACTCTAATCCCGAAGAAGTAGTCTTTACTTTGTGAAAATGTATATTTATTTAAGAATACAAAACATACGCACGGTACTTGATGGAATAAACTGTCCTTTAAAATTTTTCGTGTGCCCCAAATTCTTTTACGAAATTAATTGGAGTAGAAAATAATCACAACAAAACTTCGCTCATGATTTCTCTAAACAATAAACATACAGAAACCTTTAGTCAATCGCACATAAATAATAGGCTTTGTTCCGTTTTTCGGAAAAGATACGCAAAATCACGAACATCATAACAGTATTTAGACGTTTGGGTGCACTCTAGTGCAAGTCCCAAGATTACATCTCAAACTCAAATAAGACCCATTATTAGCAGAAGCCTGCCGGGTTATGGTAGGATTTTAATGCGCCAGAGCACTACACGCCACTACTCCTAAGTCCCAAATCATATGTTTTCAGGTAATCTGCCGGTTAAGGTAGGTTTTGGATGGACACAACTATCAAATAAATATCTCCTAACAAAACACAACCCAAATTCCAACTCTACAACAAGTCCCTCCTCATCTCTTTGTACTTCTTGCCTCCTTTCATTCCGTCTAATATCCCTATCCTTTTCCTGCCCCTTCCTCGTTTGCCTAACATTCTCCCCTCTTTTACGTCTTCAACATCCCACTGTCGATCAATACACCCTTCATCCATATTTCCTTCTCCCTTTTCAGGTCTTCCAACAAACCCCTTTTCTTAGCCACCATGCCATTAGCACTTCCTCATTGGTTTTCATTTTCGTCCCTTACACCTTCTCCAAACTTACGTTTCAAAAGCCTTCAATCTACTTCTATCCACATGCTTCAATGACCATGTTTCCACGCTGTACATAACTCGTTGACTCGATGTTAGACAACCGATGCACGAAGTGCTGCGGAACTTATGACTGGATAAGGCCGCGTTACGGAAATGAGACCGAGAAAGATTTTTTCTCTCCCAACATCAGCACCATCCAAGTTGTAAAATCTCGTAATTAGTTTCAGAAGATTCATGGGGAACTTTGATGATGAATCGCTACTTTTGTCAACGTCCAACGGTCTCCCCCTTGATGGATACTTCCCGGGGGCCAAGGACGGCGGGGGAATTCACACCTCCGGAAAACTCAACTTCCCTCTCACCCCTTGCCCTGTCGACAGTTGCCTTTCTTTGTCGAGGCTGCATTCTACTTGACTCAACTTAATAATTTTTTTATATCAACGTTTACATATTCAAAAGTTTGGTTTGCAAATAAAGAATTTGGCCCTTTATTTTGAATGTTTTACGTTCTGCCTCCCTTTTCGGCATCAAGAAGTAACTCTGGAACATTTTTCCACTAATATTTTCCTCTTTCGAGCAGAGGATCGTTGATCATGGCTTCATTCCGGTAATCATGAAAACGTTCATGGTAGTAATTTTCACCCTTGATGTCGAAAGATGGGAATTTTCTCTCATGACTATACGATAACTTAATTTTCGATCGGAAAGAATTTACCCGTCCCATCCACGGCTTGAGAGGTCTCAGCTTAGCGGAACGAATCTGAGATTATGGCAAATGGTGTGGGATCGAAAGAGAATTTTCAGAGATCTGTCCGAAATACCGGTAGTCACATTCTGTCGCGGGGGTAGTTAATTTCTACTCTCCTCCCGGAAGTCCAATATTTCCGACGAAAAGATCAGATACCTCCTGCGTCATTGTACCTTGCCACTAACTACTATGGCTTGTGGCAAGGGTTGACTCCACACCTGAAAGGCACTAATTACAATTACATATTACTAGAAGGTAGAACTATTGACGAAGTTACACGGGTCCACCCATCGCCAAGGCACATGGCGTGTTGACTTCACACCAGGCAATCACATTTACAAGACATATTACTAGAAGATGGGAACTATTAGATATGTGATCCGAATCGTGTGACTTTTTCGCCTACCTACAAAAATTGATAGAATACAGTTTAAGTTGTTATTATTTGTCACAATAAAAGTAATGAAATGCAAAATAGGCATAACAATGAAAGTTAGTGTATTTAATGCCTTCACGATTTTTAAAATATAAAATCGTCAATGTTCTAAGGAATCCAGCATAGTTTTAAAAACCTGTTAGCAATATAAAAATATTTTATTAAAAAATCTCAAAGGCACTTCGAGCACTGCATCTATGATTTTCCCTGCAGGTCACTCGGAGGTGATAGGTCACCAATCATTAGAGCAATTGGTGATTAATGACATTCTGTAAATTCGTTATGTTTCCTACGATTGTGGTCTCGAACTGCGCAGGAAAAAATTATTCCTTACACTTTCGATCTGTTCTTGAGTCCACTTTCCTTGTCTTCTAACTTGTCGCTAACCAATTTAATCCGGTGATAAATTATTTCTTTTGTCAGCGTTTAACTAAGATGCTTTACTGTAGTGCTAAGTTAAAAAATGTATTTTCAATTTGTCAAAATAAGCCGTGTATGTCATTCATATTCATGCTCCAATTGTTTCCTAGCTGGGGATAACCATTAATAGTATGACACTTCCTCTTTTATCATAACGATTTCTCTTGAACCAGGTAGCTTTTCTGTGTATCTTGAAGTTTAGTTAATATGCTGAATCTATCAAGTAAAAAGGAATCGGTTTTCTGAAAACATAATGCTAATTTGAAAACTATTACCAATTGCAAGACAAGCTTACGTATTCAAGATAGGATAGATAAGGTTTGGTATAAATATTTTCCCTGACAAGTTTTTCCCATCTTCCCCCTCCCATTTGAAAAACCCTAACCCCCTCATCCCTACCCTTTCCTCCTGGTGCTGCACCCCCTGCCACACACCTTTTTGGTGGCTCGCAGGGTATTTATGTAAATGTACATGTAAGAGAAACAAGCAGCTGCGCCCCACCTTAACTAGGTTACTAAGCATTTTAGATTTCATAGTTATTAGTATGAATTGTATCATTATTGTTTAGGCAGTCTACCTTTTAAGGTAGATTTTGGATGGACACAGACTGGACAACGATACTTTTCTTTCCATCTCCAAGGTAACATAATCTGACACCCCACACTATAATTAACCTTCAGCCCGTCCAAAATTCCTATTCCTTTCCTATCCTTTACTCGCTTGCCTGACGTTCTCCGCTCTATCAGAGTCTTCAACATTCCATCACCAATCAAGATACTCAGCATCCACCTTTTCTGTCTCCTATGGAATTCTCCCAACAATCCTACCTCACACTTCACCATGTCTGACTTCTATTTTTGTTTTCCTTTCTATCCATTTAACCTTCTCCATTCTCCACACCCACATTCCAAAAAATCCACTCTCCATATCCAAATCTTCACTTATCTTTTCTTCCTATCCTTATCCACCGTATTTGTCATCAATTCCCTCCTTGTGAAAGATACTTTGCCCAAAGCATTTCTCTTTCTTATGTCCCCACTGCTTTGACCATTTTGGTCCAAAACACTTCCTAGATAGGTAAACTGTTCCATGTGGTATATTTTATGAAGTCCTATTTTAATATTTAAATTAGCTTTTCTCTTTCCTGAAAACCGCATCACCTTTGTTCTGCTTGCATTGATTCCCATCTCATAGATATCCCACTGAATTTCCAATGCGTTCAGCAGTGCTTTCATCCCTTTGGCTGACTGGGTAACTAAACTGTGTTCATCCGCAAATCTTACTGATCAAATGAATTTTCCACCGACTTTCATTTCTATCTCCATCTAATCCCATGTCTCTTAAACCCTCTTTTTGGTGTGTCCAATCGAAATTAAAGGGCATAGCGATGCACGCTTAAACTGCAAACTGATATTAAAATTTGATCTGTAATCTATAGTTTATGTAATATACTTACGGCTCAAATTAATTTCTTCACCGATACCTTTAATTATTATTGATTACCTAGTGCGTCTTGATAGAATTTCTTTTATTTTTGACTAAGGACCTCAAAGTGATTTTCAATTCGTTGGACGACCGCTTCTGGCCTCATTCCAGCAACTGTTAAGTACTCTCGAATGCAGACACTGGTAAGATAGGCCATTCACGTGTCACCTCCGTAAAGTATTCTTTGCCTACTCCCTATGTGAATGATAAGAAGTCCGAGATTAGAAAATGATGCCATCTCAAATGCCTCGTGATTTCAAGAAGGGTATGGAGATAATTCGAAGGTCGGCAAACAACATCCGACACAGAGGCTCCCATATGTAATATTCGTGGCGACGCAGTAAGTTACTGGGTTTAATCAGTTTTTAGCTTAACATTTGGTTTGGAGGGTGAGTCAATTGCTGACCTGATATACCTTGGTAAACCCTGATGGGTGGGAAATGTACACATCCAAGGGGACACTTTCTTACCTTTAGCCGCCTATGTTTTCGAAAATACGAGGGTAGGCTGAAAAGTAATACACACATGCTTGTAGACCACAAACAAAATGACCTTCAGAAGCACTAATGGTGGCATGTGGAAATAACATTCCCCTCAAACCGCATTTTCAGGTTTGAGGTCGTTTCATTAATCCAGTATATTTCGAGAAGCGGAAGTTAGGAGACGTGTTCTCGTGCTCTGTCAACGCGAGTTAAGCAGCGTGCTGTTATTGAGAGCTGACTTCACCTCATCGTCCGAGGTGTAATGATTATCCTTGAGGTGTGCCATGAGTTGAGGGAAAAAGTAAAAATTGCAAAGCGCAAGATCGGGGGAATAAGGAGGGTGTGGAATCGGTTCGGATTTCAGCTTTCGCAGAGCCTCTCCAGTAGCGCGCGAGGTGTGTGGACGAGCGTCGTCATGTTGCAAGATTATTGGCGCCAGGCTGCCTTTAACACGACAAACTCAACTTCGGAGGTGTTTGTCGGGTTAAAGAGTGTCTGTATATACTGAGAAGAATTAACCGTTGCCCCTCGTTCCAGAAAATTGTTCACATAAACTCGGTGAGCATCCCAAAACGCAGTCAAAAGAAGTTTCATCAACAATTATGGCTTTTCCAGGCTCGCAACCCTGACATTTTACTACCCCTCGATTTACAATAGACCCATCAGCAGCATCGTCACCATAAGCAGTCTTTAAAAGACGATGAATCTCAGTACGAGTCCCTTTTTCAGCAGTTAAGGACTCGTAATTAGGGAATCAGACAGTTTGGGTACTGCTGGTGCGTCCAGAAGCATCACCCGGATGAGCCCAAGACTCCAGGGTTTGGATCTTCTCACGCACTTAACTACCTCGGAAACTATAATTAAAAAAGTATTTCCTTTGGCATAATCACCTCCTGAGACTAGTACTCTACGCTCAAACAATGATGAATTTTCTTTTTAGGGATTCCAACTTTCTATGGGCAGACCATGAATTCCAACACTATTGTAACAATTAATCATTTGGTATTGGAACAAAGAAATCTTGACGGTGAAAAAAGGGGAGCATGTTGAAGTAGTTAACATATGTCTGTTAATAAGTCGTAATGCTGTATGTTTCGTTGACTACCAGACTCGATTAATGTACTTCACTTCTCAATATCGGTTGGCCCAAAGGGAACGAGGCACGTAAAAATATTACCTGAGCATTAAAAGAGCATTATTTTGGCTTTGTTTCAAGTGCAGTTCTTGTAAAATACCAAATGAACTACATTATATTCACGCCGTAATAATTTATACGTAATGGAGAGATGTAGATCAATTTAAAATATTGATCTTTAGCATTTTGCTCGTGAAATAAGCATACCTTACTGCTTGAGTGTCATGCAATGTTCTCCACGAGAGAAGTTTACTGTAAGTATATCAGATTGGAATTCAAAGCGTGAACTGCCAGCTGCTTTCCCGTCTGAAGATATGTTCCATTAACAGTAACATGCCGTCTGAAATAGTGTAAATGAACGTACGTATGTCTATGCTCGCGCCACTGTAATACCTGCTGAAAGTCCACATTACTTCCACTGCCACTGGGTTTGCTGTAACTGCGGCTGGTTTTGTTTTGGTTGTTCACCAGTGGCTATTATCACTGATTTAATAAATCCTTTTCTTTCAACTATTAGCTCCTTTAAATATTTGGAGCATAAATAGTCATCTCGGAGCATTCTAAATAACCACTGTTGACAACCCGAAGGTCTCTCTGATCGGTGAGGATAGAGCTCACCTAGCACTAAACCCAACAGCGCGTGAAATTCACACATCAGGATAGGGGCGCCAGTTTCTTTCCCGATACCGGCTATGGTTTCCCAGAGAGTTCCGGTGCCCGAATAATCACACAGCAAACAACATACGCATGAATTTTAGGCTAGACACAGTCAAATCACCCCTTGCAATTCACATTTAGCGGTTGACTCTGTTAAAAGTTACTGTCGCGGCATCTCCCGCAGTTTCTTGGAATAAATCAACTCTCAGTTTAAGTACGAGTACGGTTGCTAAAATTGAAAAGTGTACCAGTGCTGACCACCCTAACGACTTACTGTTACAGCTGAAGAAGTGCAAGAATATATGAGCTTGCATAATTGCACATTGGTTACATTCATGTTACCAGGTGTGATGGAGTATAAAATTATATAATATTGGAACTTCAGACGATACGTTGATCTTAGTCAGAAAGAGGGAAGAAGTCAGTACAGATTCCGGCGGAGAAACGAAGTGGAAAAATTGTCAGTTGGTATTTAATGAATACGTTTGTTCGTTTTCTTTTGAATGTGCAATTAACTGTGGGATAAATAGAGTACTCATAATATAATACCAGGCTCGTTTTTAATAACATTGGTCCTAGTACATTTGTATTTGTAGGCTTTCTCTGGAATCAAGATTAGATTTAGGTAAAATTACATTTAGTGAAGCCATGGGATGACCTGTTTTCAAAATTGATTTACAAAGACGGCTGATTTTGAAAGTCTTTAAGTGTTCCTTGAATCCTATGATCGCAATAGTAGTTGTTATGGAAAGCGACCCACAGCCGGGATTACTTGCGCCATTCGGGATAGGTGGGTAACTTTTTGGAGTAAGATTATGAGGGAATTGGAGAAAGGGTGGAGAGAAACTCGTTGTCTACATTATCCTAATATATCAACCAAAAACAGAGAGATCCGTAGGTCAGCATCATCTCCGATGGATGACGTACTCCACTTGAAGTTCTCTCAACGTGGCAAACAAGTAGGGTGTTCAAGGATACTTCTAAAAAGCCACACTACCAGGGGCCTCAGTGGGGAAGAAAGTATGAACTAGATCACCATCGAAAACCAGTTACGTGGCCGCCGTCACGTTTAACTTTGAAAATTTTACGAGGGTCATCCGGAAAGTAGTACCCGTTCGTACCGCATGAAGTGCTGACGACGCGAGTAGCCGCTGGACGAGGTCAGATAGCTTCAGTGGCTTGTCTGCCTTCTCTGAGCCAAGTTGCGTGACGCTAGCATTGCCTGTGTTGTTTCTGTGATTGTTTACAATGTTTAAAAAAATTGAGAACGCCGCCAGTTGTGAAGTGAGGGCAGTGATTAAATTCCTCAATGCAACAAACGTTCGCCCATGTGATATTCATCGCCAATTAAAGGAGGTGTATGGAGACAATGTAATGGACGAGTCATCTGTTCGGCGGTGGTGTCGCAACTTCAACATGGGGAGGGGGAACACACACGACGATGAGCGTTCGGGGAGACCGTCTGTCATTACAGACCAACTGGTGAGCTCAGTTGACGAATTCGTGAGGAACGATCGGCGCGTCACAATTGATGACATCTGTGAGCATTTTCCCAATGTTTCTCGAACAATTGTTCATGAAATTGTTAAACACCATCTGCATTATGCAAAAATTTGTGCAAGATGGGTCCCTCGCGTATCTCAATGAGCTGGCGGCGAAGGACTATGCAGCAGGAATACAGAAACTTGTCACACGTTATGACAAATGCCTTAATTTGCTTGGAGATTATGTTGAGAAGTAGTTTAAAGTATCCTCTTTCAAATAAAATTTTTTATGTTTGTTAATATTTACTTTTGTGTCTTTATTTCACGAACGGGTACTACTTTCCGGATGACCCTCGTAATTGAAAATTGAATTTCAAATTTTAATTGACATGCACCAATGAACCGATTTCAATCTCCAATGATCCAAGTTAACAGTTTCGAACTATCAAATGATCTAAGAGATCCTTTGCTTTTTCCTCAGGGGTCCTTGTATAGGTCCAGGTGTACTATGAATCCCTAATTTTAAAATGTCTACCTCATCCGGAGGGATCAGAAAATGTTTTTGAAAACGGACGAAATGATATCCTTTAGGTTAAAATGTAGCAATATCAAAAGTTGATCTCGCGCTGCTATTCGAGGATATTACATTTTTTCTGGAGATTTCTCGTTACGGCCAAAAACTTCCGAAATCTTCAGTCTTGAACCAGTACTCCACAAGCACCTACCATTGAGCGTACGGCAGAGGTGTCTCTATTTTAATAGAGAAATGTTTTTGATCTGCCGGACGATGTCGGTTGCCAATGTGCCCTCTGACATCACGATAATATTCTTATCAGCTTTTTCTGCGACTGAACCATTGGATTTTACGTGTCACAATAGCTTGTGAGTGGGGCTCTAAAATTGGCGCAGTAGACTATTTCAGTGTGCATAGAGGCTTGAAGAGGGACTTTATTTATCCTCCAACGTAGAACTTCGACAGCTTTGTGATAACTATGAATTTCATTTATTTTCCCGTGTGGTTGAACATAAACAACGATTAGATTATGACGGAGATTGATCTGATCTGGTCTCGCAAAAAAAATACCGTCCGTGGGAGAAACGAGGTGCCGCTTGCGGGGAGAGCGGCTCGGAGTTATGAATGAGAGTGAAACAATCGCGAAGCGACTCAATGGGCGAGACGTCACGGAGCGTTTCGTCAGTATCCCCTCCCGACGAGGGGTCCCCCCCTCCTCCCCGTCCCACCCCACCCTCTCCGGGGTGATATCTTTATTTTCGCGCACGCGGTCGCGGAGGCGACTGAATGGAGTCGCCGGGGAGATTAGAGCCGGCGGAATGGGATGAGGAGCTATTCTCCTCCTCCTTTTGGCCCTTTCGTACGTGGAGCAGGAAGCACGTTTAATGATTCTGTCTCCGTTGCGAGGAGAAAACAAAGGCCTACCCTTCAACTCTCTCTCTCTCTCTCTCTCTCTCTCTCTCTCCCCTTTACCCCATTCCCTCACTCACACACAACCCCCACCTCCGCCCAATTTGAAAAAGCCTCAACGCGCTTCAGCTAAATGCTTTTGAGGTCGAACTCTTGTGTTACGATTTCCGCTCTCGCCCATGAGGTGAAGCCTTAATATGCGTCCGAAAAGCTGGGCGAATATTTTAAGGAGTGGTGCCAGGCGACACGGCTTAGCCATTTAGCATTTCTCACGTACCACCACACCCAAGTTGAATGCTGGAATAACATATGCAGGGGATAACTTTGGATATTTTTACTCAAGAGAACCAAAGTTCAAAACATGAGTCGATAGTTGATACATAACGTCGATCGGTCAAATTTCGTCTTGCGATATATTTTCGATGCCCAATAGTTAAATTGGTTCAAGCATAATTTTTTGCACTAAATCATGCTTTAGCTATCAATGACATAAAGTCGTCAAAGGAACGATAAGAGTAGTAGTACATGGAAAATCCTGAAAATCTTGTCGATTTCTCCAAGGTAAATTGCGCAATTCTTTGACTGATCGCTCTTTTAGATAAGTGAATCAATCAAAGATTATACAAGACAAAAATATTCTACTTGCTTATCATAAATCAGCAAGAGTAAATTTCCGCGTCCCAAATAGTAACATAATCTAATCGGATTCTGTATTCTTATGTAATAACAAGTGCCCAATGCCTAGACTTCAATAGCACAGTTGGCTTCTCAGTGATCATACACGAACCGTGCTTTCTCAAATGACTTACCGACTAAACTTAAGTTTGTCATAATAGAATAATGCAATCAATTGAGACAAACATGCCAAAAATTCGAAATGGAGCTGGACAATTTGTTTGTCGAACCTAAACATATTAAATTTTTCCGAATGCAATTTTTCGAGTTTGAAAAAATGGGGTGGGAAGATATTCTATTGGTGATGAGTAGATACAGCGCACCTCAGAAGAAATAATATGACGTAGCAGATGATTCGACGGATATATGATCGGATGGTTGCTATCAAAAAAATATTTTTTAAACGCGTGCCGCATGTACCGAAACCCATCCTAGCGTCCCAATTTTTCTTCGAATATGCAAGGGGTCCACAAACCAACCCATCTATTGGGTCATATGTCAACACTTAAAAGACTGCTTTTCAGCTTTAATTGTTTTGCATTTGGCGGCTATTGGTTTTCAACGGCCAATCTCGTCAGCAGTGCTCTGACACCTTGTTGCATTTTCAATACTGGATATCATATCAATTAATTCCTTGTATTTTCAGATGATTTTCCTTAGTACCTATAATTTATCCCTCACAAGAGGAGTCTATCAGGCGACGCCAAAAATCTTTCTGGCTGGCTTTTTTTTAAATTTTATGACGATGTAAGAAATGTGCCATTAATATTTCGTGTGGCTATGAAGAAGAGTAGTACTCGAGTAAGTAATTGATTTGGCATAGGAGTAATAATTTCTTTTACGCATGACTTCCTTTTTTCCCTTCAATGCTTGTCATTGCTCACATAACCTTATATTTTCTCTCATTTTCTCATGGAATGATCACACTGTTGCTTTTCAGATGAAATTTTTGAGCATTGTGTAGTGGTTCTCCTAAAGGTATGCCAACTGGCCACGAAATAATATTTGAAGAGCAAAAATAAATATATCATTAGAAGCATGGTGGATTGTGGCAGGCTTCACCAAAATGGTGACCAAGATGAGCAGAGAAAAGATTTACTGGTGTTCCATCACCACTATTAATGCGTACTATTTGACTTTTGTTTTTTTGAAAAGATTTGTTGTCAATGATAACTTAATATTTTTCTAAGTAAGGCTAAAGGAGAACGCCCAAAGCAAAAGGAACTTTCCGAGTTCCGTTCCAAGTACTCCGGTATTCTCTTTGCTTGATCATTTGTTTGCGAATCCTCGCGTTGACTGTGCTCCACGAAACAGCTAAGCGATTCCTGAGCCCTCATGCCCATGCGACTTGTTTGAGGAACGATGTTGATTTTACCGTGTTGTGCAGGTGAGATGTTTTTGATAGATCTGTTTGCTCTGACGTGGTTGAG
The DNA here is from genome assembly GCF_022747635.1 of Hetaerina americana. Taxonomy (NCBI): domain Eukaryota; kingdom Metazoa; phylum Arthropoda; class Insecta; order Odonata; family Calopterygidae; genus Hetaerina; species Hetaerina americana. Next base: position 19,456,481 of record NW_027287316.1, read on the forward strand.
GTTGATTTCAAAGATCTGGCATTTTTCCATTTCGCCAAGCTTCAGTGCAAAATTTCATTTAGTCATATCCTTTGATGCATTAGTGGCCTTGGATATTCATAAATATCTAAAAATGTGCCGCAGAAATTCAGAGAAATGTGCATCTATATTTCACCCTACTAACAATCGTGAGGGTGCGTGGAATGAGCTGTTAGGTCACCAGGCACTACAGTAAATTTTGGGTGGTGATTATTGACATTCTAGAAGTTGAGGTTGTCCTAAGTTGGCTTTCCCAAATTATGTGATCCCAAATTGTAGGACGGAGTAAAGATTTTTTTATATCGATCGGTTCAACAGTCAATTTCCCTTAATTATTCACTGTGGTCTCGCTAACCAAGTTAATGAAGAGCTAGGATTCTGTGTCAGTGATAAAATTCAAATGATTTTGTACTTCTGTAAAGGTTATGTCATGTATTTAATAATATCATATCCTTATTGTATATTTTGTAATTATTTATTTTTCTTACTTATTGATCCCTTTGTTAATAATCCACTGTAAAGGCCAATTAGGCTGTTTTTGGGTTAATTGTTAAATAAATAATAAAATAAATAATATTCGAGCTTTAAGTGTCTCCCAATCAATGATATCCAGTAGTAATTTGACAGAAATAACAGTGTCAATTTTTAAATAAATATTTAAACTAAGATCTAGACTTTGTCACATCGTGTACTCTTTTATTCGTGCCTATGTGTGAAATCGGCTCAACGTGTAGGCTTAGAGTTATAGTGATACTCAGCGAATTTCTTTTGTTCTTGTTTGAATTTATCACTAATTCACTTCGGTTTTAAGTCTATTCTATCTTGCTCTTGTGCCATCAAAATTATATGAATCCTGTCTTTTACGAAAAAAAAGAAAGTTTATAAACAAGGTCTTCTTCCCTAAAAGTCGGGAAAATGTTTAAATTGGAGAAACGCCGGGAGGAAGAGATATATTATTCTACTACTATAATATTATACTATGCTACTCTTCACGCCGTTCCCAGGCAACCTCAAAAAGCCTGATTTTGAATTATTTAGTCACTCTCTTTTACTAATTTCCATTATATTCCCTTATCCTTGCTCATTTATTTCTCGATTCGTCTCTATTACGTACATGCATTGCAACAAACACACTATTCTGTCCCTAAGACTGCCAAAATTCCTTTTTTTTTACATTTACTTCGACACTACATTCCCCCATGACTTCCTTAGTCTATCCCTAAGTCCATCTCTTGTCCCACGGACCATTGATTCTTCCCTCTTGGAGCTGTTTGGTGATTCTACTCCCATTCATTCCCTCAACTTGGCCAGTCCAGCGCAGCACACCGATCTATTACGGGGCCTTCCAATCCACATTCTTTCATGATCCACTCAATCTCTCCCCTTTTAATCGCAAACATTCTTCAAGCCACTCATTGCTACTTCATTTTTCCGACATGTATGCTTGTTCTTGCTTTCCCAAGTTTCTCTTTCATTTAATAATGTGGGGAGAGGTAGACTTTGCAGACGATCATTGTTGCTGTCATAGTCAAACAGCTATTCTTTGATATCATCGACTTTGATACACTCCAGGTAAGATATTATACCAGTAAAAACTGGAAATTAAAGGGGTTAAGTTAAATCACTTGAAAATTTAATCTTCCAAGAATGAAAACATCTGAAAGCATACCTCTGTCTTTGATGATTCCGAAAGTTTTGCTGAGAATATTTGAATTACGAAGTGGTATTAAGTAGTACAACATATGACAACGCACTATATTCCTATCATATGAGTGATCCATTACGATGCCAGTGCAGCCAAACTAATGTTTAGACTATTGCGCTATGTTATCTTTACTTGAAAATGTCTCACAAAGGAAACATTTCTACTGGATTAGTGACAATTTAGGAAACATTAATTTTAGTTAAATTTATGAGTTCCAAAATGTATAAACCCTCCATTTTAACTGTTTCATTTCATTGGCCACTTGTTATGAAGCACATTTAATTTCCTTTTTTTTTCTTTAAGCGCATATTGAGCTTTTCTGATAGACTGCGCGTTTCACATCAATTGACGTCTAATTTTTCCAAAGGTAATATGTTTCAATAATATTTTAATATTACTCCCTGTTCATTCCTTTTCCTACTTCTCATACCGTTTTCAATGGAATTCGCACTGTCATCATCAGGAGCGGGATCATGAGGGAAGGTGTGGTGGTTCGCCATCTTGGACATTGTTTTCTGGTTAAGGAAAATTGGCTCGGTAGGCAGGTCTTGGTGCGTATTGCTTTTTTTACGTGGGCCGATCAATGATTCATTTCGAAAAAATATAAAAACAAATTAGTTTTCACAGATTGTTTTTTTTTTATTTTTCAACATATTCTTCTGAAAGCTGGATACACTTTCCCCAGCGTTTCTCCAACTTTGTAAACTGTCCTAAAAGTAGGATTTCGGAAGGTCCTCAAAATAGGAGGTATCCGTGTTGGCGACGACCTCCTCTTTCCATGTGAATCGTTTTCCGCCGAGCCATTTATCCAAGTTCGTAAATAAAAAAAAATTCACTAGGAGCTTAATACGGAGGATGTTTTAATAATTCAAACTTTAATTCCATAATTACCGCCATCGAAACTGTGCAGGTGTGCACGCGTGAATTATCTTGATGGAAGGGTGCTTTTTTCTTTGATAAATGAGGACTTTTTTCTTGATTTTTGCTTCGCTCAACCGGTGAAATAACGACGCATAATACTTTCAATATATTGCTTGTCCTTTTTCAAAGTAATCAAAGTAGATGATTTCGCGAGCATCCCAAGAAACCGCAGTCATCGTATTTTCGGCCGATTCACCGTCTTCGCCGCCTTCGGAGCTGGGTAGACTTTAGAAATCAGCTATTTCGACTGTTCTTTTGTTTCTGGAGCGTAGCGGTGTGTCCATGTTTTGTCCAAATAAATGTTTCGACGCAGAAACTCGTCACGATTATGACGGAAAGTGCCAAACCAGCCTTCGAATCGACCACACAATTCCGTTTATTCTTCACTAAGAGCAAATGCGGGACCCATCTTGCCGATGATATTTTTCACACCTTATCCTTCGTGCAAAATGGAAATTACTGTACTTTGTGATATGCTTCCGACCTCAACTATTTCGCGAAAACCATATCTTAAATTTTGTCAATCATTTCGGCGGAAGTCACTTTCTTTGGACGCCCCGAACATCGTTAATCATTTTTTGAGTGATACTCGTAGCAATGTACATTTACATTTTCAATTTTATTTTGAGCATGTTTTTGCATGTCGTGATTAGGTTTTGAGATTTTTTATAGTAAAATTCTTGATTACAAGTTTAAATTACGGTGTGAGAAGAGAGGAAGTTACTCCGTAACATTCAACGTGGTTGCTGTGGGATATGCTATAAGGCAGTGTGATTTTAAAGGGTTGTAATGATAGGATTTTCGAGATACATTGTTGCTAAGTTAAATATTAAAGTAAGAGGAAAAAAATTAGAAGAGCTGGATCAGTTTACATATCTATGATGTGTTTTCGACCAAGTTAATCGAAGTAGTATGGATGTAAGAAGAAGTGCGTTAGTCATAGACTCTTTCACAGGAGGACGGAATTAAAGACTGGGACGTTTGTGTCAGGCTGCTAAGGAAATTGGGCTATGGATCGTGGCTTTCTACAGCGTGGAAACATGCTTAATGGAACAAGATGATAGGAGTATATTGGGAGCTTTTGAAATGTGACTGTGGAGAAGGATGAAAAATAAGAAATGTAAAAAAAAGAAAGCAATGGAGCAAGTGCTAGGCATGGTGAGGGAGGAGAGAGGATTGTTGGGAGAATTCCAAAAGAGGCAGGAAAAGTGGATACTCAGTATTTTGATTGGTGATGGAATCCTGAAGACTGCGGTGTAGAATGGAAGATGTTTAGCAAGTGAGGTAAGGAAAAGAAGGAAATAGTTGGACGGAATAAAAAGAGATAGAAAGTATTCGTAATTAAAGAACCATTGAATATAGTGCGGGGTGTCACGTTGTGTCTTTTTAGATTAAGTTAAGGAATGCAGAGATATTTAGCGATAACCCAATTTAACCCGGAGACTAATAATGACTTTAATAAGTATCGTTTGTAATTTAATTATAATTTAGCCAGTCTAATGAAAAAATAGTACATGAAATTATTACCAGTTTAGCTTACGATAATTTTATAATTTAAATGTTTCTGAACTAATTTTAAATTCACTCAACTTTTTAATAAGTATACATATACTAGTAGCCCTTTTGACAACTATATATAGCGGGGAATATTGCGGTAATAGGCGAAGCATATGCGGCTACCAAGTTCCCCTAAGCACGCATTTTTAGTTTTAACTTCCCGTGACACACGTTAAACCAATGAAAGAGCCAATTGACTGCTAAAAATGGTGTAAATTTTATTTGCTACTTTAACATATTCCCACACGAAGCATCGTTCAGTTTTCACATTAAGGTCGGCAACCCACCGCAAGGGCGTGTGGCGGGGGATGTAAGGTCACCACCCGTAAAATCTAAGAATACCACATGCAAAAACAATAACATGGAAAACTGCACCCACCGCAGCGCACGAAGACGTGCAAAAATCCCTTCATCCAACACTCATGTAAACACATATACCATAAACCAACAGACAACTGCGCCCAGGATGCAGCACGAAAGCCATCCAACAACACGCAAGCCAGGGCACAACAAGTAAGAAGGTGAAACTCCACCACCACATGAACATGCAACACAAACGCTCTCCTCCCGAAGGAGACTGTGAAAGGTAGGGAATGCGACCCAACTTTGCAGGTAGCGGGCAACTTATTGTAGATGCTCCTTAAATTTCAATATATATCAATTTTTTAGTCTCTGTTTGTGACTGGGATGACTAAAAAATGGACTTCCCATGCTATTTTTTGCATTATTCTCTCGGAAGTTGGCGCTGTTTACATGTCCATTTATAGCAAGAAATAATGAGCTCTACGGCCTCTCAATTGAAGAAGAAAGGGAAAGAAAACTAGATTGGCAACTAATTCTTACGGCCATTGGAGTTTTCTTCCCCTTTCTTCTTTAATGTCCATTTATAATGACTTTCTGCTGAAATCCAAAACAACTTTAATTTTAATCCGTAAATAAGTCCAGATATGAAAAAACTGATGATTGAGCAGCTTGATCTTTCCTGATAATAAGAAGGCCTAAAAACATTCCTGAAAACATGAACCAGAGTTGTTTCAGGATTGAAATTTTGGAGTTTCTGACGACGCCATATGTCGCCGCCGGCTGAAAATGGCGCCATATTTCGCATGCAAGTTTATACAATGAACTGTAGGTAAAATATTCAAAATAAAATAAGGCAAAATGCACTTGCAATTAACAGAAAGTTGATCGATTGGGAATGGCATGTCAGAGTCGATATTAATAATTGCATAATACCAGTTTTTCACACAAACGAAATATACTACGAAGGCAAAAGACGTCAAGTTCACGCCTACATATCTCATATCATGTCGATGGTAAATCATTGTCCATCGTGATTGATCATATCTACATCTACATAAGACCACGAATATCAGTAGTGTACAGTTTAACGCATGCTAATGCATAATTTATATATATATATACGAGGGTCATCCGGAAAGTAGTACCCGTTCGTGAAATAAAGACACAAAAGTAAATATTAACAAACATAAAAAATTTTATTTGAAAGAGGATACTTTAAACTACTTCTCAACATAATCTCCAAGCAAATTAAGGCATTTGTCATAACGTGTGACAAGTTTCTGTATTCCTGCTGCATAGTCCTTCGCCGCCAGCTCATTGAGATACGCGAGGGACCCATCTTGCACAAATTTTTGCATAATGCAGATGGTGTTTAACAATTTCATGAACAATTGTTCGAGAAACATTGGGAAAATGCTCACAGATGTCATCAATTGTGACGCGCCGATCGTTCCTCACGAATTCGTCAACTGAGCTCACCAGTTGGTCTGTAATGACAGACGGTCTCTCCGAACGCTCATCGTCGTGTGTGTTCCCCCTCCCCATGTTGAAGTTGCGACACCACCGCCGAACAGACGACTCGTCCATTACATTGTCTCCATACACCTCCTTTAATTGGCGATGAATATCACATGGGCGAACGTTTCTTGCATTGAGGAATTTAATCACTGCCCTCACTTCACAACTGGCGGCGTTCTCAATTTTTTTAAACATTGTAAACAATCACAGAAACAACACAGGCAATGCTAGCGTCACGCAACTTGGCTCAGAGAAGGCAGACAAGCCACTGAAGCTATCTGACCTCGTCCAGCGGCTACTCGCGTCGTCAGCACTTCATGCGGCACGAACGGGTACTACTTTCCGGATGACCCTCGTATATGGAAAGATCCGGTGTTCGAGTCCCGGTTGAGGAAATATTTTTACTCTTGTGATCCGTTCGATTCCGCCTTCCCCACCTCTATTGTGTTCGTCCTTTATACGTGTTCCTATCCCTTTTCCTTATATATGTTTCTGTATATATGAGTATTTATTCGCCGTTTGGCGGGATTTCGTGTTTGAATGTGTATATATATATATATATATATATATATATATATATATATATATATATATACTTTTTTTTTTTAAGGTAATCTACCGGTTAAGGTAGGTTTTTGGATGGACACAACTACCAAACAAATATTTTATTACTCCTAACAAAACACAAAATCCATCATCCTACTCTATATCAGGTCCCTCTTCATCTCCGAGTACTTTCTTCCTCCCTTCATCCCGTCCAAAATCCCTATCCTGTTCCTTCCCTTTCCTCTTTTGCCCAACATTCTACCCTCTTTTTTTTTTAAGGTAATCTACCGGTTAAGGTAGGTTTTTGGATGGACACAACTACCAAACAAATATTTTATTACTCCTAACAAAACACAAAATCCATCATCCTACTCTATATCAGGTCCCTCTTCATCTCCGAGTACTTTCTTCCTCCCTTCATCCCGTCCAAAATCCCTATCCTGTTCCTTCCCTTTCCTCTTTTGGCCAACATTCTACCCTCTATCACAGTCTTCAACATCCCACTGCCGGTCTATACCCCCTTCATCCACTTTTCCTGCCTCCACAGGATTTCTCCCAACAAACCCCTCTCTTCGCCCACCATACCAAGTACTTCCTCATTTGTTTTCTTCTCTGTCCATTTCACCTTCTCCATTCTTCTCCACACCCACATTTCAAAAGCCTCCAGTCTACGTCTATCCTCCTGCTTCAATGACCACGTTTCCGCACCGTACATAGCTACGCTCCATATCCAAGTCTTTATGAGTCTTTTCTTATCATCCTTACTCAGAGTCCCCGTCATTAACTCCCTCCTCCTTGTGAAAGCCTCTTTGCCTAGCGCAATTCTTCTCCTTACGTCCCTACTACTTTGACCGTGTTGGTCCAAAACACTACCGAGATACGTAAACTGCTCTACCTGCTCTAGTTTTTGCCCTCCTATTTTAATGTTAAGCTTGGCCTTTTTCTTTCTAGAAAATCGCATAACCTTTGTTTTCTTAATATTGATTCTCATCCCATACCGGTCGCATTGAATTTCCAATTCACTCAGCAATGCTTGCAGCCCCTTGGCTGACTGACAAACTAAGGCTTGGTCATCAGCAAACCTAACTGATTTTACGAATTCCCCGCCCACTTTCATTCCTACCTCGAGTTCTTCCCATGCCTCTCTAATTATTTCCTCTGCATACAGGTTGAATAGCAACGGTGATAATGGGCAACCCTGCCTTACACCCCTTCCTAACACTGCCCATCCTGACTCCCCGTTTCCCACCCGCACCTGAGCAGTCTGAGACATGTACAGGTTGCGGATTAACCTCCTTTCCCTCCAATCTATTCCTATTTTCTGCAATATACTCATTAGTTTTTCCCAATTCACCCTATCAAACGCTTTTTCGAAATCTACGAAACAGGCAAATACCTCCTGGTTGTGTTCTATATTCCTCTCGATTAATAATCTCATTACTGCAATGGCATCACGCGTACCTCTCCCCTTCCTAAACCCAAACTGATCATCCCCTAAGTAATCATTTGCCCTACTCTCTATCCTTTTGTTTATGATCCTGAGAACAACTTTAGCTGCGTGGGATATCAAACTACGATAATTGTCCTATAGTCCTCACATGACGTGGCCTTTACCTTTTTCGGAATAGGAACTAAAACTGATCTCACAAAGTCTTCCGGCCAGATTCCCTCCTCATAAATACTACGGATCAGCCCATATAGCCTCTTCCTCCCACATTTTCCTAAGCATTTTAAAAGTTCCGCGGGAATGTTATCTACCCCCACGGCCTTATTTAGTTTCATCTCCCTTAATGCCCTTTCTATCTCATGGTCTAGTATGCCTGGACCTAAGCTGTCCTCCTCTACGTCATTTTCTTTTTCAATGCCTAACTTTGTTGGTCTGAGTTCTTTACCATACAGTTCTTCTATGTACTCCTTCCATCTCTCTTGGATCTTTCCTGCGTCAACTATTACCTTACCCGCCTTATCTCTAACTGTTAGCATAGCTCTTCCTTTCTTACTTCCCGATAACGATTTAACTTTGCTGTACAGCGCACCGATTTCACCCTTCCTCTGCAGACTTTCCATATCCTCGCACTGCGTATTCCACCAGGCTTCTTTTGCTTTATTTGTTGCCCGCCTCAATTTATTGTTCAATTCTTTGTACTTCATTTTGCCTAATTCTGTATTCATATTCTTCCATTTTCTCCGCTCATCCATCTTTGTAATCATCTCATCCGTGATCCATGGTTTCCTAGTCCTTTTAGCGTTAACGGTTCCAATAGTGTCTTTTGCGGCTTTAGACAACCCCTTCTTGATCATTTCCCATTTTTCTTCGATAGTACTAAGCCCTTTACCATCCTCCATGATTTTCTCTACCGCCTGTTTGTATTCCTTCCTTTTCAACCCATTTAACGCTTCTACATTCCATTTTCTAACTCGCCGCCACTGCCTTATCATTTGAAACGTACGCTACATTTCATAACAACTAAATTGTGGTCTGAGTCCGCATCCGCTCCCGGGAAGCTGTGGGAATTTATCACACTATTCCTAAACCTGTGTCTAACCAGGATATAATCTAGCTGATATCTTCCTGAGTCACCTGGCATTTTCCATGTATACCTGCGTCTTTTGTGGTGTCTAAACCAAGTGTTGGTGATGACTAACCCCTGTCTCCTGCAGAACTCAACTGCTTTCTCCCCGCGGTCATTCCTCGTGCCTAAACCGTAGTCCCCCACCTCATCACCATCTCTTCCTTCGCCTACCGTCGCATTCCAATCCCCCATCACTAAAATGTTTCCCTGCAGGAACACACGCGATCATGTCCTCTAACTGATCGTATATCCTATCGACCTCTTCTTCCTTATGGTTGCTCGGTGGCATGTATACCTGAATAATAACTAAGTTCGTCGGTTCTGCTTTTATCTCCACTAGTAGTATTCTATCCGTTACCTGCTCTATGTTGACTACGCTTCTCCCTACCTCTTCATTTAATACAATGGCAACCCCTCGTTGGCTCTCGTCCCCGCCGCTGTATATTATTCTATACTTATCACTCCAGTAATCCCCGCTATCTTTCCATCTCACCTCGCATAGACCTAAAATATCTATATTTCCCCTTTCCATCTCTCGCTTAACATTCTCCAATTTCCCTGTCCTCATCATTGTCCTAACATTCCACGTTCCTATTCTAAGTAATTTCGTCTTCTTCTCCTGCGTCTTCTGTCCTGCTGCTGCTGGTTTTCCCTTGCAAGGGTTTCGTGGGATGACGACCGCGGAAGCCTTGCCTGTTCCGCTGCCGGGCACGACACACGGCCGATTGGGCCGAGCCCCGTGGTTGCCAGGACTCAAAATATCTCTATTGTCCATCATATTTTTCTAGGGAATGATAATTGAGGTGGTTTCCCGTTGCCTTCCTCAATAGTGTTTTTAACGTGACACCATCACTTACTGGCCGCCCCACTGGGGTCAGACGCCATTGCAGCCGCCTCACTGAGGAACAGACGCTGCGGGGACTACCTTTCGTCTGGCTCCTAACCTTCGACCTATCTGGCATGGGTGACCCTACCAGGAGCAATTTTTATTACTCCCGCCAGCACAGCTCTAGGGGTCATCGGAACGCACAAGCCCTTCCACCACGTCAAGGTTGTAGTCCGGGGAGGGGATATATATATACACATATATATATATATATATATATATATATATATATATATATATATATATATATATAAACACTGATGTAGAGTTTTAGAATATAGAGACACAAAGAAAGGACACTCACAATTTGTTATTTTACGTTTCGACAGCACGGCTGTCGTCTTCAGAAACATCAGCCGTGCTGTCGAAACGTAAAATAACAAATTGTGAGTGTCCTTTCTTTGTGTCTCTATATTCTAAAAATCTACATGTGTTTTTATATATTTGTGTGTCGCCGATGAGCGTTCCATTTCGAAGATATTTTATATATATATATATATATATATATATATATATATATATATATATATATATATATATAGTATATGCTTTCATAGACGTAACACGGAAGTGCCGAATAGTACAATACACAGTAACACATAATATAGAAACACAAAAAAAGAGAACACTCACACGTATTTTCTCGATATTTCGACGGAAACAATCCGTCTTCCTCTGAAGATGTAGAAGTAATGACTGCTGGAATTGTTGAGGTGAGGGGTGCGAGAGAAAGGGAAGGGGGCCAGGGGAAGGGGACTTCCCCTGGCCCCCTTCCCTTTCTCTCGCACCCCTCACCTCAACAATTCCAGCAGTCATTACTTCTACATCTTCAGAGGAAGACGGATTGTTTCCGTCGAAATATCGAGAAAATACGTTTGAGTGTTCTCTTTTTTTGTGTTTCTATATTATGTGTTACTGTGTATTGTACTATATATATATATATATATATATATATATATATATATATATATATATATATATATTAAACACATTTGGCAAAATCAGGTTGTTATGTGCCGAGGTCACGTTATGTCGTCCCACGAACGCAGCCGCTTAGGCGCTAAGTTAGGCGTCGTTGAAATAGCACACCGAGTCTTATTTCATTTTAATTTGGTGCCAAATTCTTCGTACGCCGGTCTTCATTCCGAGGCAGGTGCCAACTTTGCGGGGGATTTGACGAAGAAAAAAGAAATCCCCCCCGAGCCGCCATGTCCCGCCATCCGATTTCTTTCTCCTCTCTCTCTCCTCCCCCGTCCGCCCGCCAAGCCCACGAACCCACCCACGCACTTGCCTCTCTCTCCCGATGGCATTCTGGTCCCCACCCACTTCCCGCCCTTGCCCCGCACTCCCCCCCGCCTTACGCGCCGCCCCAAGACGTGAACGCACGCCCATTCATTCATTCATAAGAGGGCCATCCCCTCCGTCCCTATATTTTCCTCCTCCGTTATCCCGACCGCCCCTCGCCCGGCAACAACCTCCCCTCCGCTCCGCCGCCTCCTCACCCCATCTCCCCCTCAATCTCCCTGGTGTCGTCTTCTCTCAGAGACTCTCTCTCTCTTTCTTGCCCACACCCCCACCTCTCTGAACCTCAAAATCCACTTCCACCCCCTCCTTCCCCGCGCCTCCGTTCCCCCTATTCTCTCTCTCTCTCTCTCTTTCTGAAGGTTCGGAGCTGTGTGGGAGATCCACCGTCGTCGGCTCCGATGTTTTAACGCTTCGCTAGGAAAGGGAGTTGTGCAACATCCCCGAGTTCGTCCTTTTTATTTTCCATATTATTTTTTAAACCTTTCGCGAGAGAGGGAGTGGGGAAAAAAGAGGAAACCGCCTCCGCAGCGGAGTTTGGAAGACTCGGCGGAAATACGAATGCAGACAGTGCGACGTCTCCGACAGAAAGCATTGTATGCACCTCGGTACATACTTCCGCTTTTAATGATGGACGAAACGTGTCGGTATTATCTCATTCAGGCACGTAGCCACATGAAGGTTTTTTTCCTTGGTGGATCCGACGGTCCCCCTTCCTTGACGTATCCCGCTCTGGCATAAGCATATTTCTGAAATCATTTTTGTCGCTCTACGTAGTACATAATTTTGATTGTTATTAAGCCGATAGAAAATTTAGTTTTGGAGTTAATCCACCTGAAAATTATTTAGAAAAATATCGGCACTGATTAAAATATGACGAAATTTTGAAGTATCGATATGGGCGTTCGGCTCAGGGATCCAAACCATTTTAGGGGGTTCGAATCATTTTGATTATACTAAACACCTCCAGTTAAACTCATTCTATGTGATTTTATGTTCGTATGAACTTCCTTTGAAACAGCAAGAGGCTCCGGAAAAGGAGTTGGTTCTTCGTCGATGAATATGGCTTTGCTTTTGGCAGTACTAGATATCCTCATCTAATGAACTTAGTATTCTGGTTGAAATTCTTTGTTTTCTGCCATTGATGTCCGAATTTTCTATTTGAATTAAGAAAGAAATGTGTTGGCTGTTAGGCTTCATCCTTGCATTAGTTGTTCAATATGTCCAAAACTAGTTTTATTCTCCACACGTTCGATTTGACGCATGAGCTCGATGAATATGGTATACTTGGTAAAATATAGATTGTCTCATAGCTTATCACAGATCAGTAACTCAGACTGCCAAAATCTCGCACTTAAGTCGTCGCATGCACAAGAGATTTTGTAGAAGACCAGTAAGAGGACCGCCCATAACCAAAGAGCACGAAAGCCTCGATTGAGAAACCCAAGGAGAAACGAGGCCGAAATAAGATGGAGCTCAATGTTGGGTGAAGTGCATATTTTGTATGCATTTTGTATTATGTACTTAATAGGTCATTCTCCAACAAAATTGTAAGTTATTTTTCAAGAAAGCAAATATTCTTTTCATCATATGTTTCATTGTAATTTCAATCAATTTACCTTTTGTTTTTGAAGCTACACATAAGCAAGAGTTTCCGAATATTCGTTCATCTAAAGTTGTCTTAATCTTTAAACTAAAGGAAGGTACTCTCAGAGTTTGGCCTAGCATTTTCGTTGCCCCTATTTCCCAAAAACCACTTTAGCATGAAGTCTGACTAAGTTTGTGCGGAAAAATATTATTGAAACTGATAGAGAATATCAGGGAAGTATTTGGGATTCCTTGATAAAAACATTGATTAGGAAATCATAGGATTTCATCGAATATCCACAGCATTTTCTGTCACGGAAACAAAGGAAGTTACACGTTTATCAGAGAACAAGATTAGAAACCTCTCCATACACGAAGAAGCAAGACTAAATATAATTCTTTGCTAAAGGAGCAGGACTGATATCATTTAAGAAGGTCATATTTACCTCGAGTTCACTTCAAACGAGAGGATGGTAAAAATCCACGCTATCTCCGTAGATTTGACAGCCCGGATAAAATTAAAGAAATGAAACTGCGGCGCCGATAAATTTAAATGCTCGTTTCTCACTCAGACTGCTCACAGCCATATCATATCAAACTAACGTTAAACCCCCGATCGAGGGAGTCGTAGACCTTTTATTTTCTTCTTTTCGATCGCTTCCTGCAAAGCGAAATAAAATTCCATGCTGATACATTATTAAAGGTCCGTTGTCCTAATACTCTATGCCACTAACACCAATTGGTGGTCCACAGTGTACGCCAATGAAGTAAACTTTGACCAGGATTTTCATCCGCGATTTCATCCTTTTAAATACGAGAATTTAATTGCCAAATCACTTTTACTTTCAATAAGAATGCTCTATTGAAAAATTATGCGTCTAATTTTATAATATACATGTTTTACTGTATTTTTAATCACGCTATACAGGTCATTGCGTGGTTGTACATTATTATTTTTCAATTCGTGCATTAGTTATTGAAATACCTCCAAAAATGTTGTTGCAACTCAATAGATTAAAAAAAAGGTTTTTCAGGAGAGGGTAGAATTATTATTTTTGAATTCCCTGTGAATTAAATTGCCATAAGTCATTTTCAAAGTTGCATTCACCATGCGAATTAAAGCATTAAAACCAAGGAATGCATTTACACTAAAGTCGAAAAAATTAATCGACTACCCCTGTACAGCAGACGTACAATTACCGAGGCTAATGGTAGTTTTTCCCATATTATTTTACCTAATTTTACTCCGCAATCATGAACTAACTCTGGTTTTTAGTTATGTCTACCTCTCAATGGTCATCTGTTTATTCTAATTATTATTATTATTACTTTGTTCGATGTTTATGCTTTAGAGACTGAAAAACAGGCAAAATAGGGTCGAAGATAGCTCACAGGAGGTTAAATTTGAAAAAGAACATATTCAATATCGTGGATAAATGCCACGCCGCTACCTCAGACATCCCGTTCCGTCTGGAAGCATTTATTGCATTGTGCTTGCAAGTCTCCAAGGATCCTCTCCAATATCCGTTGAAATGTTCCGCCGCGCGTGCCTAGGCAGCGGATAGTTACTTCTCGAGAGGTTAAAACCAATTCCCAAGTCTCTGAAAAGATACCGCTGCCTTTTATCGTAGTGTGATACTCACCAGACGATCGAAGATTTACGCGGGCGTTCAGGAAACCAGTGATATCGTTATCGCTGCACATTGTGATGCAGTAAGTTTCTTTCTTTAGGTATTCCTTATATATCCAAGTTCCATTTCGCTCCGAGGAATAGAGTTTTTCGCTGCCGAATCTGTGGTTATGCCCACATGCGTGATATCTTTGGGTAAAATTTATGCCCGAACTGCGACTTCTCCTAGAGTAAAATGAGATCATCTGCCTAAAATTCCTTTCACCCATTCGTGAAGACATGATCAGATGTTGAATAGACTTCAGAATCAATTTTTGTGTGTATAAGGTGAGTGGTTGGAATGAGGAAGAGGAAAAAACACGTCAGTTGGAATTTTCTTTTGTAATTAGTTTTATTTATTGATCTTCTCGGCATCAAAAGCTCTCGAAGAGATATTACCAAAATGTTAAATGAATCCATGCCCTTTTCAGTTTTTGCACCCGCATGGCTATGACTCGATTGTGACCCCTCTCCTTTCGAGAATTCGAATTCTGTTTAACTTAAGCGCGTTTCATACTGCGAAGTAAGAAGTAAATGGAAATGAGGCGTAGGAAACTGGAAGATAAAAAGTGATGAATGACGTTCCGGCTCGGTTCTGAGAGGCGGAGAAACTGCGAAGGACGCACGATACCCAGAAAGAAACATTCACGGCGAAGACGAGTGGAAGATCAAAAATCCTTGGAGTATCGAAAACACTTAGGAGCATCAACAGAAATCCTTGGAGACGAGTGATTTGGGAAGTTATCAGTTTAAAAAAATGCTGGGAAACGGTCAAATATCGTGCTGAAAAACTGAAACAATAAACTGGACTCATAAATAAGACGTCTTTGAAATTGCTCCATCGTGAACCTTGCCTTCCGTGATTAGAGAGATTCTGTGTGGCCTCATTTTACTGGTAGTAATAATATTTTTATAGCTCTTCGTGGATTTCATAAGGACCAACTACTGGAGGCAAACAAAAATTCTCTGCGGGGACTTTTAAAGTTGAAACCTTATTTAATAAAAAAGTCGGAAACACCCTTTGAACTCAAGGGTGTAAATGCTTCTAAAAAGGAAGTTCTCATTTTTGTTGAAGAGTGTGGGAATGATGCTTCGTAGTATGTTTAAAAGGCCAAATAATGGAACCAGGGGATGCTTTCAACGATGTAGGTAAGGCATTTACAGAGAAGTATGATAGACGAAAAATGCAAGCAGAAATATTATTGGTAGTAGGTAAGTGGAGTATATAAAAATGTTAACGTTTATCTGTGGCACCTAATAGTAATAGTGTTTAAAGCTTTGCTCCTCCCTATATTATTGTAAGGAAACGAAACTTGAGTATTCTGTTGTAAGCATAAATATTGATTGAGTCGTAGTATAGTGGGGGATGAGGTGCTTGAGTATATTACGGGGTCAAAATAGGGTTAATAGGGCGAGGAGGGAATGGGTCATGAAAGGATCTGGATTAGATGCGTCGGTGATAGAAAAACATAGAAGAAGCGTATTACGCTGGTTTGGTCACTTTGAGGAAATGGATGAGAGTCATAAACACGAAACAGATATGCGAGAGAAGACTAAATGGGTTGAGCGGAAGGGGTAAACCGAGTCATGGATGTATGTGGTTGAAAACAACTCTTAAGAAGGGGAATGTATATTAGATGTTTCAGGAACGGAAGGACATGTATGAATTAATGTATGGATATGATGGAGAAGAAAGAAGTTTGCAAGGATAAAGTTTTAAGGAGGTAATAAGTGAAAAGGAGTGAGTTTCTTGAAATACGACCCAAATGAGGATTGTTTAATGTTGCCTACCCCGAAAGGAAACGCTGAGAATGAATGAACGTACTCATACGCAGAATCCCTGCGTAACTAAGCATTGGTTCTGTTTTCTCAACAGAACACGTACCAAGAGCACAGCTACATTCACTGGGCCCTTTAATGGTCAAATATGATTTATTTTAAAATCTATGATGATGTGAGGTTAGTTTATTATTAATCAAATTAGTGGATTTGCTATAATGATAACATTTTTCCACTAAGGATGCTTTGGAAAACCTTTCGGATGTCACCGCAGTTTTCTCGCCCCTATCGCCAAGCGTTGGTTCATTACCCAATCATTCCTTCGAAAAACGTTGGTGTTTACAGCAGCCCATTCTATCTTATTCCAAATTGTCACCTTTTAAGTATTGCAATTTTTCCATTCAATATGCTCACACCTAAGTAATAATTTATTGTGTATCGTTGTTCAAATGTTCTGAGTACTCTTTTCGTTATTTTTTTAAGTGTTCCACCACAATTTTCTCGGTACCACAGTTCATTTTATCTATTAACTGAAGCAACTGTTGTTTTTTCTCGGAGTGTAGTATTGATGAAATCTTCTCGGGTTTTATGTTACCCTGGCGGAGATGGAGGACCTTACCCGGTAGAAAACTTGAGAAGATTTCATCAATTAACTATCAACCGATTATAGGCAGGTGTCTGCGACTCGTATATTTCGAAAGATTAAGGTACTTGCTGCTTTTTAGTACTTAAAATTTAATAAAATCAGAAAATATTCCCATGAACACATTTTGGGGTAAACCACTAATCAATATATTAAAAAATAAGAAAACTGTCATTCTCCTTTTCCTGCTATGTCTCGCTTGCTCAGTCACAGACGCTAAAAACTAAGCGATGGTACTAATACAGAATCTAAAATATAGATATAATATTAAATGTTTGAAGTTGTAAATTGAAATGAGTTTCGCGCGATAATGGCGCCCAAACATTAGGTTCGCGTATTTTAAACTTGTGATGCTCCGCCGTTGATGGGATGTCGTTTAGCGCAAAAAAATGTGCCTCACGACGTCCGTCCGCCCCGCTGTCGGGAGTACATATCGCAGAGTGGAACATGTATTTTTTTATTCGTTCTCCTTCCTTCGTGATAAACGAGACTTCGAGCAATGCGCCGTCGATGCTCCTCCCCTGCCACGTCCCTCCTATCCCTAGCGCGACAACACTTGAACCGCTCTCTTAGTCGACACCAAATACGCGAAATGTGACGGGATAATAGACGGGGCGTGAAATCTTTCTTTCCACATGTAGCAGCCGCAGTAGTTCCCTCAAACCGGACCATCCCCCGCCGAATGCTCATCCTCCCACCCATCCCCCATCTCTTAACATCAACCATTTTCATATCTCTCGCATCTGTTACCAACATAGTATTTTTTTGCCTCCTCCGCACACCATCCAATCCACGGATGGAAGGGGGATAGGAGCAGCAATGAGGGGGAAAGAATAAAAAAACCGACAAACTTCTTCCTCTCCGTCTCCCCCGAAAGAGGATGAGGTCGAAAAAAGCACGACCTTCCTCCTTCTCATCCCGACTTTCTTCTATCCCTTCTCTCCTCCCCCTTCCGTTCCACCAGTACACCCCGTCCTTTTCCCTCCCCAGTTTCTCACCCTCACCCCTTCAATACCCCACCTTTCTCTTCCCTCCCCCACACGTACGCATCCCCAGCGCACACTCCCACTCCCTTCTTACCCCGTTATTAAACCGACCCCTATCCCCTCCTGTCCCGCCCTCTGCCCCATATAGTGGCGTCTAGGTCCCTTCCGTTGTCCTCTCCGTTTTTTTCCCCAGTCCATCTGTACAAGACGAGGATGGAAGGTTTCAAAGGAATGGCTAGAAAGGGGAGACCTCTTTCTGCCTCGCTATCCTTCCAACTCCGTCGCTACTTCCCCTCCCAGGGTTGTTAAAGGCGGTTTAGTGTGATGGTATTATTCTCTGGTTAGCATTGATGATGGAGAAAAATTGATGCTTAAAAACTCGTTTGTTTTAGAGCGTTCTCTTAAACGATCTACGGCCATTAATGCCACACATTTCTGCCTGCGAGTCTTTTATGAATGCCGAGGCTGTTTTTAAAGGGGCCTCAAGAGCATCATGTGTTTCTGAAAAATGGGGAGGCATTGAGGCCTGGGGGGTCGATGAATGGCAGTCGAAATATTCCACTGTCCTCCCACGTCGACTTCTACATTTAGTTCTTAATGGGATGGAGGATTTTGCATCGGCACTGAAATCTCGATTAGATTCGAGCCGAGGCTGGAGTCGTCTCCTATTTTTTAGCATAGACCTGAGGACATTTTGGTGTCAAACCTCGATATCAAAGAGTAATGGTCGGCGATCCTCGGACATGTAAAATCTGTAATTAATGATTTCCATGAGGGTATCGATCATGATGGTAGGGTGATCGATGTCATCCTTTGGCTTATGCTAAAGTTAGAATTCAGGATGGGTGCTTCGACCTATCGAAGAACCCATCTTCTTTTGTTGTTTGATCAGGGTTTAGAAACGAAGCGTATCAGAACTTAAAAAGCTAAATTATAAAATATCGAACCGTGATTTAGTTTTTAGAAGTTTTTTCAGAATATTCCGCGCAACCCAAATTTATGTAACACTCCGGTGAAAGGGAATTAATCTTCGTGATATTAGTCGAAAGAAGATGGAAATAATTTTTAAATGTTTCCCACTTCATAAAGTAAAATGTTGGTTTTTTATTCCGTTTCCACGAAGGTTGCGCGTTCGAGCTCATAAACGACTCCGACCCGCCCAATTCGACTGATTAAATGGTCGTTTTGTTTTTCCATTTAATTCATTTCGAACCTGAGCACGATAATTCTCCTTTATGTATCTCTCGTATGATAAAGGGTTAAAGTTGACACCAGTTTTGTCTCATCTAGAATTAGGTTTCTCACTTCCCTTCCCTCAAATTCTTTTTTTTAGATATATTTAGTGAATTTAATAAAATAGTGAGTCGTTACATGTATTCTGAGTAGCAGAAAAGAATGCAGCCCGATGACAGAAGAGGTAAGTTAGGATATCGGACCCTTACTTTCTGGGCATGATCCATTGCAACTAACAAGCATAATATTAATATATAAAAATAATATCCAAGGATAATATCCTTCTTTAACCCGACTTTAAAATTCCGATGGAATACTATGTAAATTCCACTCCGTTCTTAATTTTATCCTAATAGTTCTTACTTCTACATTTTTCTCCATCTGGTTAATCTGGCGAGTGTTCAGTAGACTAAAAAAATGAAACCGCGAAACTCGGATGGCTCTGTTGAAGAATTCTCATTCACTTCCACGGTTCAACCCATCGTTAAAAACAGCCGGCGTGCGTCTTGTAGGGGATCGCCGGCCTACTTTCGATAATGGTGACCCCCCACCCCCACTTTCCTCTTCCACGCCGCCAGTCACGACTTCCACCCGGAGACATGAGTCTAGAAACGCCAAAAACCGCTCTCCCTCCGTCTACGGGAGAAAATTGTCTTCTAACCAAGCTGGTATACCTTGAGGTAATATTTTCGCCTTGAAAGACACCGAATCGAAAACAACCGCCGAAGTCAAGGGTGCGGCTTCAAAGGCGGAAAAGTTAATGATTTTTGCGAATAATCCGAAATGGTGTGACATTTGGCCAGTAGTTAAAACAGCATGATTTAGATGAGTGCTCTAGAATTCGGCAATCATGTTTCCAAGAGAAATTTTTATTGATAATTTAACGTCTTCAGGCTTCATGGCCACCATGTCCACTCAATGCTGGTAGTGAAGAAAAAAAAACTAAAATTATTACAAGGATAACTTTGATTTTTTTGAAGCCTTCGCGCTATTTGGATTCGTTAGATGTGCACAATTACTGTCACATTTCAAACAGGTTTATTTCTCGTCTGTCCCAAGTGCTTAAGTTTTAAGATGTCTGTTTTGTTTTATTTAGTACCCTTCGAAATGTCATTTTTCTCACGAACGACAAGGATCAGAATAACGTATCCCAACCGTACTAGAGGTGAAAAGTATTTTGTGTCAAAAGTAGCCTGATTTGTGTCATAACCCCCTGCCACACACCCTAGCGTTGGCATTTAGGGTGTCATGTATACAAGACCTTGTACCTATAGACTATTGTGTGCATTCCCGAGACTTTTCTTCGGCAAATATTTTTTATGCTAAAAAAGTCGTTGAAATGAGTCACTTTAGTTGAATACTCATTCATTCTGAGTGCTCTGAATTGCTATCATTTTTTTAGTTTTGGTTTTCGTTGTGGAGGAATTGCTGTTTTCATTTTGTAAAGTCATCGAAACGACGAAAAAAGTTCAATTTTTGAAGTCCCCTGATCCAGCATTGGGACATTTTTCGTAATATATGCCCATGTTGTGAATGTGATCATTATTATGCAGTTAATTCAAATACTTAAATACTGAAGGAAAACAGTCATCGGTAGAAGCCACGATCGTTTTTTTCTTTTTCTGCAACGAATAATGCCCTGAAAGCTACTGCTAAGGTGTGTGATATTTCAAAAATAGGTGTGCAACATCAAAAATTAGGTTTTCAGTCCACCGAAAGTTGGTGGAAGGAAAACTTGAACCATGGGGAAAACAATATATTTGGAAATTCATTCTCAATCCATTCCTGCACTAATTGTCAATATTCAAGATACTGCGGGAGATGCCACAGTAGTGACTTTTAACCGAGTCATCCACTAATATGCATTTCAGTGCGATAATTTCAGAGTGTAAAAATCATTCGCCTTGACTGGGATTCGAACCCGGATGCCTTTAAGTCCGGCCGAGTGCTTTAGTCAGTTAAGCTATCGAGGCGAGCCCAAACTTTCAGAGTTTAAGAGGACGCCTCGATAGCTTAACTGGCTAAAGCGCTCGGCCGGACATAGAGGGATCCGGGTTCGTATCCCAGTCAAGGCGAATGATTTTTACACTCTGAATTTGTTGCATTAATTCTGTTACTGCTAAAAAAAGTCACACCAAATATGCCACATAAGCAGTAATATCAACACTAATTACCTCAATTGTCGATCGAAATTTAAATATGTATTTTTTCATCCGTTTAACCTTTCTCAGATTCCTCGTTTACCCTGAGCGGGACTTCCTGGGTACCATGTAATGTTAATGTGATGTAGTTAATATTTGTGATTTCCAATTTTCTATAAAAGAAAAACCTTAATCGCCAAAAAATGAACTAAATTGGTAAAAGAAACTCAATGATCTTGAATTCCTTATTCCCTTTAGTTCTTCTTGGTACCGAACAGAAAACACAATGCATGATAACTAAGGAGGAGTTTCCTAATAAAGCAAAAATTATTTTAAAATAAATTTATTTGTTATTTTCATGGGGTGGTTGAAAACATTGTGTTGGCATGCAAGACAATTCTTAGGAATAGCCATTACATGATCAGATTTATTTTTTCAATGGCCATACGCGACTGAGTGAGATTATAGATTATTTGTCCACTACCTAGTGATCGGAGTCGTTGAGGAAACCACTCAAGATTATAAAATAGTGACAACGTTTCACCCAATCTTTGGGTGCGTAATAACCCGCTGCCACACACTATAGTAGTGGCACCATGTAGGTATATATGCATGTATGGCATTATTGTGTGAAATGAAGCGAGGCGGTTTAGAAAGAAATTTTCTGCTAACATCGCAATGGGGTAACAGTTTGCCCAGGCAAGTTGCAATAGCATTTAAATTTTTGTTGTGCTGTACTATTATATGTGATTAGGTTTTTTCCCTTCGCGGAAAAATTCCATGATCAGGAAAATCCCATGCATAGCAACAGAAATACCAAGTCCCATTCGATATTGGAATCTGAAATTTTTCGAAGCATCGCGTCGGTGAGGTGAGCTAACCAGTTCGTAATAGCGGGGCGTAAGTAATTTTCGGATGGCATTCATAAGGCCGTCTCGGGTAGTTCAGTGAGTAATGTGATCACAAGCTGTCCCGACGATCACGCATTTGTCTTTCTTCCGAAAATGACCATTACTTTTTTCATTAATACTCTATAACTGTCTGTCTATCTCAGCCGTCCGTGACTTGAAAAATATAACTTGGGAAAATTACGTTAGGGAGATCAGTTGTGGAACCGCAGTCAGGAAACTTGGATTCACCGAGGGAATACTGGGGAAATAATATTAATTGAAAAGTTAGAATAGGTGATATTTCGTGTTGGTTAGACTAACAGTTAAAATTCCAACTTACAATTAAGAAAAACTTAATTTTTGAGTTTGCGTTTCCGGTGTTGAATCGCCACCTGCCACACGGTCCAGCGTTGGCTTCCGGGGTGCCGTGTAGTAAAAACCATGAATATGCGTGCGTGCCGAATGCTTGAGGCATAGATCAGAAGGGAGAAACCACAAGAAGTTAAGGAAAATCAAGTTCCGAAAACGACATTGTAACGATTTTTTTACCTCGCACATAATTTGTGGTCAAAACAATAGGAAAGATAACGTAGCACAGCTTGGACTTCCCGTATGTCACCATTCACTTTTTTCAGTATTTTAGTACCCTACAAGTCACCGCTAGGGTGTCTGGTAAGGAGTGAATACACACCAGACAAATTTATACCCAAACATGACCCTACTGCGATTGGGCCATGTTATTCTGATCCCTTATCGTTCATGGAAAAATTGACATCTTAAATCTATCTCTTCTGCACTTTACTAGTATCTCTATCATTTTATTGATATGCTGTCGCCTACCGTAGTAGTTCTGGCTTGTAGTGCAAGATGGAGATGAAAGTGAATTAGGCAAAATATAGAACAACATAAAAATTACATGAATGGATCACTTGAGAAAAATTAAGTAATGTGAAGATAATGCCTTGACAAGAAATAAGGGGCTACATAATTTAGAAAGCAAAGCCAAGAACTGCAGATATTTTACTAATGCTGAGCACGTACCGCAGTACCGAGAATGCATTTCTCCCTAAAGGCGAATTCATAACCACTGGGCGAACAATGCAATGAGAAGCCTGCCAAGCAAAAAAAAAATCGAATCCATGGTTGCGTTTTGGAGAAGCATTGCATTTTTATCTATGGTGATTGTTGGGGAGTACTGATTGGGGGGGGGGAGTAAAAATCATACTTGGAGCTTATCTAGTCAGAATTCGAATCCGCAATTCAAGATGCCGGAGGTGGACCTTGAAGGGCTTCCCTGATTACGCCAGCCGCCGGCCTGACTGAGTCTCCCTCGAATTGTACGCGTTCCACCCGACATAGTGGCGACACCGCCAGACGCATCCATCCATCCCTTTCAAAATTCATCGCCGGACTCGCGACGCCTTCGCATACTTGATACATCTGCCGCGTCTGGTTCTCGTCGTCCCACCCCGGGATCCGAAGAGGCCTCCTGATTGGCGGATGATTGCGACGTCTCGCGTCTTCCGGAAACCCTCTGGGAAGGAAGGTTACGGCGTCGCCAATGCGTCGCGGCGCTGTGGTCGCCCTCGGTAGCGAGATGCGAAAGAGGGAGGCTGTCCGCTCGTCGCAACTCGACACTGGCAGCAACTGGGTCAGCGGCTGTTGCTTGTCTGTGACGGTTGAGGCCGCGGGGACCGAATGAGCCAAAAAAGTAGCAGTGGGGGAGGAGGTCGGGAGGATACACCCACATATCTTTTCGCTGTTCCTTATCCGGCGTGGAGACCCCACAACTCGACCGGTACGCGGCTAAATGAAATCGTAAGAGCTCCCAAGAGTTAATGGTTGGTCAGTCCATCATTAGGTCATCGGCACGTCAGCTCGTTAGGAATAGAGGACAGATACGGAAGGCGACATGGGGACTATATTAATGCAGGGGACTCCAAGGAGGTTGACAATATCGCAGGCATGACGTCCTGACTAACTTAAAAATCGCCAGTTCGAATGTGGCTTGGCAGGTGCCTATTGCGTTACTTTTTTTAACAAGTGTATTACATTTTGACATCAGCTTTTAGAATAGCCTAAATGTGTTAATATGTAAATATCTGTTAATATGTAAATATCTCGTAATGTATTTCCAAATTTAAAACAATTTTGGAACTTATAGAATGAAAATTACCGAATTAATATCTCAAAAAGTATGCGATTTCAACTAATGTGCATGAGGTTATGTACTTGGCAAAGAGTTACTCTTTTGAGTGATAATACATTTCTTTGATCAATATATGGTAGATAATTTTTAGTAAAAAAAATATAATTCCCGGAGGTTGACATTAATAAGAATGAATATAAGTAACCACTACCGGAGGAGTACAAACTAAATTTGATAGGGTTACTGACGGCCAAAGGTAACATTCCTTTGTTAGTCGATGAAACAATCATAATCTAACTGAAGCCTCATTGTTCGGAAATATTGTGTGGAAGTCACGGAATATTGAAATTGAATTACATTTTGGTAGCCAAAGGTGTAATGGGAGCCACTTATTTATTTCGAAATACTATTTCTTTGCGCATATTACTCTTAATTTTAAAAGCAAAATATGTCGTTGAATTGACGAAAAAATATGAATCCCCTTCTCATCTCGATATGCGTACTTTGAAATTAACGAAGAATACTCCTTAAATGGAGAGGCCGACGAAAGGAGTAGGAAACGAGAGAAGGAAAGGAGATTACAGATTGATGCTGATATGCTCGTATAATGTGCGAATTAGAATTTGTGAATAAGAAATTTCCGATTGCTGACATACAGAAAAAAAATTATGTGATGAGGAAGTATTGAAAAAGAGTGAGGACATGATTAAAGAGAGAATGCAAATTATGAGGGAGAAATGGGAAAGCAATTAAGACCTCGTAGAGTGATTAGGAATTGTCAGGAACTAATGAATACTATTGAATTCGTCATTGTATGCCAAATAGAATTTATAGCCAAATAAGAATGCCATTGTTTTCTTTAACCGTTTTAAATGTGTTTTAGAAATACTATATTTGGATTCAATATCTAAATTTATGATCTTCAAACTCTACCATTCCAACTAATTCGGCTTAATTTTAAAATCCATCGCTATTTCATTACATATTGATATATTATGGATAGCTTTGAGGGAATGCCGCCTAGAGGTTAGTGACTGCCGATACGTACTCGAATTTTTTTCAGACAGTTTATAATGAATAAAATAACGTAGATTTTTCCATGACCGGGGAGTGAGTTACGATTTTGGTCCGACTGGTCGTTCTGCAAGAATAAAAGGGCGAACATATCCTTCCTCAAAAGTTACGATAGTACTACTAAACTCAGTTATTGTAATCGATATGACCCTCGATTTGCAACAATACAACAAGATTAATCGCATCTTACACAAGAACGTAATGAAAAACTGGGAAAGTAAAATAATGAAAAATTCTACTTCTGCACAATAACGCCTAAATAAATTTCTTAAATTCATATATTTGCTTCTATTGGATTACCTTACTTCGATAACAACTCATTTCCAGTACCGCAATGGAAAAGTATAATATCATTTCATCGGAAAATTTCGACCATCTAAATCAGCATATTTACTATAAACCTATTTTTGTACGATTTAAACATCGTCTAAACTGCAATGTGGTAGTTATATATATATATCCATCTTAAAAGTTCTTGCACTTAGAGGCGACCCCAAAGTGGGAGAATTTGACACTTTTACCCTTGGGTACTTTTCTTGTCAAGCAAATTAGCTCGATGAACCAAGCATTAGCGTCGGAACTAACGACTGCTATAGATATGATTCATGATTTAATCAAGAAAAATTGAGCACCATATATTGTGTGCGTGTAATTTGAAGCACCATTGTAACATTTAAAATGGAAACCAATGAGCGAATGGACATGATTTCGACAAACTTTGGTCCATTGAATAACTTTCGCCATCCGTAACGGAGGAAATTCCTGCATCCACCCAGAGTAGCGGAAAATTTAAGTGATTCCAAATGGCGATGGGATTTAGCGGGAACTTTTATTGATATAACGACGATTTTTTTATATGACGGAGTGCGAATTATCCTCATATGACGTTAATCCGCGTTTGGTTGCATCGACAGACACCTGTGGGAGCGGTCAGAATTTGAACCCTTCTCTGATTTTTCCCTCGCCGTTCTTTATTTTCTGGCTCCTAGTCCGGGCCCATTTATTCTCCGTCTCATTCAACCCGTTCTCAGGCGAGGTATCGGGTCATGGCCTCGATCCAGCGACCAATCAGGGGCCGCGACGGGTCCACCCTTGTGCAAGCGCGCGGCCTTCCGCCGATCCTTCCCATCTGACCCCTCCATCTCCTTCCTCCTCCACCCACTTCCTTTGGGTCCATATGCCGTCCCCTTCTCTCGACCGCCGAGAGCCACAAACCGCTTACTCGCTAAACACACTCACGTTCGAGCATGACAGCCGATAAGAATGACAAGTGAAAAAAAATCTTTCGCCACGTCAAACGCCACCACAAGTCCTGCCGCGGAGTCTTGTAGCAATTGGCTCGAATTGTGTAGCTGACCGTAGTTATCATCGTATGTTTCAATCATATGTTAATGAATTCTTTCGAAGTTAATTGCTATCAGTTTGGAACCTAAAAGTTAAATTTATGACTGATCATCAGTGCTTCCCGTTGAGATGTCACGGAAGAGTTTTTGCCTGATTTCAAATGCTTGTAACTAGCGTGCAATGAGACAGATGCACCTCTTCTCATGACTCCTGGATGGCCAAAGCTTTTCTTTAGAGCGGATAACTTTTTTTGAGCATTGCGAATTCATTGTAGATAATATCAATGTCTCAATCGCCTGTAACTATGGCCACAGTCGACATTGATTTACTTCAAAATACTAGATGTCGCAGGAAAAACTTATCGGATCTTCACCGACAATTCATTGCCCAAACCTTAAACGGCTTCCTTCCGTAATTTCATGCATTACTGCCTTAAATTTCAATTAATCAGATCAAATTACAAACACTCGTGACTCCCGAAGAGAAAAGCATTTAAAAATGCTGTTATTGACATTCAGGTCACTAGAGTTGTGTACACTATTTAATTTGGCAAAAAGAATTTTAAAAATATGTAATAGTTGTTTGAAAGCGAATCTATTTCAGCTATTTTTCAAAATATTCTCGTGAAAGGGCTTCGGACAATATTTTTGGTTAACTACTCTATTGTTTCTCTGAGTTCCCACGACAATTGTTGAAAATGACGGAAAAAGCGTGATGCACTGAATGTTAAGGAATAAAGAAGACTATAAAAAGCACCCTTAAACTCTGCATTAAACCGAGGAAACAAATGGGTTTTGCTTCCTACGGGATAAAATGAATTCATTCGGGAAGGTGTAAGAAGGGAAAAATGACAATTTTTTCTGTACCAAATGCACACTACTCGGCGAGGGAAATGAGGGAAGTGAGTTACAAGGATGTACGATACGAGGATTCATTAATGCTATCGACAAGGATTTACAAGAATTGAGAACGGCAGTTTTCAATCGACGAATTGAAAATATATATTTCATAACGAAACAAGTAATACCTTGCAGGGAAAATACTATTGAATTTTGGTTTAAAATTTAACCAAAGGTGTAAAATATGTATCGTACCTAGGATGTCCCCGACTGTCTTGTTATTTCTAAGGGTCAGTCGTAAGAAAATTCCCCGCTGAGGACCTCGTATATATGCTTCAACAGAAAGTCGTTTGGCAAACCCAATTTTCATCGCATCGGTTGGTAATATTTCACCGGGTAATTTATCTACAAAGATCATGCGATCAGTAGTAAGAGCATGTGTTATGAACTATTTGGTCATCATCCTTGGCAGTCGATTAGAAATAAAAGCTTTTTTTCTTTTTTATGTTTTTTCATTTTGATGAATAATTTGTTCAAAGGTGCTGGAACGTTGTCATTTTTCAGTCGCATCGTCCTAATATAGATATTTCGCCATCATGTGGATTTTGTATGAATATATGTATGTATGTATTTATATATACACATTCCTATATATATATATATATATACACATTCAAACATAAAATCCCGCCAAACGGCGAATAAATACTCATTTATATGGAAACAGATATAAGGAAAAGGGATAGGAACACACATAAAGACATAAAGGACGAACACAATAGAGGTGGGGAAGGCGGAATCGAACGGATCACAAGAGTAAAAATATTTCCTTGACCGGGACTCGAACACCGGATCTTTCCACTTGCCGGGCGGATGCTCTTAATCACTGGCTATGCGTGCCACGAAACGCACTGTTCCTTTCCTGTATGATGTTGTATGAATTCTAACCCACTGTCCTTTCCTCTTGTGTGGTGTCTATTTCTCCTTTGATCAAAGATAACTCTTGCAACGAAAATTACATACATACACGCACTATAAAAACAGATAAGAGACAAAATATTCTTACATAAAATGGCACTTCCACATCACATACAAAATGCCGTCCACATCACATACAAAATGCCGTCCACATCACATACAAATAATATTTTAATAACTAAAATGAAGTTAATTGCCCAGTGGCTGCTTTACATTTATCCTTAAAACTTCTAAAATTGGATGGAAAGGGCTCAAACAAACCTCCAGGGAGCTGGTTCCAATCAATAATAGTTCTATTTAAAAAAGCGTATTTTTTCTTATTTGTTTTTTGCGTCCTTATCTTTATTTTGAAACTATGGTCGTTTTTTCCCTTAAAGTTAGGCTTTTCTATCCCTTGCCATAAATCTTCCCACGCTTCGTCCTTTTTAACAATTCTATACATCGCGCCTAACCTACTCCTTTTTCTTCTATTTTTCAAACTCTCCCATTTCAGTACATCTAACATATCCGTGACACTATCTGTTCTTTTGTACCTTCCGAGTACATATCTTGCTGCCTTTCTTTGAACTTTTTCTATCTTTTTAATATGTCCCACCTCATATGGATCCCATACTATGGAGGAGTATTCTAGGATAGGGATAACCAGTGCCTTATATGCTTTTTCTTTTGTGGCTACGCTACTTCCTTTTAAATTTCTCATCACCCAATGCAATACTTTAAATGCCTTCCGTGTCAAATTATCTACTTGGACCCCCCACCCAAGATCCCTCGTTAATTAAATACCTAAATATTTACATTGACTAGTACATGGGATTCTTTCTCCAAAGAGGGTTGCTGTAGATTTACATCCACAGCTACACAGCGCCCCGAAACCCGCCGCAAGGGCATGTGACGTGGGGTGTGTGGGCGCCGGCCATACATGTACAAATAGTTCATGCATACAGATGAATCGACTCATATGCACAAATGCCCACATAAATTCCGATATTAATACGTATCGTATCAAATGGTGTGTCTGAGTATATAACTGAATTTTTGTGCAAAAATAAAACAATTTGGGCGCTTGAGTTCGACTTTGTTATGATTTACTTATATCGTGCGAGGGAAGAAATTGTAATATGTACTTAAAATACCTTAAAGCACGTGAAGCAGTAGTAACCACATTTGAATTCCTCGTGTGCTTCATTTAATTTTTCCAGTATTTCTTTTTAGCTATGTCTTTTTTGAATAACACATGTAAGAAATGGAACTCCTAGCCGTACACCTCACGTATGCATTTAGTTTATACCCTTAGAACCACCCTCGGTTGGGTATATCTCCTTACTTGTCAGCCTTCCGTTTTTCCCAAGGAGGATAAATAACCTACGATGGGTATTGATTGACAAGGGCGTGTGGCAGGTGGTGTCGAGACATGATGCAATGCCGGTTTAAGGTGACGTGTCCGATATAACAATACCAAAGTGTAATTAGGTTTTTTACTTCAGTGCACTCTAATTCGATCACCCTACTGGTGGTTCTTTGTGCAATTTGCAAATGTAAATGAGATCTCTGTGTTTTGATTTCCTTCGACGGCTTAGGGGACGTGCCCCTAAGTCTCGTTGACCTTGATGACGGCACCAATTTTCGGGAAAAGCGTTGGACTAGTGTGATAGCAGGTGGCTCAGGCGTAGTTTGGGTAAAGTTGAAGTTATTTTGGGTTCTTTCGAGGCAGTTCGTGTTTTTGGCCGCTTTTTAATCTCTGACATGCGGTAAGCTACCTTGCTTGCCTTATCTAAACCCTTCTCAGACTTTATGGACTCCCGCTACATGCTGACGTCTTCTGTGAGCGGCGTCTTTAATCATCAGTGACTAGTTATCCCTGAGCGAAAGAAAACACCAGAAAAGAGGAAAAATATTTTCACTTTATAAGGTGAGTTTTAATAAAGAACACTTAATTATGCCGTCGCTATCAACCTTTTCATTGCATGTTGTCCAAATACCGATGAGAAGCTTTGCGAAGAATGCCTTTTTATATCATGAATATGTCATTTATTTATTCACTAGAAGTGTCTTGAATTATTAACATGTCGTGGACCATTATTTCCTCAATAATTGTGAATTATAACTATAGCGTGAGTAAAAATGTGATGAAGGGTAACTTATAGATTTTTCCTTCATTTTTCATTTTTTGGCAGCAATATTTAACTATCAGTAATCCAGATATCAACATAAAATGTTTCCTAATATGTGTGTGTTTTTTTATTTGCGTAAAAAGCAATTTAAGCAAAGATCTTGAAAAAAATGCCAAGTATTTTAATCAGTCATGTGTCCGTGGGCGGTCTTTCGCATACAAGTTCATGAACACGCTAGGCCTTAATGAGTTTTATGCTTGAGCGCGCCGACTTTTAAGAATTGAATTTTGGCGTGAGCACGCTCAAAATTTTTTTTCCCTTCTCTTTTGTTTTCAAATTCACTAATCCGGCCTATAATTTCTGAGCTGTGACGCTAGGAAAGCATGTGCTCCCGAGATTCTCCAAATTTTCAGTCTGCTTAGGAAATCCCCGTGCTACATAATTTCCCTGCCAACAAACCGACTCTGAATGATTAGCTCGACAAAGGGACCGAATCACTCACTGCGGCCTATGAACCGATTTTCATTGTCTCCTCTTGTGCAATCTTTCGTTCGACCACAAACGTAACCGTGGTGAACTGTTGAACAAAATCAACAGGATATTTAATGTTACTTGCCATACCGTTATAAGTTATTCTACTCAACTGATCAATTCTACTCTAGAGCTTCATAAGGGATATTATCCGTGCGTATCCTTCATACGTGTCTGCATTTGCAGTAACGTTTCTATGAAATGTTTAGCATATATGAATAATTAGCGTCGACGTTCTTAACTGAACTAATATCGAACTTTGTGTTTGAATCGATCTCTGCTCTGTTTATCGAGAATACGAATTTGAAATGAGCCGAGTTCACACTTTAACGAATGAGTTCGAATTGAAAACGCTGGGTTTCCGAATCTCTGATTGTAACGCATCGATGGAGTAGCATCTTGCCACAATTAGGTACTCTGGCATTTCCAGACGACCTTCCCTTTCGCAAATTGGCAGTTATATCGCCCTACTCCCTGATCTCGCCTCTTCACACCCCCACCCCCCCCCACCCTCTCCCTCTCCACTACTTCCTTCCGTGGGCTTTACATGTGTCTTCTTCGCTCCCCCGTTCCGAATCCCAGCCCACACGTTCGCCCGCTCGCATGCATATTCGCCCGCTAAGCAGACACGTTCGTACATAATATGCGTGCGCATATTTCCAGCCTCGCCTCTCTCCCCCCCACCCACCCACCCCCTCGCAAACGCCCCACTGCCACTCCCTTTGTGTGGCACAGTCATGTGTACAAATAATCCATCCCCTCCCTCGTGACGAACCTTCAACCCTTCCCACCCTCCCAGCCTGTTCCCCTATCTCGCCCCTCTCCCTTCCCACACCCTCACTCCCTCAGACCCGCTATCGTAGCAACCTTGTTCGCTATAAGGTCACAACTTCCGGTGAGTCCTCCAAGGGAGTGGGGGAGAGAGGAGAAGGTCCTCTCTTTTTAACAGCGCGCTATCGCTTTTCAAGGACCAACGCAACTCTCCTCAGCGCCAGACCTCTTCCCCCCACCACCACTACTCCCAGGTTCCTCCCCTTCTCCCGCCGCCTCTCCCCTCCCCACCCTAAAAGTCCTTAAGCCGCTCCAACTCATCCCCCATCCCTACTGCACGTAGCCCTTCTTTTCCCTTTCGCCCTATTGCATTTCTTTTTTTTAATTCTTTTTTTTCATTTGGCAGTATTCGAGAGCGATGTGTCTGAACAGCTCCCCTTCCCGCCATCCACCCACGCCACACTTAATATAATCGTTCGATGAACTCGTTATTTTTCTTCTGCTCCGCTGCCGTTGAATGGGCTTTGTTTTACACTTTTAATTGCGCTCTTCTCGAGTGGATCTCTTAAAAAATAAATACAGATTCCTCCTGCCATATGATTTTAACTTCATTTTTCCCGAATGTGTATCCATACCTTGATTTACACGTTCCTTAAATTCGCACGCATTTTGCCAAATGTTCATACAAAAGGCTTCCGCATTAGCAGAACTGGGCGTTCTAACGGGTAACCAGTTCTCAGTTTATAGGATTGCCTAATTTCGTCTATCGCCTTAGCATTTTTAACAAAGCAATGCAGTGAGCGGGGTTAGCTCTTAGAGGTAGTAACGAAGCTTATATTCAACTAATAAGGTAGAGTATGTTTTCCTGAAATATTTTTATCGATTGTATCATTAATGAGCATATTTATATGTCTCGATCATATTTAACTAACAGAGTCATATCAATTCATGATGCTTCATGACTTCAATCAAAAAAATGAATGGTACTTCAACTACGCGGAACCTTCTCCAAGGATCGCGAAAGAAGCCTGCATCACTTCATAATTAATCGCTAAAGTCCAATTAAAACAGATCACCGACCTTCCACTTTTTCAAATACCCTTACGTCAGTTCTGCTGTATTGTATTGAGTACGCTGGTATACTTCTAAAATTCACAGAGATTAATTGAGGACACTCTCGTGCATGGGACCTCTTCTTTTAATCCAGACTTATTTACGGGGGTGTAAAAACTATTTTTATGGTTATTTCTTGCGAAAAAAGTGCAAATTGTGACCTCACGTTTATATTCATAACGCAATACAATATTTTCATGACCCTTTCGGCCACAGAAGTTTTTTGTTTTACGAGACCCTAGTATTCATCCATACCAATCGTAAAATTGGATGAATCCGAACATGTTTTCGTAGATAATCTAGGCTAAATATTTTCTGATGAGAGTTATTTTGTTCGTTTTTCCCGTGCACTATTCGGGGCGACAAGAAAAGGGGAAACACTTGAGAAAATAATAGGTACAAGCCGTCGAAAATAGGTGTTTATCAGATTAAAAGCCCCACAAAACGCTATCTAGCTCTGGCGTTCTGACGCCCCCGCCATGCGCCCCGCCATGCGCCCCGCCATGCGCCCCGCCATGTGCAAAGGTGGGGTGTAGATGAATGTATATAAATTCTAGTGTATTTGTGAATTGTCCGTCCGGAATGCGTAGAATACTAACCGGTAGCAAGTGTCTGGATTGCATGTGTGCTTCCCTCTTTTAACGTATTTTCTTTTCCTTTTTGTGTGGGCATAGGAATAGCTGCTAACTGTTATACTCATAATATATGTAGGCGAAGAGAGGGGTTTGTTGGAAGAAATCCTATGGAGGCAGGAAAAATGGATGAGGAGCGTATTGATGGGAAGTGGAATGTTGAAGACTGTAATAGAGGGGAGAATTTTAGGCAAACGAGGAAAGGGAAGAAACAGGATAGGGATGTTGGACGGGATGAAGGGAGGAAGGAAGTACTCAGATATCTACATCTACATAATACCCCGCAAGCCGCCGCAAGGGCGTGTGGCGGGGGGTGTTAGGTCACCAACCGTAAAAAGGAAAAATACCACATGCAAAAAAAACAACACGGAAAATTACACGGAGATGATGCTGGATTTTGTGTTTTGTTAGGAGTAATAAAATATTTATTTGGTAGTTGTGTCCATCCAAAAACCTACCTTAACCGGTAGATTACCAAAATAATATGTGTGTAGGCATGTTGCATGATTGTTATTCAGTCGCCCCCTTTTCACTCAGTTTTTGGTGGATCGCCGGGTGTCAGATGCATGAGGCATATGTTTCAAGTTTGAAGGCGCCACGTTGTTTAGTATTTGTTTGGCAGCCATCAATCATCAATAGTGAACGTTTTCAGGAAATTTGTGGAAATGAAGAAAATTGGTTATCGTAATGTAATGCAATACTTTTCTTTGAAAGACCTCAGCCCCACCAATATAAAAGCTGAGCTGGATTCTACCCTGGGTGAGCCTGCTCCTTCGTTTACAACTGTAAAATATTGGGTAGCAGAGTTTAAACGAGGCCGTACGAGCTGTCAAGACGAGCATCGCAGTTGTCGACCAAATGATATTACGACTCCAGAAACGGGAAATAAAATCCGCAAAAAGATACTGGATGATCGTCGGTTGAAAGTGCGCGAGCTAGCAGACATGGTAGACACTTCAAAAAGTGCACTACATCACGGATTAACTGAAAATTTGGACATGAGAAAGCTGTATGCATGATGGGTGCCGCGTTTGCACACACTCGAGCTAAACCAGTGTCGTGAAGATATTTCAATCGAATGTTTGGCAAATTTTCACAGCAACACAGCAGAATTTTTGCGCCGTTTCATAACCACGGATGAAAAATGGGTCCATTACTTCACACCGAGGCAAAAGAACAATCAAAACAATGGATTCAAAAGGGAGAACCGCCTCCAAAGAAGGCGAAGACCGTTTCATCTGAAGGCAAGGTCATGGAGTCGGTTTTTTGGGATGCGCATGGGATAATTTTCATTGACTAACTTGAAAAAGGAAAAACTATCCACGGTGAGTATTATGCGAATTTATTGCAACGTTTGAGCGAAGAATTCAAGCAAAAGCGGCCGCATTTGGCTAAGAAGAAAGTTTTGTTTCATCAAGACTATGCACCAGCTCACAAATCCGTTATTGCAATGGCCAAAATTCATGAATTAAAGTTTGAATTGTTACCTCATGCACCCTATTCGCCAGATTTAGCCCCCTCGGATTATTTTCTGCCCGCAAACTTGAAAAAATGGCTCAGTGGTCAATGATTTTCCAACCGTGAAGAGGTGATATCGGCAGTAAATGGATATTTTGAGGATCCTGACAGTTATTATTATAAAAAGGGCATCGAACTTATTGAATATCGCTGGGAAAAGTATTCAGAGCTGAAAGGAGATTATGTTGAAAAATAAATACATTTCTTTCAAAAACTTTTGTGTTTGTTTACTTGGGTCGGGTACTTCGGGGACCACCCTTGTATGTAGAATGGTGACCTACCACTCCCTTCCACATGTCTTTCGACGGCTTGCGGTGTATTATGTAGATGTAGATGTATTTTCTAGAAATTTTGAGGTCCCATTCTGTCGGTTTATATTGATGGTATCTTTCGAAGAAATTTGGAGAGCGACCTCCGGATATCCTGATGCAATTAACGGAGCCGTTAATAACTCAAGTGGTCTTGCTTGAGTTCACTGAGTGCGGTTGAAGAGAGTGCAAGGGAGTGCATTACTTCACGAGGTGTGGGCCTATTCCAGTCTGGGGTTCCCCGTAAATTACGTTGGGCCATTTTGGGCTCCCCACCCTCCATTTGAAGCATCCGTAAGTAATGACCCGTCCTCCCCGCATCTTACGTAATTATCGTCGCTATCATTAATATATCAAAGAGGCAACTTTATAAAAGAAAAAAAAACGCATTAAGGTTTTACGTAAGCTTTTTTCAGTACGACGCATTGCTGAGTACTCCTGATCTGAACCCGATCACTTCGCTTACGTGTTTCTTCTGAAGAGGGTACGCTTCCATGAATGTCTACTTATTTTATACTGATGCCTTCAGCA
The DNA here is from genome assembly GCF_022747635.1 of Hetaerina americana. Lineage (NCBI taxonomy): Eukaryota > Metazoa > Arthropoda > Insecta > Odonata > Calopterygidae > Hetaerina > Hetaerina americana. The sequence continues at coordinate 19,492,637 of NW_027287316.1, forward strand.
CATATGAATTTTAATAAAACAAATGATTCGGAGCCCTTTTAACGGTTTGATAATTTCTTGAATAATTCTTAAGCGACGGTTTCCTTGGTGAAAAAGGGCATTTATTGATAAAATTGTTTAAGATAATGTTACAATATTACATTTTTTCATATAAATGGCTTGGAAAATTAAAAAAATATTAAAAATTCCTAATCCCCCCTGCAGGGAAACGTAATGATAAGTCGCGCCCACTTTTTTCTTCCCTCGAAAGCCTTGCGTAATTGAAGGACTGCCCCTTTCTCGCTGGCTCATCTCTTTGTTCGTCCGAAAAAATGCACAGCTCCAATAAAGGGAAAATCAGAACGTCTTTGTGTGCTTCGAGGGTTTTGAGAAGGCGTTCGACCGTTTATAATGGGCGCAATTAATCGAGATAGTGCAGAATATGGGAATAGACCGGAGGAACAGGTGACATATTGTTAACTTGCACATGAATCAGATAGGTAAGGGTAGCAAGATAGATAATCGGGATGGTGGTATGAGAAAATCGGGAGGCGAAATGATTTAAATGAGTTAGGTTTGCTGATGTTCAAGGGATAGTAACTCAGAAAGCCGAGAGATAGCAGTAATTATTGGATACCTTTCAATAATAATACGAGTGGTATGGAATGAGGATTAATCACAATGAAACAAAAGTATGAGATTCTCAATAATTGGGAATGCTATTTTAAACATTGAAGGAGAAGGGAATAAACTTGAGTTTCAGCTATAAGTGGAACATTTCATGTATTTGAGCAGTATTTCAAAGAAAGAGGGGAATATTAGTGCGGAGGGAGGATTATTAATAGAATTATTGCGTTATCGAAAGAGGTATTCGCAAGAATAAAAGAATTGATGGCCGGTTCATTGAAAGAAGAGAGTAGGCTTTTTCGATAGCATGAAGGCACTGAACGGTGCTTGACGATACGAGGTGGAATAGCACCTTATATAGATGAAAACCAAAAGTTGTAATGCCGACTTATTTGTGGACATTAGCGTGCATTTACAGCTTGTGGCTTTCAACTATAAAAGACTAAAATCGGGCAAAATTTGCGAATAAATAGAGAGAAAAATAATATAAGGCAAACAAGTACAACATCTCACGATACTTTGAAGTAAATGGTCATTGGGGGCTCTCCAAAACCAACCCTTAAATAGGTATAATACCTGGAGTGAAATGAGCCAGAGAAATATTTTACACTAGCAATACACATTTTAAATGACGAATATATTCATCGTCATCAGCTATTAAAATTCCGGAGGTTTTTTTGCTCAATCTCCACACATCGTTTTCCTCTCTGCTACCATTGCTTTATTTTTCATGCACATCTCTCTTTCTCTGCTAAAGGAATGTATAGGTTTGCTCATTATCAACTGTAGTTGTCATGCCGGATATTGGTTCAGTACAACTCGCACTGTAAATATCAAAATAAATACCTGATGAGTGCTCGGTATTTTAGTAACATGTACTCATATTTTTAGATATCCTTTGGAATTTTCTTGGTTACTGTATTCAGAACTCGCTGGATAATGGATAATTTATTAATTTAAATACAAAAGAAAGTACGATCAACTCTAAATAATGAACAGAAAGCGTCACACAATTAGTTTTTCAAACAACTTACTGTTGGTGGTCACCGTCACTCGACCACAATGTGAATGTTTATTTTTTCCATTACGATTGCGGAGTTTTGACAAAATGCGTAATGAAAAAGCCTGAAAGCAGACAAAATGCGCGAAATTTCATTCTGCCGTAAATCAAAAGTCTAGATTTATAGTTTTTACCGGCACAATCATATTTTTGAGAATAAGATGGCATCGTGCTAAAATATAGGCAAAGATAAAGACGCGAGGAAAAAACTAACCTTATCATCAGTGCATTAGTTCATATGGAACTCCGTGATAGTGTTTCAGCGACTAAAAATATGGAAAATCGCTCAAAGAGGTAGCCGATGAATATGTGGGTACATAAAAGTAGTTTTTAATCGTAATAATTAGAGTTCAATGATAGTTGACTGCGTTTTTCATAGATTTTTTCACGTGGACCATTTTTCTGATCTACCGTATGTAGAAGTGTACAAGATAGACAAAGATGTGAAGTATTGAAGTTTTCTCTTCATAAAAAACGTTTATTGGAAGTAAATAAAGAGCATTTTCGTTCATTTACAACCACTAATGTAAATATAAATTTAAATGATTATAAATATAATGCCGAAGTATTGTTAAATCCTTGAAGAATTTAATACGCCTTTGGTACGGTAATACAATGAATATGAAACTCAGAAAGAAGCGAATTACTATATAAATTGTGAGTGATATTTATTGCAATGGTCCATGTCCATTGCAATGGTCCATATTAAGTAGATGTAGATGTCCATTTCCAAAAAATATCCGGTGATCAAATTATTTGCGATAAAAATGGAAATTATGAGGTTATGAAAACATTATTGTTTTATTGCAGAAAAAAGTGCATCATTATGTTTGAAATGGAGCTAACATTGCTTGCTAAAGATTCTATCCATAGATGAAAATCAAGAGCTGACGTGTGATGAAAAAATGTAATTTCTTAAAACGTTCTACTAATGATATGACTGCCTAATTAATATGTCGTCAAGTATGGCACCTGCAATACTTTTCAGTAGTTTATGAACTCAAAACTCGGGCAAATTCCGCGGAAAGGTCAATAAAAATTAGTTCTTCACGTTGAAGAATACCGGCTGAAACGGAATTTACATGGATAAAAGTCGGCATTTTCTCTTTCTCAAGCATGTCTATTGCAAAAGAAAACATCATGTGTGCCTCTATGCACGGCGATCGCTATGCAAAGTCTTGAGTGCCCTTGGGAGTAGGGAGACCCTTACCATCCCTACTCTTCCGGCGTGTCCCAACTTGCATGTGTTTCCCTTCTAGAAAGAAGGCTTCCCTTTTTTTTAATTCCATTTCCTGTATCAATCCGTTTGCTAGCCTTGTAATACTTAATTTCCTCTCAACGGAATTCCTTAGCTAATATTGCCTTGCGTACCGTCGACGGAATGCTTGGGCCTCATCCCCCATCCTAGGCCTCTCTCACTCAAAGTTAAACCCATTGCTTACGGTGCTCCTTACGGCTGCATCAATCCTCCGGGTGTCAAGTGAAAGTATGCGCTGAGCCCGTGGTAAAAATCCGGGCATCGCGGCCGACACTCGGCTAGAAGTGACGCGAACTTCCTGTAAGCGATGCTTTGCGTTCTCCCATTTCCATTTTCCACGCGCGGCGCAACATCACACGACTGCCGAGTGCATCACTGCACTTCTTGCGTTCTCGTTCATAGGAGTCGACGGAACTGCACGGCCACACGAAATTAAAAGCAAAATAAGTTGCCACCGAGGCGCCTGAAACGATCGTAGTGAGCGGAAATGACCCAGTTATTTTCCGAGGAAAGCGTGATGTCACCCTAACGCTGTTTTAAGTGCCATAAAATCAGAGGAGGAAGTCATATTTTAAATCTTAATCTGTCATTTTTGTTTGCGGTCATCTCGGGGTCATAGGTCGTTTCATAGCAAGGCTAAGCTTGGAGTTTTCATTTAAAAAAGCATCTAGGTTTTGAAGGGGGCAGAAAGTTAGGTTATGTTCGTTTACACCAACTTTTCATTTCTTTCCGATTGGTATGGCATCTTTGCAATTTTCTCATATTCGGTTATAGTATACTAAATGTTTAAACTGGGCTTTCGAAGACTTTGGGTATTTGATGAGTGTTTTTAAGCACCCGGGTATTTTCAACAATAGCTATTATAATTTTGCAACGACAGCTTTTTGCAAAAAACTTTGCAACCACAGATCTACATCTATTCAATACCCCGCAAGCCGCCGTTAAGGCGTGTGGCGGGGGTTATACAGATAAATATATCTGTAAGCTTTTCAGCGCAGCCTTGGCAGCGCTGAAAAAGGAACTCGTCGACTTTTAAAGTAATTTGGTCCTTTTCCAAAATTTCCAAACAAAGAATTTCCAAAACAAAAATTGCCTACATCAGCAGGAAGGTAAATGATAGATTCTTTCATAAATATCATAGTCCTATCGTTTTTTTCCTTCCAGAATATCGCTGCCCATAGCCAGAGTGACAAGGTGAATGCAATTGTAGATAATATGGAGTAAAATAATTCATGAAAATGTTCATCGGATAGCTTACTACGAGTCTTAATTTTTCATGCGATCATAGCTATTGCTGTAAAATTGGGGAGCAATGATTTTAAAGAACATTTTGACCGAATGTTAATGAACCTAAAAATGCTGTCGTGGCTAAGTAGTGTTTTAGGGGAATAATCGACCATATAATTTAATAAATTGATTATCGTCAATTATTAGATAATTAGATATGTGATAGATAATTGTTAGATCAATATAAAGGTCAATCAAAAGTGATAGTTTTTTAATATTTTTCTGTTCATAAATTAATAATACTTTGATTTTTTTAATGTGCCCTTAAGTTATCACATTTTAAATATAACGAGTGACAGGTTGGCTGTAGTTAATCGCTATCTAGCTGGGGCTTGAATGCATCTCTTATTACATAAAAATGCTATAATTCTACCTCACGGCGGTGTCAAAATCGCAGGGTCCATTGAACCGGAACTTGGACTCCGTCTGATTTTGATTAGAGTGGCGCTAAATTTTTAAGTAAATGCGACTTATGTCTGCTTGCGTCAGAGTTATCCTTGCTCGAGCTTCGTCCTTGTAGATAAGGAAAGCTGTTTTGTCTTCATTGAACTTTGTGCGGCAATTCGCCAGAGAAAGAGGCGATGTGATTCATGGAGGCAACCTACTTCGAAGGGAGCCTCAATCGCCCGTGTAATTACTGTAATGTACCGCTGTGAAAAGAGCATGTATTCCCTCCCTCATCCATTCCTCATAACAACGGTAAAAAAACGAAAGTTTTCTTTTACTACAAGCGGAAACTCATCTTCGATCAAACGCTATCCTTCCGCGAACTCATCAGTTATTCATTGTTTTAGCCCGCCAAATGCAAAAAGGCATAGCCTTGGGAGCGAGAAAGATGTCTGTGAGAAACAGCTGCAGTTTTGCAAAAAAAAATTACAGCAGTCCCCTTTGATGGCTCACGGGCATAAGTTATCTTCCGAGGACATTATCCACTGCTCGCGTAACATCGCGAGGGATTCTTAAGTAGAACATTCTCCCCATAGATTATTGATTGATACAGCACGGTGAATATGCGTAATTCGATCATGCTTCGCTTGGCGTAGCTGGAAAACGCACTTGTTTATAAGAGGTCTCTCTTTTGAGGGGACTTGATGAAGTGATTTTATTGAGTACAGAGAGCGAGCTCGCGTGACATATTTTGGTTATTTCGCTGCTGACCGTCGTACGCCATTGCAAAATTCGTACGGATTTGATTTTATTTTATAGAATTACCTATCCTATGAGATATTTTTCGTCAAAGCGTATGACATTAAGTTAGCAGGCAGAGATATATCATTAAAACATTTCGTAAAAATGATGCAGGTAAAGGAATTAAGATATTGTGGGTAAAGTAATATTACATTAATATTTGGGTTATTTAGGTACATCTACATAATATCCCCCAAGCCGTCTAAAGGACGTGTAATCGGGGATGGTAGGTCACCAGCCATTCTACATATATTTCCTCATGCACCTAGCACCCCGCGATCCACCAAAAACTGCGTGGATGGGGGGCGCCCGAACACCAATCATGCTACATGCCTACATATATATTACGAGTATTATTACATGGTAATTTCGTATTAAATGTGATTTTCCATATGCGTCACGTACATTATCTATTACCACACGCTGGAACGTGAGCCAAGTGGTGTTGGGACACGTCTTTATTATGCAAAAGAAGTTACGGTGATGTGTTTGTATTAGAAACCAGATCACTGTTTTTTGCCTGTTTTGGGGCTACTTAATCATAGTTTTTGTGTAATTGTGCGAGAAATAACACAGTATTTAGACCTACCCGTGTGAGAGTCTATTTTTCTCATATAGTCCGGGCCGTACGATCTGGTGATTTAGTGGTGGACCCCTACGATACCCTCGGTGTCAGCGCAACAAGCAAGTTAACTCGAGGGTCATACGCCTCTTTCGTATTCTTAGTGTTAGTTTCGCTGGCTCTCTTCGTATTTAGAGAATCTCACGTCATAAACCATTCACTGACTCCGCAACGCTTGCTTCATTCTCAGTTTTGGCAAATTTTATTGGTGTCATATCCACTTTCAAATCAACGCATTTTCTGACGGATTCCGATACTTGCCAATTATTCAATTTATATGATTAGTAAAATAAATTAAAAAATAGATGTGAGATCCTGATTTCGTTTTTCGCTACTTCCTCAAAAATGCGCCAACGGTTAATCTATGAAAACCCTGCGAAAACTATTTTTGTGTATATTATTATAAAATTACTACGCACTGTGTTTAAAATCAAAATTAAATGCCCTAAAGCTTTTTCTGTCATCCAAAATTAGGCTTTAGTATGCCCGTTAACTTTCCTGACTGTTCCTTGGTCTACATCTACTTAATACCCCGCAAGCCGCCGCAAGAACGTGCGGCGGGGGGTGTTAGGACACCACCCGTAATTTAGAAAAGAAAAAAAAAACGCATGCAAGAACCACAAATTCATCATCCACAAAGAAAACATGGCATGCATTCATGCAAGAACACTTACACCCCACACACATACAAACATTCAAACTAACAACTAACATACACATGCACCTGAAAGTATACCTACCTGCTATCTTTGCAATGTTTAATTTTGTTCCGACTTTTAAATTCAATGTTTTTAATATTTCTAAAGTGACTTCGGTTTCTTACTATTATGATTTCTGATTGTTCAGGGAAAGAATGAGTATTTGTACCTATCTGTCGTGGAATCTATCTCCCTTATTTTATCTTTGTCGTATGATCTACCTAAGTAGTGTGGGGCCATTATAATTCCTTCAGTGTCATAGCTAAACTCGCTTCTTCTGAACCTTTCTAAAAGTCTAAGCCTCGCTTCTTCTCTCCGCACTTCAAGTGGTTCCCAGCATAATTCCCCTAAGAGACCTGTCACACTTGTGTTCTTATCATAACAATTTTTAACGAATCTAGCGGATTTTCTCTGGACTTTATCTACTTCTTTTTGCCAAATTTTCTCCCAAGGATCCCAAATACTTGCGGCATATTCCAAATGAGGTCTATCTTGGTCTTCCGATATCTCTTTCCTGACGGGTACAATTCCATAGCTTTTTTCGATTCTCTCTCTGACTATCCGCTTTATATGTTCTTTAAATTTTTTGTTGAAATCTTCTACTTTGTGAGTACTGGAAGTAACTATGTAGTCTTCAGTTTATCTGATTATTGCAGCCTTTTACTGATAGGAAGAACTTCAATGCTGATGTTTCTAATTGTTTTGAGTCCTCGTGTCTCGTTTCCTAGCATTCTTATTCATACAGCAGAGTGAAAACTTCCATTCCTTTGTAATAGTTTATTCAAGTTTTTCTTTAAGTTTTACGTGTTAAGGATACTCTTATCATTCCACATATCATCTGGAAAATAATTATTTGTTATATTTTTATCTTCTTTATTGTCATGCAGGTTCCTAAATATTTGTAATGGAATCCCTGTTCTGGTGTGTCATCTTTAATTACGACTTTAGTTCTTTGTTTTTGTTTTTAATATCTGCATCTACTTATTTTGAATGTGGTATTGTTCCTTTTTACGGGTAGTGACCTAACACCCCCCGCCACACGCCCCTGCGGGGATTCGGGGTATTCTGTAGATGTTATGTAGGCCCTCCAAGCCGCCGCAAAGGCGTATGGCGGGAGGTGGTAGGGCACCACCAGTAATTAAGAAAAAAAACCGTTTGCAAAAGCCACACATTTATACAATCCACAAACAAAACATGATGTAATTCATGCACAAACCCTTGCAACCAACACACATGCAAATGCATTAACTACCAACTAGCATGCATATGCACCTAAAAATATACCAGATGTCTTTGCGATGCTTAATTTTGTTCCGACTTCTAAATTAAATGTTTTTAATACTTCTAAAGTTACTTAGGCTTTATAATATTATGATTCCTGATTGCTCGGAGAAAGAATGAGTATTTGTATCTATCTGTACCTGAATCAAAATATCAAAATGTTTATGCCAAAAGTGTTACTCAGTCGTTGTAACTTGTGTACCGCCATTTGAAATGTATCCCCTCTCTCTATTAGGTAACTTGGTCATCAGTGAATAGCATGGTTTGCGTAGTGTTTTGTTAGCATAGTTTACTCTGAGGGTCCCAAATGTATGCCTGGAGCTGTGTGGTTTTCCTTCTCTTCTCTGGAAAGGTTATCTATTTAGAGAAATGCCAAAAATATACTAACCAACACTCCCTGCACCCCACTATCTAGTTGACGGGTTTAAGATTTCAACCACACTGTATCGTAAGCAGATGCCCCAGCAAATATCCTGCCATGCATTTGCGTACTCTCCGATCTAGGGCCTAACAGTACACGCAGAACTGCATTCTAAAGACACAGAGTGACTTTGTCCTAAGACAAAAATGGCTGACTTAATGCCGACATTTGAAATTTTTCTCATTACGATAGATCTTAGAGAAAAGCCATCTGGCAGCATTGGAAAAGATATGTGAATTAGCATCGTGGAAATTCAATTCAGCAAAAACATTCCATTGGACACGCACACGTGTTCAAAGGAAAATTTGTCTCTCCCCCTCATGCCGAAATGGCAAGCGTGAATAATAAGGGGAAATGACGAGTAGCAGAGGCGATCTTATGTGATAAAAAATGTATTTTCTTCGAAATATACATATATATTCTTTGAATGAAGTGAAAGACGTCGGAAAAAATAGACTTTACAAAGGGATGCGAGGCGGAATGGGACCTTGATCTTTAGTACGCTCTATGAAGATTTCTTGTCTCTTCCAGAGCATTCTTCACTTGTCACTTTAATGGTGCCCTTACTCTGCCACTGCGTGAGTCGTGATTCGCCGGAAGGCGAATTAATATTATTGAAAGGGAGCGGTAGGCTTTGCTTGAGCTACTCACAGTTAGTTATAAAGGGCTATTACGAATAGCCCTAAATAAGTAAAAGCAGATTTCTTGGGTGTGCCTCACGAAGATATTATTGTATCGCTCTCAATTAATATTTCTCATATTTTCGCACGGTTTTTAAAAGTCCCTCTAAATGTTGTCATTACATATCCTAGGTTTGAAAAATTACAAGTTAATTATTCTTAAGTTGCAACCCCGAATGTTGTATCGCATCCTTAAGTTGAACATTCCCGAAAAACTGCGTGAAAGGGTGGCGAAAGTGATACTATGGGGATGAAACACTCGTGGCGTCGATGTATTGAGATATCCGATGTCCTCGGTTTTTTGACGTTATTAATCCCTTTATTGATATATATTTTGTTGTATTCGAGCGCTCTTTTCCACTCCCTCTTTCAGACATTTATTTGTAATAGGCGGTTAGTGGGATAAAACTTGTTACAGAAATGTAGATTAAATATTTTTGAAAACAGATAGTTCTTAGATAATCTAGTATTACTCTAAACATTTTACGGGATACGTATGAATGACTCACGGTATGTTGAATAGTGGGATTAGGAGATATGGTGGCTTTTATTCAATGAACCCTGTTCGCTCAAAAGTTTTCGATACATACGATATTCCCCGCTGTGCCCGATATTAATTGATATGCACAATCATTATCGCCTAGTTCATCGGCGGTCAAATTTGCAAAATGAACTTCAAATAACTTGCTTCTAGGTCCCTTTCTCAGGTTTCACTTGGCACACTCCGCCATCTAGGTCTTTCACTAGGTTTCAACCGACACTCCGCCGTGTGCGAATTGTACTATTCACTGTTCCACCGAAATGTCCCATTCGTACCAGGTCGTAGCGAAGCTCTCTGCTCCCCGCCCCCTCCAGCAGCTGGTTGTTTATCAACTCACGCACCCCATACCCCCGACCGACGCCATCCCCCAGACCCTCGGGTTCCCTTCCCTCTCATGTGCTCTTCCCCCCGGCTCGATATTCTCCCGTTTCCGATTCTTCTTCAAGGAAAGGAGGTTGGACAAACACCTCGCCCGCAAAACTTTTTCTCTCCTCTAGACCTCGTCTTCCCCCTCTTCCTCCTTTGTGGGAAACCTGGACAATGATCCAAAAAGGCTTAAAGGTAGTACACCCCCTACCATCCTCCCTTCTTTTTTTCACTATTCACGGTGCCTTTCCGCGCACCAATCCGTTCACGTCCCGGAGAGCACGAAAAGAAACTCATTTCTTTCGGGGTGCCCCCGGGTCACCCCTGCGGACACTCTCGCTCGCTCTCGCCAATTACCGTGTTGCCAAAAAGGCAGGATTGCCATATTTTGCGTCAAGATCTCTCTGGTCCCCCCCCCCCCCGACCCCAGTCCCTCTCTCCCCTCCATTCCAGGGCCCGCCCGGACCTCGAAGTACGTAGTGACGAGGGTGTGTTTACCTCGTCACGAGGGCGCACGGGGTGGTAAACAGAGATAGGCGAGCTCCAAGGGCACGCGAGAGGGCAATGCGGACCATTTTGTTAGCGCCTTAAAATAATTCATTTTTCCCCAACCTGCGACGGAAATTGAATTTGGACGGCGGAGGAGATTATTTAAAATTGTATAGAGTTTTCTCGACTCCAGTCATCATTACTTTTTTCTTATCAGCCTTAACCAATTGCCATAATTTGTATTGTTCCTCACGCTAACAGTTAGTCTAGAGTGCTTAGCAAAATATTTTACAATTCATTACCGTAAGTATATGTAACTGTTGTAAAAATCAATTCCATTCTTGGTGCTAGTTGTCATAACTATTGGAAGCTATCATTTAAACGACTCCTAATTTTGATGTTGTTTTCCCGATGTGGACTCGCACCCTACCAGACACCATAGCAGTGGCTTACTGAGTACTATATGTATGTATATTTTATTTACGTTAATACACGAAGATCACAACGAGAACCCTTAAGTTTAAATGGCACCGTGCAAGCCACTTTTCAGGGTGTGTGGCAGAGCGCGACTCAGCACCAGCAATGCAAATTCAAATATTAACGTTTCCTTTATTGTTAGGTACCAGTTGATGTGCAAAATATTTCAAATAATGGAGATTATGTTATTAAGTACAGGTACATGCACCACGGTATCTAAGTTGTTTTTTATTCTCAACGATGGCGAAGAGCTATTCACGTATAACGCTCTTGAATGACGCAATGTCTTACTCTGTTGTGGATTTCCATAATGCTTAGATTCTATGGTTGTTCTGAAACCCATATATTTTCACTAATCTACAATTGTAGTCCCGTGCAAACGTGCCGGTTTTTTATGACTTCAGCCACTGTAAATTACACAAAATTTCCAAAACTGTAAGAGCAGTGTTGAAGGACAGAAATGTTTTGGTAAGGATTCTTCAATCGTCAATGAACGATAAATAGGAGAAGTTAAATATTCTCTTTGATTGAGACAGTGAGTGTAATTGCTTCACTCTGTTTTTCCCACAAATGTGAATCATGAAGTCATACAGCATGCGGTCGTTCCATTAATCTCAGCGGAAATCTTACTCAAAACTTAAAAATAATATGAAATCGGGAAGTAGTCGATGTGCGCTGCCGTCAACAGACCATGCTCTGAGTATTCAAGGCATCCCTTCGCCGGTAGGGCGACTGGAGAGCCGAAAATAGTGAGATGCTTGGAAATTTATGACCCTTGCGGAAGCTTTGCAATGTAAGGGAATTTGGAGCTGAAGGTTACTCGTCCAATATTTGATTAAAGCTCATTTTCATTTCTCCTCATAAAAATTGCTTGTTTATTAATCATTGCACAGTAGATGCAAACTACGTGTGTGGTAAAAATGTCCTGGCACTGCTTCTAAATATTTTATACATGCATACGTATTTTCCTCAACGCCATCAACACATTAGGCGTAAATCACAATATTTATCGCGCTCATTTTATTTTGCTATAAATTTGGTTCACTTGCAAAAACCATTCTTTGAATGGTACATGCAAATTAAAGGCATGTTGTTAAATTATTATTTTTTTGCTTTTGCTTGATGGAAACGACTGGGAGAAAGTCATAGAAATTGGGGCTAATTCGGGAATTTAGAGCGAATGGCATCATTAAAATCATCTGGTATAAACTTTAAATAGCTTATCCGGTTTGAAATTCTGTCATGTTTGACGAAAATTTTTACACCTATCCTCCTACCTACCACGTGATTGGTTCATAAAATTCGGGTCATTATTCGTATCACCGAACCTAGCGTCGCACCCACATAGTATCTGAAGTATCCGTGGTTGACCCAGTTCCAACAGCCTTTCGTCGATTCTAAACATTTAAAAAAACTGTTTCTCTATTTTTTTAATGCCAACAAATGATGAAGACAAATAATTATCATATTTCCTTTTTGGCATGGTAGTCCAGACGGTATAACGCCTGAATGCGTACTAGTGTGCATTGTTCAAGTCCGGTTGATGACTAACCAGAAATCCGAAGCTTTTCTTCCCAAGATGTATAATTTTCTGGTAACCAAAACTACCTTGGAAGCCGCGGGCGAAACGAGAGGGGAACGGGGCCACCTACCTCATGAAAGCCATGAGGGTCATAACAGGTGAGGTTCGTCAATCTGACCTTTGGTTTGAATACACTGGTTTGGTTTGGCTTTCATTCCCTTGTTAGCGAACGTCGTAAATCCGCCTCGTCGTAAAGCGAATCATCATGATACGGAGATCGTTGAAAAATCGGAGCTTCTTATTTTCGTTATCAATCCATTTCCATATCCTGACCAACTTGCCCATTCCTGATATAACTCTGCAATTGTGAGTCTTTCAAAAATATAGGAAATAATAGAAGACTGCTCGAAATATATTATAATATGTAGATTCGACCGCCGGGATAAAATAAGAGAAATAGACGAAGCCACAGATGATAAGTTAGAGTTAACATAATTTGTTTTGCAAGTAATTTTATTCTAGTTTGCGAGTGGTGACCTAACATCCCCGCCACATGCCCTTGCTTGAAGGGTATTGCGTAGATGTAGGTACGCTATCATAATCAAATCAAACCCGTGTCCGAAAATATTGGTTTGAAAACTAAAATTTTACTTTTGTCCGGCGCAGCAGTTTTTGATTAATGTTTTCAGGGTATGGGTAAGAATGTTGGGTCACATTCCCTACCGATGTAGATAGATTCCAGCACAGATACTCCCGGAGTATTTCCCAGAGCAATCAGAAATCAAAACAGTAAGAAACAGAAGTCACTTTAGAAAAATTAAAAACATTCAATTTACAAGGCGGAACAAAATTAAACATTGCAAAGACATTAGGTATATTTGTAGGTGCATGTGTATGTTATTTGGTAGTTGTTTGCAGTGTTGGGAGTGCTTGCATGTGTGTGGGGTGTAAGTGTTCTTGCAAGAATGTATGCCATGTTTTGCTTGTGGATGTATAAATTTTTGGCTTTTGTGTGCGGTTTTTTTCTTTCTAAATTACGGGTGGTGTCCTAGCACCCCCCGCCACACGCTTTTGCGGCGGCTTGCGGGGTATTAAGTAAATGTAGATGTATCAACTATTTCTGTATGCATAAATAACACCCCTAACACCCCTTGCCACACGTCCTTGAGGTGGCTACCAGGGTATTGTGTACTCGTAGATAATAGTAATACATTCTAAAATAATTGTAGTTTGACAAAAAACGAACTATAATTTGACGCTGGGCATACAATTTAACGAATCATTACGTTGGCTGCCCCATAGATGGCAGTCTCCGACAATCGGCGCGAATAACTAGCTCTTCCATGGATTTTGAATCGTAAATTTTAATCCCTAACGGAACCGAGAAATGTTCGGGCACAGTACGCGCTCTCTTTTGTGCCCTTACAGAAATTTGGTTGTGGTCTCCTGGTTTTCCCCCAGAAGAACGACACGGTTCCTTGCTGCCCCACCACCTGATTAACTCCGTGGGCCCCCGTGCCATTCGGGTGTGCAAAATACTCATCTCCAAATCCTTCCGTGCGAACATTTTGAGACGAGAAGCCTGGGTTCTTATGCCAGCTTCCACGGAGTGCTGACTGCGAGCGAAAATCCTATTATTTCCTTCACGGAGCCCACGCTCAGCAGGCGGGCGTCCCGACCGTCTCCGGGTGTCAACAATGGACGTGACTTCGGTTCCCACGACAACCCTTCCTCGCCTCCAACCCTTCGGTGCACCACTTTGCCTCCCACTTCCGTTTCAGATGGCCCGAGATTTTTTGGAACTGAAACAATTGCTTTTCATCCCCCTCACGCGTCACGAAAGGACCGGTGGGGTTTTCCCTCCCGAGTCAAACTGTCAGGGTTGGTTCGTTGGCAAGCAGATGCGTGTCTCCTGGAGTCGGCGGCTCCCTCTCGTTCCCTGTTACTCCGGGTGCATTCAAGGGCGATGCCTGGAAGAAATTAGAATGGTGAGGTGATACTGAATATCTAGCCATAGCCGTTCTAGCCTCTTGCCTCTTCCTATGCCGTGCAACATACTTTTTTTCGAATTCAAGTAAAACCATGCAGTAAAATTCACGAATGTGCTTTTTTTTAATATCTTTTTTTTCATAATATTTTGAATTTCGTTCTTTTTAAACTCTTGGCTATCAAGTCTATGGGGTAAATGTTTAAATTATTTATTTTTTATTCTGTTGATCTTTATTTGTTTTGACAATCTTTACTTGAAAAATACTGAAAAATGTTGGTAAATTATTATAATTATTGACATAATTCCGCATATCAATTTTTATAGCTTTAGAATACAATTAATACGAAATTTTATTTTTTTAACTCTCTACCTTAGTCTCATTAGGTATCAATTTCACCCGAATAAATCCACTATCTATCTATCTGCCTTAAAATAAATTTCCTTGTTTGTCTACTAACGTAAAACAAAACTTCCATTCTGGTCGTGGGATCATCACCCCCTGTCTTACATCCTAGTGGTGGTTTTCAGCGTACCATGTACAGTGTTTGAATATTAAATAAGGTCTTCATGTACCGAGGCAAGAAGTTAATAATTGCACCATTATAAAAACATATTGATTCCAAAAAATTTAAGTTTTTTTGAACTGATGCATTCAATTACCTATATCTCCAGAGTACCCCACAAGTCACTGTATGGACGTTTGGCGGGGGTAGTTAGGGCTCCAGTCATCTATTCACAAAAATCCGTTTATACATGCATTTGAACGCACATTTGCTCACATACATCTACATCTACTCAATACTCCGCAAGCCGCCGCAAGGGCGTATGGCGGGGGGTGTTAGGACACCAACCTTAACTTAGAAAGAAAAGACAAAAAACACACAGCATATCAATGACGTTGAAAAACTTTTATTAGCCCCATCATTTTACGGGAGGAGGAATCATGTCAACAAAATTCGAGAGATTAAGTGCAGAACAAATAGGTTTAAGATGCAATTTGTCACGCGAGCGATAAGGGAACAGAATTGATTAACGTTTGTCCGACCGTGCTAAGAGGGAACGCTGTTTTGAGTCAATGGTAGTCTGGTGGGTAATCACCCCCTGCCACACACTCTAGTGGTGGCTCGCAGGGTACTACATAAAGCAAAATACAAAACATTCCCGTGCCCGCACACATGTCCATATACATCGTAAAAAAATTGGTGTATTCGACTAAACCAAATTTTGGTCTTCAAGAAAATACATCCGGTTGCATGAGCTCTCTTGTTATGATTGCGTGCTTCTACATGTTCTATACGGCACCCTGCAAACCCTCGCTAGGTTGTGTGATAGGGTGTGGTTCAGCGTGTAACATGTGACGTTATTACGCATGTACTCTGCGTATCTGCTCACCTGTTATGTGTGTACCACCTTTATTCATCAAAGAGATGGAAGACTCCTCAAAGTCATGGTCCCCCATGTCCGGTGAATTGTTGACGTGCACCCTTCTCCTCCCTCCCCACCCTGCCATCTCCTTGCCACAGAGGATATCCTTTATTATTCTATTCAAATGGACTTACCTATCTTCTCTTATACATTTCTTTCATTTTACTATCTCATGGACCGCAGTTTCGTCGACCCGAAGACTACTCGACACCATCGCATTCGAAGCCTACAAATTAAGCGCAAAAGGGAAGTTATCATCCATGTTTAGTTCCGAGTACATGCATTCCACCGACGCGTCGGCCAGTGAACGGATCGCCGGCCCTCGCCGCGGCACCAGTTGCGTCGGTCTGCTCCGAACCACTTCCCTCCCCATCCCTCAACTTCCCCCCACTTCCCCTCCACCCACCTACACTCAGCCGCCGCTCCTCCAAGCGACCGCCCTTCACCCCCCCGGCTCTTCTGTCCCCACTCGTACGCCGTTGTTCGTACATACAATTAACGACCCACATTCTTCCAGCTCCCGACCGTTTGGCACCCCCTCAACAGTTTACATCCAAGGTTTGCGCCCTCCCTACGTTTCCCGCGGCTCCCAGACGCCTCCGACCTGTTCACCTCGAGGGAGCGGACACCCACCCCCGTCCCTTCGTCCTTCCTCCTCACACCCAACCACCTCCTCTCGTACCACTCCCATCATTCCCGATCCTCGTAGGCCAGTGGTAGGAGGAGGTGAACCGACTGCGATGCGACATTTCATAGTCTAGCCGGTGTGATGAGAAAGTTAATGGATGTGCTATTTTGCTCTTTTTTAAATCTTTAAAATTAATAATAAAATTATTTAGAATGTTTTAAGAGAAATAAACTATTCGTAATTAAAATCATAGTGATCTACATCTACAAAATTCCCGCAAGCTGCTGCAAGGACGTGGCGGGGAATGTTAGGGCAGCAACCATAAATGCAGACATATTAGTATAAACATTCACTTGAGTACATATTACGTAGTTCATATACAACTCTTGTGCATGTACACGATGAAATAATTGCTGCTATAGAATAATTCATCCCATTTTGGTATTATACTAAATTGAATTTTTCCATTTTGTGCACCATTGAAATTTCAATTTGTAAAGCAAGAAGAGTGTGGTCTCCGTAACACTTTCCTGCGGCACTCATGAAGTTACATCTGCCTCTAATGAACTGAGGATGTTGGCGAATACTTTTCGTTTTGAAGTTAGATAAGTCCCAGATCCAGTTAGGTTGGTTTCTCATGGTAATCATAATATCTTGGTTGGCATATAATTTGCTTGTGAGACACTTTGTCGATAGCTTTCTTGAAGTCTAAAAATACGGCAACCACTTGGGAATTCCCTTGTTTTCCTTCCTCTGCTTCGCTTTCCCAGCATTCTCCCCGTTTTATCCTCTTCGGCATCCCGTTGTCTCTCAGTATCTCCAGCATCCACTTGTTTTGCCTTCTTCGGATTTCTCCTAACAACCATCTCTGTTCGCGTACCATGATTTCATAGCTGGTTATTTCTTGCCGTCGGTTCTATTTTCTCCATTCTTCTCCACACCCACATTTCAGAAGCCTCCAATCTACGCTCATCCTCTTCCCTCAACGACCAAGCATCTGAGTCATACAAAACTACGTTCCAGGTTAAAGTTTTCTGTAATATTTTCTAATTTTCTTTCGTGAAGGTGCCCTCATCAACCCCCTACTTTTTTAAAAGCTTCTTAACACAGCACGATTCTCCTTCTTGCGTTCCTATCACTCAACCCACCCTCATCGCATACACTTCGTTAATAGGTTAATTGTTCCACCTATTTTAGTTTTTGGCCCCAATTTTAATATTTATCTAATCCTTCCTATTTCTCGATAAAAGCATTACCTTGTACTATGGCATGGAAAACCCAGCGAAGAGTAGCTATTTAGAGAGTAGATTAGCCGATTGGTTAAGTTTTTATCAAATGTCTATAAGGCTTTTGCAAATTGAATATTTTCAGTATTCGTTTTAAAGCGTTAAATTCTTCGGGAGAAATCAAATAGATCGAGAATACCGGAAAAATCGGAAACTAAGAGCAAGGTTAAAATTCTTCGCCCGCAATATTACGCGTTACGCAGTAATGCGTACATGTTAGAGTTACTATAAATATAAATTCAACGCGAAAAAATCATTATTCTTGGAAGGATTCAATCAATATTTTCTTTATTGCCGGTAGGGTCGCATGGACTTCACTTTCGCTCTGTGTGATTCGAATCAACTCCTGCCGAGATTTGCTTTGGTGTAAATGAGAGATTACCCGGATTTTTGTTCCATTATTTTGGACAATTTCCGGTAAGGGTTTTATAATGGCTAGCCTCGTGTAATATTTTTATATTTTACCACGTGAGTAAATACTGCAGCAAATCTTTTCCTGAAGCACAAACTCGGCTAAAAAGAGCTCAAACTCTGCTTAAAAGGACACAAACTCTGCTCTGCTCACTTTGTCTGAACGATGGGATAATTTTCTTCGCGTGTCCATTAAGAGTTTCTTTCACATTTTATTTGTTTCCTATTAAGGATAGAAGGAGAAAAAATGTACTCTAATTTTTTTATCAAAGTAAATTTCATTTTGGGGGAAGAGTTTCGTTCATTGTTCCCTTTTTTGTGAAAACAGAATAAGGGTATCCTTAGGCGGAAAAGGAGAAATAATATCCTTAATTCCTAACCTTTCCACTATATAAATGAAGCCATTAATCTCTCTGCCTGTCTCCCCTAAAAATATCTTTCTTAGAACCTCCCATTATGCTCACCTCCCACCGCCGAAGCCGTGGCTCGCGTGCCTTCGACCATTGGGAAGGGTTTTTTATTATTTAATTCTCATCTTGGCCTCTTCCCACGCGTGCCTCACGCGCCGTGTTAATTGAACCACGCGCCGCGGCTGGCGGACATTCTCGAAGAAGAGAAACGGCCTCTTCTCCGATGGTGACGGCCGGATGCTAATGCTTAAAGCAGTCATTCTTACGTGTCTCACAAGCGGAGACTTGATTTAGTCGCCTGCGTCTACTTCACTATGTACTTAGAATCAGAAATTAGGACATGGGAAAAACTTGAGGCTGACTATTGAGGAACCGAAACTACCTTCGGGTACCATTTAAACTCTTCTCCATCCTCCGACTAATAGCCAATCAGTATTTGATTAACTTGTCAACACTTAATGAATACTTTGAATTTTATTGAGACTATATTAGTGCTCCTGATTTATTTATGGTACATTTAATATAGATCGATATGAATCCGCAGGAGTCTCTCATATCAATTACTTGTTACATGCATATTAGTTTGGAAGATTTATGGCTCA
Organism: Hetaerina americana; assembly: GCF_022747635.1. Taxonomy (NCBI): domain Eukaryota; kingdom Metazoa; phylum Arthropoda; class Insecta; order Odonata; family Calopterygidae; genus Hetaerina; species Hetaerina americana. The sequence goes on from NW_027287316.1 coordinate 19,511,885, forward strand.
GGGAAAGCGGTCGTGACAAATATAGTATGTCAGTCCCGCAAACCGTAATTTGAGGCCGTACCGAAGAACTTATGGATGTACAATTTATTCTTTGCTTAAAATTTACATAGAATTATTACTGAAAGACTCATGTTTCAAAGTACGTTTTCGAATAAGTCGACTTAACTCATATTCCTAAATATACACTTGGCTAATGTTATTAAAATATCTCCTGGAGATAAATAAATATATCATTTGTCTTCTCATAAATGAGAAACTGATTTTAATAATGGCGAAAGACTTATATTGCGAGGGACAGCAAGCAAGCCTTGTGCAATATCTTGTAGATTTTTATTTGAATCCTAGCCGTAATACAATTTATTTGAATTCTAGTCGGTATATTTTCCTTTTCCCTTCCTCTCCCATATTCTTTCTCATCACTTACCTTTCCCCCCTAGTGCTTTCACCTCCTGCCACAGACACTTTTGGTGGATTGCGGGGTATTTATGCCGATGTCGATATGCATGCAGTTTGACAATTAAGATTATTTTAACAAAGAATATATTCTGTGTGATCAATTCGCACAGCTTCCCGGGAGCGGATGTAGACTCTGATAACAATTTAGTTGTTATCAAGTGTAGCGTCCGTTTCAAAAAGATAAGACAGGGAAGGTGGATTAGGAAATGAAATAAGGAAGCATTATCTGGATTGACAAGGAAGAAGTATCAACAGGCTGTAGAGGAAATCATGGTTGAGGGAAACGAGCTGAGTATTACCGAGGGAAACTGGAAATATATAAAAAAGGGATATCGGAAGCCGTAAAAGAAACCATAGGAGCTATTAATGGGAAAAGGACAAGGAAACCATGGATTACGGATGAGATGATGAGAAAGAGTAATGAGAGAAGAAAATGGAAGAAAGTGAACATAGAGTTAGGCAGAAGGAAGAACAAAGAGTTAAAAAATAAATTGAGGCGGGTAACAAATAACGTAAACGTAGCATGGGGGAAGACACAGTGCAAGGATATGGAAAGTTTGCAGAGGAAGGATGAAATTAGTGCGCTATACAGCAAGGTTAAATCACTATCGGGAAGTAAGAAGGGATGATCTGTGCTAACAGTTAGAGATAAAGCGGGTAAGATGATAGTTGACACAGGAGAGATCCAAGAGAGATGGATGGAATATATAGAATAACTGTATGGTAAAGAACTTAAACCAACAAAGTTAGACATATAAAAGGAACATGACGTAGAGGACGATAGCTTAGGTCCAGGAATACTCGACGGTGAGATAGAAAGGGCATTAAGGGAGATGAAGTCAAACAACGCAGTTGGGGTAGACAACATTCCTGCGGAACTACTAAAAGGTTTAGGAAAATTTGGGAGGAAGAGTTTTACATATATGGACTGATTCGTAGCATCTATTAGGAAGGAATCTGGCCGGAAGACTTGGTCAGATCAGTGTTAGTTCCTACTATATTTCGAAAAAGGTAAAGGCAACGTCATATGAGGACTACGAAACAATAAGTTTGATATCCCACGCAGCTAAAGTTGTTCTCAGGATCATAAATAAAAGGATAGAGAGTAGGGCAAATGATTACTTAGGGGATGATCAGTTTGGGTTTAGGAAGGGGAGAAGCACGCGCGATGCAATTACAGTAAAGAGATCATTAGTGTAAAGGAATATAGAATGCACCAAGAAGGTATTTGCCTGTTTTGTAGATTTTGAAAAGGCCTTTGATAGTGTGCATTCGGAAAACTGCTGAGTGCGGAAAATAGGAAGAAATTGGAGGGACCAGAGGCTAATCCGCAACCTTACATGTCTCAGACTGCTCAGGTGCGAGTGGGGATTGGGGAGTCAGGATGGGCAGTGTTAGGCAGAGGAGTAAGGCAGGGTTGCCCATTACCACCGGTGCTGTTCAACGTATATGTGGAGGAAATGATTAAATAGGCTTAGAAAGAACTGGAGGTAGGAATGAAGGTCAGCGGGGAATCCGTAAAATTAGTTAGGTTTTCGTATGACCAAGCTCTAGTTTGTCAGTCAGTTTTGAGTTGAAAGCATTGCTAAGTGAGACATGGGATGAAATTAATATAAATAAAATAAAGGTTATGAGATTTTCCAGAAAGGGAAAAGCCAAGGTTAACATTAAAATATGAGGGCAAAAAATAGAGTAGGTGGAGCAGTTTATGTATCTCGGATGTGTTTTGAGCTAAAATGGTCAAAGTAGTAGGGACGTAAGGAGAAGAATCGCGCTAGGAAAAGTCTTTCACAAAGAGGAGGGAGTTGATGACACTGACGTTGAGTCAGGATACTAAGAAAAGGCTCGTCAAACCTTTAATATGGGGCGTAGTTATGTACGGTGCATAAAACGGTCACTGAAGTAGGAGGATGGATGCACATTGGTGGCTTTGGGGATGTGGGTGTGGAGAAGGATGTATAAGATGAAATGGACCGAAAGGAAAACAAATAAGGAATTGCTAGATATGGTGAGCGTGGAGAGGGGATTGTTGGGAGAAATTCTAAGGAGGTAGGAAAAATAGATGAAAGGGGTATTGATCGGCAGTGGGATGTTGAAGACGTTGATAGAGGGGAGAATGTTAGACAAACGAGGAAAGGGCATGAGCAGGATAGAAATGTTTGACGGATGAATGGAGGAAGGTAGTACACAGAGATGAAGAATCACATTATGTAGAAAGGGTTGCAGAACTGTGTTTTGTTAGGCGTCACAAAATATTTATTTGGTAGTGGTGCCCATCCAAAACCTACCTGAACCGGTAGATTACCTTGTAATAATATATTAATAAATGCATCAGAAGCAGTCGGGAAAGAATGTAATAAGCATTGCTGGGATGGTTCATCTGTGATCCGTGACTAACCGAATTAGGACCATTTCAATTAAGTTTACTGCAGTTCTTCATCTCTTCTAATCCTCCCATTCCCCTTTTCTTCATCCCTCAACTTAAAATTTATTTCTTCCTGTCTCCATTTCCCTCTAGTCGCAGTGGTTACTTCGGGATAGGCCCGAAGGCGCAATGAAATGGTATCTGATGTCATTCCCTGCGTGGACTTTGTTTTCTCAGAAGTTTCTGGTACCTTGGAAATCACACAGCCTTGCTTCAGTGGGGTGCATCCAAAGGTCTCACACGGGTACTGAGTTTCCTTTAGGGAATGGAGACATTATTGGTTAGAGAAATAAGAAAAATTTCAGTACCTCTCCTGTCGAACTTTTTATTTTTCATCAGTTATCACTGAAGATAGATGCACGTCAGTATATGAATTCCATCACATATATCCTTTTCCTAAATTTAAAGGTTGTAGGACAACGGTTGACGACTTCCGAACGGTAAAGGGGAGTGTCTCTTGGAAGCGTGACGTCTTCGTGTTGCAGACGTGGCGCAAAGTACATACGTATGTATTCCTTTCGAAGAACCGCAAATTACCGACTTAGTTTCGGTATTTCTCCGTACCCGTTCGAGTCAATGCAATTACCCAAACCGTCGTCGACGGAGAGCAAAGACTCGCTCGAGTCGGATGACGGAAGATAACAAGCGTGAATTCTGAGAGGAGGGAGGAGGGGAGATCTCGCGAGGAAAGAAACCGAGCAAAAGATGGAGAGGGGTGGAGGGAGGAAGAGGGGAGGAGGGGGTGTGGGTGGGAAGCGAGATGGAGAAACGCCACTGCGCTTGAAAGGATTCCGGCGTTGCATTCCCATGCGGATTGGCACGTCTCGGCAGCGCTCGACCACACGAGAGAGCAAAACAAAATCCAAGTAGGCAGCTAGGAATCCTCCACCTACATCCGGAAGGATTCCTACGGGAGCATTGGAATTCCTTGTACTGCTCAGGTTTCGTGCTTAAAAAAAGAGGACTGAAGTCATCCCTCAGACACTTCACATTTCCCCGGTGAAAATTACTTATTGTTACTTCAGCTGGTGAGAAGAAAGAAACACCTTGCTAAATTCCAAAAGTGCACGCTCTCTCATTTTCCAGGTCGCAATTTCGTATATTTTATCCTTTTCATTTCTTCTTATTTGGTGAAGGGAAGAGCAATATTTATATGAAAGAGTCGATTTTAGGATTTCGCTGGAAATATGTGTTTTAAGGTCTCATGAATTTATTTCGATTATCTTCCCGATAACGTCTTAGTATTATATTTTCTGTATGTACTCGTGTAACTACGAGACGGACACGATAGATTCAAAATCATTAATCTGTGCAGCAGAAGAAGATAAACATAGCCTTTCTACTACGGGTAAAAGAGCTGCATTCAAAGCTTTATTAAGCGGAAATGGCAATTTTTTAATTTGTTTTTATTTTTATTGTTCAATCATGCGTTCAAAATTTGGTATAATGTCGAATTTTAAATTTTGAATGAACTGATGTCATACAATTCTTGTATTTTGAATTTTCTCGTTAATTTTTATTTTCTGATAAATTTTATCATTTGTTTGATTTAAAAAAAAATTCTCAACAAACAACCTTAGCTTAGTTTGATTTTATAAAATATTTCCATTGGCCTCGGATGGAGTAACGTTTTTGAATAGCTGTTTTGTGGAAAGTAAATTTATTTTCCAAGCAAACTTTCGTAAAACCAATCAATATATTCTAACACATTGCAATTTCAACACATCTTACTCATATGAATACCCTTTTAACGGGAAAATTAAGAAACAGTCAATCAAAGATAGATGAAAGAATTTAGGCATTTTCCTAAAAAATTAATATTAACGTGTTAACAATTTAATTGTGTTCTTAGTAGATTAAAGATATCGCTTGGAAAAATGATTAGAAGTAGATCATCGAGGACTTAAGGTACCAGTACAAATAATTTGAACAGCTAATACATTAACTTTTGATTATCTGATGATAGATTTTTGAGGTTTTATTTAATTTCGAAAATATTGAAATAGTAAACAGACGCTCGCATAAGAGTTTTTGATTTTGAAAAATATTTTATAATGTTTGAGTCAGGATTTTGTGTTAACAGAATTTAAAAATTTCTGATATCAATTGATATTTATTTCGCAAGGCGACGCGTGATAAAATTAATTTTATTTTCACCGCAGCTTCTCGTTATTTGAAGTATTTTTAATGCCGTCTGAGAAAAAGCTTCCGTTTTGTGAGGAGAATACTTAAAGATTTATGTTATTTTGTACCAATTATTAATCGCGTTTCATGTTAGAGTCAGCTTCATTGTGAGTTACATGGCATGGCACGATTAATTTTAATTAGTGATCGAAATCCTGACTAGGTGGCTGCTACTTTAACCGCAAATGCGTTCCTCGTGATCTGATTATCTGAAATACGCGTGCCAGTAATAGGTCTACTTAATTTGTAAATCGAATTCTGTGTTCAAAAATTATCTTAGCTGGATTGAAAATCGCACCCCCACAGAGAGCACATAAGTACGCTTGGTAATGTGGATATCCGAATTCAAATTTTGTTTAAGCGATTCGTTGATGTCGAATCTCAGTTCAGCTCTTTAATATTTGAGACCAGTGCGCCTTAGTGCGTGCGCTCTCTGTCGTGGAATTGCCTTCCTAACGGCATGTTTTATAAATTGGGAGCATCGTGATTTATCAAGGAATATTTCGGTTCATTTTCCTTTTCCTTAATCGGCGGTCAGTGTCAGGTCTTTCGGTGGAAGACACGACACCGCCATTCAAATTCGATGTTTATATTTATTTAACTATATATCACTTGAGTGATTTTCATCAAAAATCTTAGACACTCTTTATTAAATTCAAAGTAAAATAAACTTAAAAACAGAAAAGAATTACGATGCAATATATTTGCTTAGAATTGGTAGGCTTTCGGATCGTTTTAGAAATCGGGATTCAGTAGCGATGGACTGGCTGTAAGTTTGAAACGCCAACCGTCATTGAGGGACCTTAAAGGAAGGACGTGTTCCAGAGTTAAAAAATAACGAATCGTTTTCAAAAAATTTAAGGCGCGCCCAAGCGGTTTCAAAGGTGAGCGTTCCAGGAATGCGAGGCAGTGAGTGACTTAATTTTCCTTGCCTTGAGAAGGACAGCGCGTGCCTACTCTAGGCGCAGACATTTTGCGACCCTGAGTTTTAGCCATTTGAGTAGTTTGGATCTGAGATACCCTTCTGTGAATGCTAGAGAGAAGTAGCATCAAAGAGGTAATAAATGTCCACAACACAACTTCAATTCGCATCTATGTCTACAGACTACCCCACAAGCCACCGTGATAATATTTGGCTGGGAAGAAGGGTTTAGAGTACCGGCTACACATGCAGAAATATTAGTTCATATCTTTCCTTCACCTAAGCGCATATGCAGAGGTCAGAAGAGGAGGGAATGACTCTAATTTGGCTGCAAGGGACGAAGGTTTTTTGTTTCCCAATAAATTTTGTAAATATTCCATATTTTCATGAATAAATCAATGCAGTTAAAACATTTGACCTTTATTTAATGTTATTCAGCATCGCTTAACTTCCTGTGTCGTTAAAGACATTAGAAAATAAATATTTCTTTAAAGAGAAACTAAATGAGTAATGCACAATCGTGATTTCTTTTTTCCAAACATTTGTTAAGAAAGTGTACTGGTTTTTAATCGTAAGCAGGTGCATAGACTATGCGTAGGAACTGTTTTGAAGAAATAATATTATTTTCAGACTGGAGTGGAACTGAATTCATGAAAAAACGTCCGTCGTTGAACTTCATGTCATGCCGTTCTCATTTCTCAAACCCTCTGCCATCTTTGAAATACCCTCGGAGTAATCACATCCCAGTGATTATTCGAAGGGTATAATTGTTCCGCTTATGACTCTTTCTCAATTAAATGATAATCAAAAAGGAATATGGGAAAACCAGTACAGTTGAAAGCGTAACATTTTCAGGAAACGCAAGAAACCTTTTATGATATCATTTTTTTGTGTTTAAAGAAAAACATGCAAGTATAAATTGTTGCCACGTATATCATTTTGGGTTAATAATATATAATCAGAGGTTAAAGCGGAACAGGTTTCATTTAAATGCCGTTTTTTATGCAAGAAATTTACAACCATAACATTTTTCATCGAAGTTTGTTTGAAATTAGAATTAAATAGTCTTAGAATTAAAAAGTCTATGTGGTTTTATTTCGAACTTTTGTAAAATCTGTAATTATAAATATAGTTTGATTTATTCGTTATCCATAGTAGCGTTGTCCATTGTTTAACAGCTGATGTTTTATTTGCCATTCACTGAGCGAAGGAGATTGTACAACAGTGATAGTTTAAGGAAACATGTTTTAGTATTCAAAGAGGAGGTGAGTTGATGGTTTGGGAGCAACTTGATCAGTATTGATCAGATCAGAAATCAGGCAGCACTTTTAGGAAAGCACAGGACAACTGAGTTTTATTTCAGCATCTAAGGGGGTATTATTTTGGAACCAAATTATTTTGGTAAATTCGACCACCTAGAAACAATATGAGAGATGTGTTCTTTCCTTGCACGGAAATTCAGTTACGGCAAAATCGAGCCTAAGCATCCTTACATATATTAAAAAAAGACTGGTGAACAATTCACGTTTTGAGATAAATCTATACTGAAATCGTAAGATTCCATACACACTCATACATCCCTTGGTACATCATTCAACAATTGACAAAGTAATTGATTCATTTATTATTTAGTCTATTACTTTATGATGTATATAGGCATTTATGTGTACGAGCGTTGTTGTTTATGTTGAATCTTTAAATGTAAATATGCACTAATAGTTTTATGAGCTAATGTATGGCTGGTGCCCTACCTCCTCCAGCAACACGACCGTTCAGCGGCTTTCGCTGTACATGTGTATAGTGTATTTGTGAAGTGATATTTTGAAAGCTTCCTGGACAGTTTAATCGAAAGTGAGCACTAGACGTAAGAGAAAGTAATTTAGATGGAAATAAACCTTTGGAAACAAATCATAAGGTGTCATTATATCAAGACTTATTCTCGGTATTCATGCCATTTACGAATCGTGGAAAAAAGCCTTCGCTGATTTATTATGATCATCATTAGCAAGGCAATATGTTGTTTCAAACATCTTTCCACCGTCAGCTATTAAATTTTAGTTTCATGAACATGAGTAGCACATGTATGTAGGTTATTAAAATTGCCAGCCTCATCAGATTTGTATCTTTGACTCACACTATTCGGCTCAACAGTACTCGGTAGTAATGGCGAACTTTTAATCAAAGAATCTGGCTTGGCAACTCGGCTAAACTGCGGCAACAACTCACCCATGTATATGAGTGCGTCTCTGACTGACCGCATAATCCCATCCAGCAGTAATGCATGTGTAAATGCACATCTCAGGTCTGCGCAGGAATCGTTCGCGGCGGTTATGGAAGGAGATGACCATCGTCGCCTTTTCCGCGGGTATCTCCGGTCGGCTGACGCCCGCCCAATATGCGTGGGCGGAGTCGGTGGGGAGGGAAGCGGCAAGCTTCGACTGCGGAGAGATGGAGTGGGGAGGGAGAGAGACGAGGGAGGGAGGAGATAGACCGTGAATCTCATGAATGGGAGGGCTCAATGGAGGGAGGGGGGTGGTGGAGAGCGAGCGGATAATCGCCACCTCGCCATCTCGATTACGGCTCACATAATGAGTTAAGAGCATCGCCGAACATCGTACCTTTTTTAAACGCCGTAATTGCGCGACTTGATTCCCGCAGTTCCGGACGCGAAGACACGATTGGTTGGACGCCGTCCACCTGTTAATCCGGTGCCTTTTTCCTTCTATTTCTTTCTGCATGCTCATTTTTTTCCTCCTTCCCTCTCTTCCTCGTCTCTTAAGCCTCTTGCTTCCTCGTCTCTGCAGCGTCAGTTCCGTTCTGCCCTCGGGTTCTTTCGATCGAGATATTATTTTTGACGTTTCCGTAGCCGCGTCACAATTTGCATTAGGCTAGTCATACGTGGTTTGTTTCCCTTAAACATTCATATTTAACTCATTAAATGCTTTTTATCGGAGGAAAGTTTAATCAACGAACTACACGATGTAATTGGAAATTAATGAGGTCGTTTTAATCGCTCGTTTAGTTACCGCTGCTGCTGAAATTATGGTTATCGAATTTCTACTGATATTATTTATTGTATATTAAAGGTTTGAAATCTGATTGCCTCTTCCTGGGCCTTTCGTACCGTTTCCATTCAATATTGAGATCACCCTTATATTAATTCCACCGGGAAAGTGTGGAAAAGAATATACATTGAAAGAATATACAAGAAATTGAAGAGTGACAATAACATTTTTGGGCATGTTACGCAACGCATATTTTTTATATACTGATAAAATTCATCATCAGGAGTGATCTACCGTTTAAAGATTTTGTAACTTTTAAAGTCATGAAAGGTAGTGTACGCTCCTGTGAATTAAAGTTCATCGTGAACTTCTTAAGCCCATGGCCCAAAATTAGCATTTTTTTCTCTTAATTATTTGTTTCATTAGGTCTTCCTGCTTACTATCGACTTTCATGTCGCCCATACTTTTTATTCCTTATATTTTTCTGCCGCGTTTGCCTATTATAGCATTCGTATCCCACTACTTGATATGTAAATGTATAAGCCGGTATCCCATCCTTTCATGGTCCAACATCCCCACCACCTTTCATATTTCCATCGTTCTTTCTCTTTATCTAAGTCAATCCTCCATTTTTCACTATACCCACAACATTATTTGATAATGGCGCACTTGTATACACATGTTACTTTTATGTTAAAGTTTCACTTATAGTCATTACAGTGTACGAAGTATGAGTGCGCTTTAACTCTCCTACTTTCCGCGAATAATTTACTTAGGTAAAGTATGCCTATAATACCATTTTGAAAAATGGGCAAGGATGGCGTAATTAGGTTATATATACAAGCATTTTTTTTCTCCTGCCAGATCGGCCTTTTTGGTAAAAATGTGAAGATGATAAAACCCTGCGCTGTGTTCGTCTTGACCTTTCAGCCTAGAGGACTGCAGTCAGTCAATTTGTTAATGTCGAAAGGAAAAGGTATAGAAATTATTAATGAAGGGTTGACTAGGGTTCTAATGGAGGTGTCGTACTAAATGAGGTTTCTAGAGTTAGATGCTCACTACCCCCACTCAGTGGATGTAAGGGTCACAGAACTCATCCCCTACCTCCACCTGGGGCCACTAGCCACCACTACGTCGAAAACCCATATGCTGAATTTTAAAAGCAACCCCAAGTTGAAAATATAGTGCTAATCCTTGTTTTGGAGTCCCTCAGTATATCTACATCTACATCTACATCTACATAATACCCCGCAAGCCGCCGCAAGGGCGTGTGGCGGGGGGTGTTAGGTCACCAACCGTAAAAACGAAAAATACCACATGCAAAAAACAACACGGAAAATTACACCCCAGCAGCGCACACACTCATGCAAAACTCCCTCCATCCAATACTCATGCAAACACATACACCGCAATATATATACGTTAGGAATAAGGAGTAGCTGCATTAAACATTTTGCATCCTCAAAACCAACGTTAAAATTATTAAAATAATCTCAGAAAGGAATACCAACTGAATTGGCATCAAATGAAAAGACATTTCAGGCGTGTTATGGTGGAATATCATGATTAATTAAAAATTGGCAATTTTCCACAAAAAATTTAATGCGACTGATTTCAATGTATCTTCAATGTAACATCAACTGACGATAATGTAGTTACATTGAAACCGGTCGCATTAAATTTTATTTCGTGGAAAATTGCCAATTTTTAATTAATAATGAAATGACTGCTAGGCTTTGCTGGTTAACAAAAGACTATTGGCATATGAGACATACGAGTACAGGTGAAAGTTACTCATTCTATAGAATCAGTCTAGCCGTCTTTTATCTCAACCTTCGGCGATATTCAATATACTACATGAGATATTGCACTCCGACAAGAAATGCAATTTGATACATTCCAGTGTAAAAGCTCTAATTGTCCGTCAAATGCTTTATTTTCAATATAGAGCGTCCACGTTAAAGACACCGATGCTATACCATCGATGGAAAGAAGGAGGTACACTGATAAATACCGAACATAAAAGTAAATAATATTCTATCCCAGAATTTTTGCAGTGTAGTCACTCCTTTTCAATTGAAATGAATCACTGCGGTAGCGACCAACAAATAATAGATAATACAAACCAATTTTTTTGCTTAGGCTTAGAGGCACCCTTAATGGAACAAAATCCGTCATTTTGTTCTTCGACTGAAACGCGGAAAACACGTAGACAAAGGGTTTCTCTCAGGAAAGTACGCTACAAATGGACAAGAAGGATGCACCCTTATGAAACTTTGGAAACTATTGACTCCGAGCTAGAAGAACAATGTGGGGGCGGAAGGAACCGGAAGCGAAACATGGAAGAAACAAAAGGGAGGAAACGATAAAATGGTAGTCGGATCTCGAATCAAAAGAAAAGGAAAGAAAACATATTTATACGGTTGGCTTTTTTGTGAGGGAATGCGACGTGGGGGAGCGTTTTGTGGGGTGCGTGCTGCTCGGGGGATGGGTTGAGGGGACGGAGTAGGGGATGAGCAACCCCACACCCCCTACAACAAAGCTTACCTCTCGGTTCCGTTGCCCCGAAACGAACGGTTATTAACAGCACCTCGGGGAGATGGAGGAGGCGGGTCGGTAATGAAATGCATGGAGACTTCATTTCAAACGCGCACCTGTTCGTCGGGTACAATTTCGCGTAGCCGGGAGATAGGGGATTCGGATGAGGTGGTGGGGGGTGGTGTTGAGTCTCATATCCCCCCTTCCCTTCCCCCGGGGGGACTACAGGGGGAGGGGGACTCTCTCTTGAAAGGTGTCAGGGAGGGGGGTGGGATTGGGTGCATGGGGTGGTGGACTTAGCTTTGTGGGATAAAGCGCCATGAGAGGCGGACGGGGGTTGGGGGTGGTGGTGTTGGTGTAAATGGCCTTCCGGTATTCACCCGAGAGGCGGAGTTTTTCGAAGAAAGGAAAAGGGAGGAGGAGGAGTCACATTAAAAGCGAAGAGAGAGCCTTTACAGGCATTAAGGAACGGAAACGGGATAGGTTGATGATGGGTGGAGTGGGCGGTGATTAGTGGAGGTAGTGGCAAGCAGGGTGGACAATTTAATTTATGCGTCCCCCTACACGTGCACCTATGTATAAATACATGCATGCACCTATGTACACTCATGCGTGCTCCATAAAGCTCAGGGTCGGAGAGTGGGAGATAGGCGCTTATACATTGTAACTCCTACCCGTGCCGTGGATGATGCTGTCCCACAAGCCGTCACACGTCGTTCTGTGGCGGGGCATGCACGGAGACGCGTTTACCCATTCGGAAGGAGCGTGCGTGGGTCGGAGTGAAACGGTGTACCGGATATTTTGCGATTTGCGTCCTCGGTATTTGTTCATGTTCGCACCGTTCCATTAATTACTCGGCCAGAAGAAGGGCAATGATTCATTATTTAATCGACTCGGCGGATGGGAATATCCTGAATATGAAATTGAAGCAAATATGAATCATGCACCAACTTTGTCAAAACCTTCTTCATGAATCTTAATAAATTAATGGCGTGGCTGGAATCTGTTGCAAATATAGCGGAGAATTATTTGATGCCATAATCACACTATTTCATACAGATCAATAAGTATTTAAAATAATATCGATGTGGTGAATTTCTAGATTCCCCTATTATGGTCTGGTTTAGTTATTGGCAACAAGGAGCAATATTTTTTGGGGTTAAATGATGACCTGGATTATTTACACTAGTTTCTGCAGAGATTAATTTGATCCTATGGAGAGTCCGTCCAAATCATGCCTTACCGTTGAATAATTTGAAATAATAAATCAAGTCTGTGGAAAATGACACTCTTTTAATGTGAACATAATGTGATAAATCGTTATTGTTAATATTGTTGGTTTCTCATTCTTAGGTGAAGATATGCTTGGTGTTCCGACAAATTTTTCTAGGCATAATGGTTAAATGATGAAAATTTAGACGGTACAGTGGCATATGCTACTACTACCACTTTAAACTTGTTTGGAATCAAATCTTATGGATAACTCGACGAGCAGACAAACCTTATTAAGTCTTCCGCTCGATCTTTGTTTTTTGGAGAAAAGTGTTTCTTCGGGAAAATGTGTTTGTTTAGTCGTTGTATCACTTAAAGTGTTCAGATCACTATTTTATAACTTACCAATAATTTAGTCGGCAATAAAATGGCGAGTATTAGGTGACCATTTATTTTCGAATGAGTTAAGTAGTGTCCCGCATTTAGGCGCGCGTGATGTGTTGAATATTAATTTTAGGCTTTCACTACTTCACGTCAACACGGTGGCGATTCATAAAGCGGCAATAATCGGGAATAATGTGACGAAATTTTCGCACAATTGTCTGTTTTTCACGGGTAGTTGTCTTCGTTTCTTTGGAGTACCTTTTTGAAAATCTAACAATTTGTTAACTCTCTCCTTTAGCCTATATTGCCATGACCTTTGATTACCATGACTCATTGCGGACGAGCTACAGGAATGTAGTCATTTCAAATGTTCCGCACCTATGCAAGTAATAAACACAGTGTATATCATGTTACTATCGTTGTTTGACGGCTGCTCGCATTCAACATAAAACTCATGGATGACTTCGTTGCTAAAAGGTGCATTTATTACCACACACGAAAGAATGGAGTTTTTTGTCTTCCATGCCTCAATTTGTCTGCATTTGTTCTAAGAAATATCGTTGCCAACCAGTTATACCAAACCATTTAGGAGGCAGGGTCCCCAGCTAATTAGGGAGCAGCTTTAGCGCTAAACAACTTTTTCAATGAAATTCCAGACGGAGGTTGATATCCTCACGGTATTATTCAATGGACCATTCCTGGTTTTTAAAAATCATATTTTGACATCTCGGCCAAACGACCTGTAACAGGTCTTAGACTGTTGTTATCAATGCATTTTCATGTTGTTTAATGTTTGTGTGCGGACATGAATGTGTTCCTCGAACACCTTGGTTTCATTTTTTTAAATTTCTGATAACTCTTTATTGAAGGCAAAGTAATCTTATCTCCTAATGTGCCTAACTGCAAAAATTGACAATTTAAATGAAGTCAGCTTAAGACCTCACTACGGCCGATCGTCAACCATGCTGCTCTGAGACCTTCCACGGAACATTTCAATAAGTGGAAAAGTGGTCCGATCAGTTATTTATTATGTTCGACTTCTACCACATCACGCCTGAAGCTACTCAATTTGTTCAGCATTTATCAGTTTCGTGACAAATTAGCAGTAAAATTTCAAACGTTACAAGTGTATGCTTGTATGATGGGCAGAAGGTATACGTGCCAATCAATGTGTACGGTAGGAATATGACAATCATGTGATGATGGAGTTCCCCCTTCTTATTTTTAAGTTCTGCATGACATGCCTTGTTTTGGTGGAGGCCTGTCGCATTAATGGTTTTGGTTCAATTTTATTCTATTTTTTCGCATTACAAGTAACCAGTTTGTCGGGTGAATTAACCCTTGTTTTGAATTGAGTCGTCCTCTGAGCATGAAACTTTGAACATTATTTGATAGATTTTTACTAAATATTTTCTCCTTTCTCTCCCATATCCTCCCGCATCACCTACCCTTCCCACCTGATGCTTGCACCTCCTGTCCCACACCTTTTTGGTAGATCACGGAGCATTTAAGTACGTCGAATTCGAAAAATTGTTACTATAAGAAGACGAGTGTGGCAGAATTTTACGGGAATCAGGGTGGAGGGCACTTGAGATGCGAAGAGAACAAGCAAGACTAAAGGCTTTTGGAAAGGTTCAGAACAAACGACTTTAACAATAAAACGAAAGGACTTATTATGGCTCCAAGCTATTTAATTAGATCAGGCCGCAAAGATAAGATAAGGGTGATAGATTCCATTACAGATAAATACAAATACTCGTTCTATTCCCGGACAATCAGGAATTATAATACGAGGGTCATCCGGAAAGTAGTACCCGTTCGTGCCGCATGAAGTGCCGACGACGCGAGTAGCCGCTGGACGAGGTCAGATAGCTTCAGTGGCTTGTCTGAGCCAAGTTGCGTGACGCTAGCATTGCCTGTGTTGTTTCTGTGATTGTTTACAATGTTTAAAAAAATTGAGAACGCCGCCAGTTGTGAAGTGAGGGCAGTGATTAAATTCCTCAATGCAAGAAACGTTCGCCCATGTGATATTCATCGCCAATTAAAGGAGGTGTATGGAGACAATGTAATGGACGAGTCGTCTGTTCGGCGGTGGTGTCGCAACTTCAACATGGGGAGGGGGAACACACACGACGATGAGCGTTCGGAGAGACCGTCTGTCATTACAGACCAACTGGTGAGCTCAGTTGACGAATTCGTGAGGAACGATCGGCGCGTCACAATTGATGACATCTGTGAGCATTTTCCCAATGTTTCTCGAACAATTGTTCATGAAATTGTTAAACACCATCTGCATTATGCAAAAATTTGTGCAAGATGGGTCCCTCGCGTATCTCAATGAGCTGGCGGCGAAGGACTATGCAGCAGGAATACAGAAACTTGTCACACGTTATGACAAATGCCTTAATTTGCTTGGAGATTATGTTGAGAAGTAGTTTAAAGTATCCTCTTTCAAATAAAATTTTTTATGTTTGTTAATATTTACTTTTGTGTCTTTATTTCACGAACGGGTACTACTTTCCGGATGACCCTCGTAGTAAGAAATCAACGTCACTCTGGAAATATTACGAACATTCCATTTACGAGCCAGGACAAGATAAAATGTTGCGTAGACATAAGGTATATTCGTAGGTGCATGAGTTTTATAGTTTATAGCATATTTATTTGCATACGTGTTAGTTAAAAATGTTTTCGCATGCATATCGCATTCGCATCTTTGGTTGTAGATTCGCATGAATTAGTTGGTTTTGCGTGTGGTTATATTCTCTTTTACGGCTGGCGACCTAACACCCCGCTGCTACTCACCCTTGCTGCGGCTTGCGGGGTATTGTGAAGATGTAGAAAATGGATGCTGTTCCGCTAGATAACTATCGATCAACATATTCCGTGAAGGGCACCAGTGTAACTTCACGCTCCCCGATGCCACTCGCATTCGTTCGCCATGAAAATGAAAGACGTTCGTAAACCATGAGAGGAACGAAGGGGTTACTGCTGCGGAGCCACCAACCGAACGCCGTAGTTGCATCGTAATATACATTAGCCAGCTGTGTAGCGATACGCTTACATATGTAAATATGAATGAATGCCATCGCTGTCGGCTTCTTACGTCCCCGTTGCATTCAGCTTGCAATTATCTCATAATAGCGCTCGCGTTATTAAGTGTAATTGGCCCGCCATTAAAAAAGAAATGAGACGAGAGGAGCGTTCAGAGGCGAGCGGCCTTTTTATTCCACTCGAATCAATTAAGGCGATAGCGTCGGAAGTACGCCAGGGCGCTCGCTCATTGGAAGTGAGAACTGCTAGTTGTGGAGAAGTAGGAGGGTGATGTGTGGCTGGGGGGATGGGAGGTGAACTTAACGGCTTGAAGGTGTCCGCTTAGAATCGCCTCGAAAGTGAAAGCGAGGGAAAAAAAGGTTGGGTCTTAACCATAGCCGTGCGACTCGTTTCGTGGAAGTGGTTCCGACAATAGGGCAACAGGTTACGCGTCGTTTTATCAGTCTGCTAAAAAGAGGACCCTTATCGAGTCGATTTTGAGTGACTTCTTTGAATTTTGGACGTCTTCTTCATCCCTGGATTCCAGGTTGCCTTCTTGGAGGCTCTGATTTACCCTCATCAGAAAAACCTTTAACAGTCACGCTCCTCAGGGTGGGGATGGGAATAATTTGCCCCTTTATAACCGTTTTGGGAGTCGTGTGAATTGGTCATGGGTATTTTAAAGGACTGGAGTGAGTTTAGATTTTTTTGAAGGATTTTGAAACAATGATTTATGATTTAATAAACTGTCGCTGATTTGCTGCCATATTTAATGGAAAATGATGCGAGATCTTCTTTTTTTATATATCATACTCATGTAAAAATGTGTGCAGATATCGAGTGCCTCGGTTGCATTAACCTGTAGTGAAATGGAAGTGCATTTTTGTCTTTAAAATCTGTAAAAGGAAAGGATTTGAATAGATAATTAGCTTCATATAAATGACTTCCTGATGCCAATAAGATAACCTCATTTTGAGAATTCATTTTCCACGAAATGGCTTTTATTTTTCCTAGAAATACCGAGTGATTTCCGACAGAACTATAAAAAGAAATGATAGATTGTTTTTGCGATAAATGTTAAAAATGATTCGATCGTAAAATCTATGCAGTGTGAAGAATTCGTGGAAATAAAAATAAAAAGTATGGTATACATGTTGCAGAATGGAGTTCTTAGAAGAGGGAACCGTCCGTTTCCGTAAATCGCTGTAAACAGGAATTTTATTTTTCTTGGCTCCGTGATATTATTGCTCACTCATAAATTCCCCGCGATCTTAAAATGTTTCTGAAGCTATGACATAGGTGGACAGACCCTGGGCGTTGTCTTCCATACTTCCATGGAGGTAATAATTTAGGATAAGGAAATATCATTAACCATTTCATTGACCAAGTATATCAGTTAAGTAAAATCATGTGACTTTTTCTAAGTGGTAACTACGCAAAATAATTACCCTGTTTGCTTTAAAAAACTCCGTTTGCTTTAAAAAATGTCTTTCTTTTAACAATAATTTCTGATCTAAAATTAAATTACCTAACATACACGCATGCATAAGTTACAAAAATCTTGGGAATAATAATTCTGGTGGCCGGTTTTTCCCACGATTAAATAAATAGGTGTTCAAATATACCTTTTGATTTATTTGGATGTTCCCATAGTAATCATGTTTAGAAATAATTTTGATTGATATTAAAATATGAACAATTCTAATTTTTTGTACGATTGAAATTTAAATATGGAATCGGGCTGTCCCACGTTCACTTTCGATTCCGCGAGCGAAACATTTCTCGTTCTACCCAATGTATTGCACAACCACATACTCCAAAGGGCGTCAGTCAAGAGCCAAATAACTCGTTCGGTAAATTTAGTCCTTCCTGCTAACAATACGTTTATTAAGCATAAGTTGTTTGTTAACGATACGAATGTATCATATGTGATGACCCAAAAGTAAATTCTTGTTTTAGTGGCTCCGTACAGTAACTTTTAACGGAGTCATCCGCTAATATGCATTTCAATGCAATAATTTCAGAGTTTAAAAATTATTCGCCTTGACCGAGATTCGAACCCGGATCCCTCAAGGTCCGGACGAGTGCTTTAGCAAGTTAAGCTATTGAGGCTTCATCTTTAAGTTTGAAATGTTCTAATCTACGTGTATCTAAGGCAACCAACCAGTTACATTCCATCTTAAAACAAACCCAACTAGTCCATGGACAAAATCCGGAAAAGACCTGTTTATTTTTAAGTAGATACTGTGATTCTACTGCCATTAAATATTGATTGACGATAATTGGACATATCCAATGCGGTGGTCACGTTGGACTGTAGAGGTTAATAGTGTAGTTGCGACCGAAATTGATCGTTTTCTAGTTTGTTTTTATAGTACACAGTGAACAATCATTTAAACGGGATACTGAATGCGCCGGACAAGCAGAACGCAGATGCCACGCGATTTCGCATGGGCACAGTCCTGTTATCTCAAAAGACCCCGCTCATTCAAAATCCGGTCCGCAATAAACCATTACTTTCTCGCCCTCGCTCGGCGGTCAAGCAGAAGGAACAACAATAATACCGGATTTTTTCCGCTCGCACGACTATATTTTCTCCCCAAAGTTCTCTCTCGCCTCCGAGGTCGTCGAGAATTCCGACCACTTGCTTCAAGTTCCCCAAAAAACGAATTTAATTGCACAGAAAATCCACGAATAAATATGTCGAGATTCCTTTCCCCCGCACTAGTGGTTTTCGCTGCCGCGAACAAATTGTTAACATCTCAAGGAAGCATGGTGTACAGATAGGCAACTCTTTTTTTTCCTTTTTGATTCCTGCACTTGCTAATTATGCCAGGGTAATGATCAGCATGGGGCCGCATTATGCATGAATTTTTTATTGCAGTTCCTTTAGAGAGGTATTCGTAATTGTTATCAGATGGTTGGCAGACTTGGCTGACGTTGCGTGGTGAATACGGTTTTAATGAAGAAGTAGGTTTCTTTGAAATTGTTAGGCCTCGGCGTTGCACCAGGACCATGGCATGAGGCATTACTTATTATTACGTGATAGCATATTAAATTATATATATTTTCGAGCTTCAAACCCCCCTTCAAGACGACTGGGCCGTTGGTGAGTGACCCAGCCGTCTTGAAGAAGAGTTTGAAACCAGAAAGTTATATGCGAGTGTTTCATATTGTTTTTTTTCTAAGTTTCCCTGCGACATGCCCTGTTCCGAAAGCTTAAACTTTCTGAACTGTGAGTATCCTTTATCATCTATTTTATTTTTGTGTTCTGTACAGTCCAAATGTTATATTGCTCTCGTGAGTGCTTCTACATCATCGAGATAGATATATATATATATATATATATATATATATATATATATATATATATATATATATATATATATATATATATATATATGATATATATAGTGTATATGATATATATATATATACAACTCTTGTAATCACACAGTGTCCGCTAGCCAGAGCAACCTGGAAACTGGAAAATGAATGTCAATCATCTATTCAACCAAGGGTAAACTTAGATAATACGAGTTTCTCTGCCTGTCATTTTAAACTGCCTTATATTCGACTAAAAGTCTCGCAGGTGGCGAAGCAAAGGAATGAGAATTATTATTCTTTGCTTTCATTACTGTTCAAACTATTGTGGTACATTAACTGATTGAGTTTTTCATATGAAACAAAATGTTTGTTCATCGGCTTTCTATTTACCTCTGAAATCTTTTTTGTGTTCGTGAGCGATATACAGAGGCTAATTTGGCTGACGCAGACGTTGATTGATGGCACAATTAATTTCTTCATGCGGCTCTAGTGGTGCCCTCACCACTCTTGGCATTCTCGTTCAGGTCCGTTTTTTTGTGAAACCGGCAGAGAAAACAGAAAACACATTTGATAGAAAACAAAAAAATACTCGGAATGCAACGGGAAACTCAGGACATTTTTGATGGCCATACATCAGATATCCTATTACGGTCAAAATCTAAATATTTAACTGAAAACCTCCAGGAAGGTGTGTGGCAGGAGGTGTAGGGTCACCAGAAATTAAGAGTGATTGTTCATTGATGATTAATAGCATTCGGAAAGTACAATCTGTCGTAAATCTGTTTAATTTATGTCTCTCAGTTTCTCGTGTGTCACAAAGTCTAAAAGCTCAACGTGTGACTTAATTCTGAGCCTCCCTGCCAGTGAAGTGGTAACTTGTTTCTCTGGGTATATGAATGTGTGCCAGTGTGGCGTTTGAATCATTTTTTTCTTTAATTTAGTCGTAATAAATGGGCTGTAAGTTTAGCATCAGAGTTTATCTAATGGGTGTTATCTTTTTTCTAAAAACCTTCCTTTTGTTTGGTTGAAATTGGTTTTCATCGAAGTAGAATCCGGAAGATTGAAACGCGTGTCTTCTTGGGACACCCTTGTTTGCTCTAAATTTCCTTCGCCCCTATCTAAACTTCTTGGCCTTAAGAATTGAGGATGTGTTTTTAACAAGAGAATAAATTTATGTGTGCGTTAGTGCCTACTAGTCTCACACAGGTTCTTAGATTATCCCATTCCTTATAACCCGCTCAAAAAATGCAAATTTAAATTTAAATCAGTAACTGGAGATTCAAGTTTTAAAAGATCTCATTTTGCTGATATCTCATCTGAGTATTCAATATGGTTTCTGAGAATGGTTTAATTTTTTTTATCGCCGCCCCCATTACGCCACCTCTGATATCGAAAGGGAGCAGAATGCGCAAAATTCTATTTGAAAGCTGTGGATTGTCAACCCAAACATCATTCTGTCCCAACTGTAACTTTGCTAAGTTAATCTCAATTTCAAATTATATAGAGTAAATCCAATTCCAAGATAGAAATCAAATCACAGTGGCTGCTTTTGCTCTGTTACAAATATTAAGACCAAATTAAGAGGGGTTGCACGTAACTAGGAAAAATTAATCATTGAGGGCAGAGAGGAGATATTCGGTGGTTGTTTTTACCTGTTCACTATCACTTATTTATCTTAGAAATTAATTGTGAAAATTAAACAAATCTTCAGAAAAATATATATTTGAACAAATATTGACCTGTGGCGAATAAAAATAGTGCTAAGAGTGCGAAGAAAATTGTTCATCTTCAAAGTTCCTGTAGAAAAGTAGTGGTATTTCCTATTCATGCTATCGCTGAAGGTAGCATACGTATTAGCATGCTAATCCCTACCCTGCTATTTAAATATAGTGCATCACAGTTACCCAATACCGAAAAAGAAGCTTGATAATAACAGAAAGCAGCTTGATTGTAGCGGCTCTCTTGCTAAATGTATATACATCTACTTAATACCCCGCAAGCCGCCGCAAGGGCGGGGGGTGTTAGGACACCACCAGTAATCTAGTAGTAGTAGTAGTAGTATTAGGGGAGGCGACCGACAGCTAAGTTCATTTGCGCCATAAGGAATGGACAGGGAAGGATGAAGGGTGGAGAGAAACCCGGCGTCGGCATTAACCTACTCTTTACGAAAGGCGCCAAGGGGTCCGCAGCTTAACGTCCCATCCGACGGACGGCGTGCTCACTCAAAGTGCCCTCCACAAAGCACCTCAAGTAGGGATCTAGATACCTCTGAAAATATTCAACACCGCCGGGATTTGAACCTGGGCCTCTGGGTGGGAAGCCAGTACGTTAGCCCCCGCACCATCTCGATCCCCACTTACCATCTACCAACAGGCCATCTACTTCTCCATCTTTACAGAACCAAAAAGCATGTACTTGCACTTCGTGGACGTCCACTAGTACGGCTAGTGTAGTTAAAATTATTACTATTATGTGAGATTCCCACCATTTTCCGCCTGAAACTGTTATTTAAAAATAGTTACTAATAAAAAGAGAAGTACTGGCAATATAGATGCTAATAATGAAAGCCATTTGATAAGTACTCGTCCAAAAACACACGCTAAATTACCGTCAGACATAGTTACGGCTGTCATTCAAAATAAAAGTACCGTATAGTTCCAGTTTCAGGCTTACCTTTGTGGGAATTTACCACATTGGAGAGAAATGATAATTGATCTGAAGGTGACCTGAAGATGATACGACGTGTTGAAATCCGGGTCGTATGAATAAAAATACTATTTTAGCAATCCTAATTGTTAATTACCAATTCTCTCCAAAATAAAAGTGATTTATCTTTATGAGAAAAACAACATTTGCACTTTTCCACAGATCTATTTGTAACGTAGAACGCGTTTCAATTCATCGAACCATGGTCAGGTACATGACCTTGTACCTGAAGATGGTTCGGTGAACTGAAGCGCGTTTTAAGTTACAAATAAATCTGTGGAAAAGTACCAATTTGTTTTTGTCATAATGACGAAACTCCACTACATCTAGTTTGAATCTGACGAATATAATTTTTCTTTACTTGGATTAAACTGTAGAAGATTCAAAACTAATACGTATCTACACACTACTTCGCAAGCCGCCGCAAGGGCGTGAGGCGGGGTGTAATACAGCGGACCTCTAGCATACTATATAATCCAGAGCTATAGGCGCAGAAAGTTGGCTATCTGGTGATATAAACAATCGCGAAATTTTCCCAGTTCATTTCACCGTTTCACCGACGGCATGGACGTGAGAAGCCCGGAGAAGGAGTTTTTGTGGTAGTAAAAATTATTTTTGACAGAAGACCCTGCGTATGGGATAATAACAATATAGAAAGTGTTTGGTGCTCTTTATTGAGATCTTATCAACCTAAGATAAATGTCCCTTCTTCTTCGTTCCCAGGCTTCCAGACTCAGACGTTCAAACACTTCACGTACTCAACAAACAAATGGATCAATTTATTAGTGAATTAAATACCAGCATTACCATAATTGGCAGTGACTTTGACCTTCCCGTTATAGATAGAGACTACAATATCGCTTAACTTGTTCTTCCCTCTGATAATCAAAAGTAATTATAAGAAGACATAAAAGTCATTATAGAAACAGCAAAGACAATCAACTTATAATCAAGATCAAAGGCTGCGTATATATATATGGTACATTCGGGGGCGTATATGCATTTGTATGTCAGTTGCTGGTATACGAGGTCAGTTGCTCGTATTTTTTGCATGTTCTTATGTTAAAATGGCTTTTACCTGAATATACACGTCTGTGTGGGTGTGCATTGGTATTTTTTTGTTTGTTTCGTATGTGGTTGCATTCCATTTTACGGGCGTTGTCCTTACATCCCCCCCCCGCCACACGCCCTTGCGGGGTATTGCGTAGATTTAGATGAATTTGATTTAACCAGAATTAAACACTCTTGTTTAATTCTTTTCATGTCTTCTCCAAGTTGTATTTTGTTCACACGGCCGTAGTTGACACCATTTGAATCATCTATCCCCACGTATGATGCCGTCGGAAAATACCGTTCCTTTCGCATGTTTTCAGAAGTAACCTAATATCCATTATTCTTTCCCTGGGAAAGGATTATGCACCATGAATGATGCAAGACCGCTCAATTCGTATAAATACCGCATGCTCATGCCACAGGGTGGAAAGGAATGGTATGAATAACGGAGATACAGAAGGGAGAAAAATGCATGTACGTGAAGCTGGAAAAGAATAGGTCTTTTAGCTTCATATTCCGCGTCGCGAAAAATGTACATTTTTCTTTCGCTACATAGCACGAGTGGGAAAGCCAATACGCTAGCCAGGAGTGTACTTACAACCGTGGGAATAGGGTGCAATGGTTTCTTGAAGAATTTTTCTAGGAGAAGGTTTCTCGAGAATTGAGCTTGGTTGGGCTAGAAAACATCTAGGAAGATTTTAAAGAGAAGTTTTAACGGTTGAAATCTTTATTTCATTTCCATAACTGGTTCACTTCGGGCTGCCATTTGATCTCACTTATTAAATACTGGTAGAATGGTTAATCGTCGCACATCTTTATAAACGGCTATTTTTAATGGTTTATTAATTTAAATACAAGCCTGAGTTTAATGATTATAGTTGGCGTTCAATTGACAGCTTTCGTGGCACGTGGAATGAAAGAATATATTTACGTTCTATAGTTTCCCAAACTCGATTTTTACATCTTGAGGTTGACAGAGACCTGATTTTACGCAGGTCGGATATGAAAATTTAGTCTGGAAATATATCAAGTTATGTTCCAAAGAAACTGCGGGAGATGCCGCAACAGTAACTTTTAACGGAGTCATCCGCTAATGTGCATTTCAATGCAATAATTTCAGAGCATAAAAATCATTCGCCTTGACTGGGACTCGAACCCAGATCCCTCAATATCCGGTCGAGTGCTTTAGCCACTTAAGCTACCGAGGCGTCCTCTTAAACTCTGAAATTTTAATAGCCTCAAAATTTCAGAGTTTAAGAGGACGCCTCGGTAGCTTAAGTGGCTAAAGCACTCGACCGGATATTGAGGGATCTGGGTTCGAGTCCCAGTCAAGGCGAATGATTTTTATGCTCTGAAATTATTGCATTGATATCAAGTTATGGTTTAATTCCAATGTAGAATGTTTCGATCATTCTCACTTAGAAGTAAGTCATTTTAAGTTCCGACTTTTTTTCTGGCGAGATAAGACCCCTTAGAGTAATCTTGAAAGAATTTGCGAAACCGCTCCTTCAAAAATCATGCAAAGTGGAAAATATTATTATCTCGGACTTTCTGATTTTTGGAGCTGTAGCAAATATAATTTCTTATAGACTATTTACACATTATGCTCAATATACACTTAATTACAAATAAGTGGAGATATCGATAGTGAAGGGAGGAAATTCTCGTGTACCCAAAGATCACCCAGCTTGACCGAAGCTGAGTGCTCTTTGTGTACAGGATCTACCTCGGAAACCGCGGACGGTGCACAATAAACATTACTTCCCCCACCTTCACCCGGATGAGTGTGTTCTATCCCCGTTCGGGTGGATTATGCGGCTATTTAATTTGTACTTCAGCCGTTAATTTCGTGAGAAATGCCTATTCTTTTTACCCCATTTCCGAAAATATTCATTCTAGCCCATCCACAAATTATCCGCTCTGCTTTCTCATTTTTCTTCCGTCCACAACTTAGTTGTCTTTTTAAATTTCCCGAGGCAGCTCTTCGTATCCCCCAACCCATAGGAATGTAGATATGAATTCAGTACCTTTAGAAATGTAGGCGGGTTCACAGTATAACGCTTGTTTGTCTTGCACTTCATGCAGATCTGTGCTTTCCATTCTTTCCCACACCCACATTTCAAGAGATTCAATAATCGCTCTGCATGCATTCGTCTTCTCTCATCAAACAACCATGTCTTGCTTCTCGTTGATTTTCAAGATGTTTAATCTCCTCCGAGAAACTATTCTTGTCAGCGATGTCCCTGGCTCGTTGGAAGAGTGTATTCAACACTGCTCGCCTTTGGGTTGGGTGGTGGTGGCTCTTACCGTTGAGGTACAGCCCAGTGTGCGTCGGCTTGCGATACACCCCATGTCCGAGTGTGCCATCACTCTTTCGTTGAACCAGGATACCGAGGAACGGGAGTTTGCCGTCAATTTCCAATTCCATGGTAAAGGAAAGGAGAAGAGAGAGGGAAAGAAGAACAGTTTGTCGGAGGAGATTAAACATCTCAAAACCACCTTTCGCCAAAATGGATATAGCGGACGCGAAATCTCTCTGGCCCTAAAAAGGGCCTTCAACCCGCTACCACGCACGATGAAGGAGGAAAAAGAAAAACCGATAGCAAGGGCCTGCCTGCCGTACGTCGCCTCGATCTCAGGTAAAATATCCAGGATACTGGCGAGGCACAACATCGAGGCTATCCACAAACCACCGGGAAAAATTAGAAATTTGCTCGTCAGAGCAAAGGACCCTATTGGCCTAAAGACCCCAGGCATATACCAAGTCCCGTGTGCCTGCGGAGATGTCTACATCGGAGAGACGGGGCGGACCATTGAGACAAGATTAAAAGAACATAAAAGGAACCTTCGCCTGGGACAATTGGAAAAATCAGCCATCGCCGAACACAGCATTGCGATGGATCATTCCATCAATTTCAATGAGACGAAGGTACTTGCACGCGCCGGTGGTTACTGGGACCGAATAGTCAAAGAATCAATTGAAATTAAAATGGCAGGACATAATTTCAATAGGGATTCCGGCTATTCCCTCAGCAATGCATGGAAACCGGTGCTAAACCAAGTAAAGAAAGGAAGGAACAGACCACAACTGCCCGGCGACCAATCAGGAGGCCCCCCTCCTCGGGCCAATCACAGGTCACCTGAGGCGTGAGCTCAGGTATATAAGACGGCCAAATACGGAATGGCAGCCATCAACCCTGAAGACGATGCACGAGTCGGGCATCGAAACGTCGGCCAATATGGAACCCTTGACCCGGTGGAAGACCCGAGAATCCTTCACGAATCAAATACGCCGGGAAAGCACCAGATCTTACTTTGGAGTGAGTGTTGGATGAAGGGATTTTTGCATGAGTGTGTGCGCTGCTGTGGGTGTAATTTTCCAAGTTGTTGTTTTGCATGTGGTATTGTTCCTTTTTACGGGTGGTGACCTAACACCCCCCGCCACATGCCCTTGCGGGGTATTATGTAGATGTACTCTACCTCAGCCTCGAAAGTGTCATAGGAGAGGGGCGTGTTGCAGGGGGTATATCGCTACATCTGCACTTACTCTTCGGCGGTAATATCTATATTGATAGAGGAGAAAAACTGAAATTGATTCGCAGTAAAAAATAGTACTCTGCATTAAAAAAAATATATTTCTTTAATGCTTGGCGTAAAATGGACTCATATTATATCCAGACGGCTTTTAAGTTCCTGTCCTTACAATTAAGCGCGATAGTAAATTTTACTCGTAAAAATCCAAGTTTTGGCGTTACCTTCCGACAAATGAAAACAGCGCAGCGTTCGTGACATCTGTTCGATTCGTTTAACCTCACGAAATGGACCCTGAAGAGACGTGGCGGTTAAAACTGGAACAAATCTTGGAAAACCGGTACCCAAGGACAAGCCTTAACCGCGGTAGAACACCCTCGCTGAAAAAGAATGTACAGGTGGACAACCAGGACGAAGTGGACGCGTACGAAGGAAGGGCTGGGTTGGGTGATGATCAAAATCCGCAGACGGCATTACCAGTCGCCATTGTTAGAATGTATTTTATATAATGGTGGACTAACAAATGCTTTTGCAACCCTTGCTAGGAGGAAGTGTGTGGTTAGAGCGTTGCCGGTTGCGGAGAGTGCAAAGCTTCAGTAAATTAATGGCATGCTTCAAGTGGTAGTGGAATTTCGCCTTCTTGCTTTTCAAATTCCAACTTGCTCGTTATTGAATAGATTTCTTGCAGCATCCTATTGTTCAATTATTTGTTAGATGATAGTATATGTATTTGCATGCGTGTAAAATAAAAGGAATTTGGCATGAATGTATGCGCCACTGTGTATATGGGTTTGCATGTATGTGTTGGTTTTCAATGAGGTTTTACTCCTTTTTACCTAACACCCCCCGCCACACGCTCTTGCGGCGGCTTGCGGATTTTCATGTAGAGTAGATATGTCTTTGAGCCCGCAGGGAGATCTCTCCATCTACGCTAGTAATATGCTGGATAGTAAAATGGTGCTGGACGGTTGGGTTACCTATTTGCGCGCCGATAGTCCGTAGAAGTGGACCCCT
Organism: Hetaerina americana; assembly: GCF_022747635.1. NCBI lineage: Eukaryota > Metazoa > Arthropoda > Insecta > Odonata > Calopterygidae > Hetaerina > Hetaerina americana. The sequence goes on from NW_027287316.1 coordinate 19,539,675, forward strand.
ATCAATACCCGAACAACTATTGTTCCTATTTATTTATGTCCTGGTGACTTAACACCCCCCGCCACACGCCCTTACAGCGGCTTGCGGGGTATTGTGTGGATCTAGAACTACGACATTTCATACCTGCATTTAAATACGTATTAAGTCATATAAATATTCTCGTGCACCCAAACATACATGCTTACATGCATCGTTTAAAAATTTAAAAATCATTACAATTTTTTATTTGAGTAAATATATTCGGTTTTTTTGGTTAGATTTTGTTATGATTGCGCATCGTGCGAAGGAAGGACGAATACGTGAATGTCTGTGACGGTGTCTACCACTCTCTTATTTTATCCCGGTGGTCAAATCAACGTGCCGGGATAATTTGGCACCATAATAATTCCCTCAGTGACGCAAGAAAACTCCGGGTATTCTCAGGTATCCTCCACCTTTTTAACAATCTATGTCGTGTGTTCTCTCATCGTTTATCAAGAGGCCGCACCGCCCCCTTTCCACGCGGCTTTTGGTTGATCACGGGGTGCCAGGTGTATGAGGAAATAGAGTAAATGTATGTAGAATGACTGGTGACCTACCACCCCCTGCCACACGTCCTTGCGACGTCTTGCAGGGTATTGTGTAGATGTAGATGAGGCTACCAAACGATTTCCTCCAGTATATCCTTCACGCCTCGCATCACCTTTAGCCAAAGTCCGGCGGTTTTCCTGTGAACCTTTGGCAATACCTTAATTGAAATGTCTTTCCCTTGGATCCCAAATACTTGCCCCTTATTTCAAATGTGACCTGACTAAAACGAACTTTCTCATAGCTTTTTTATTGCATTTTTCTACTATCCCGTCTAATGAAACCAAGCATCTTAAAGGCTGACCCGCTTTTTCATCTTACGTGTGAACCACATTACACGGTCGACGTCACAGTAACAAACCAAGAATTAACCTGCTTGAACATCTTTGCACACAACAGACTACATATCTCCCTGCTCAAGCTATTTAGTACCATTTCGGGAAAATATATTGCACACTAATAGATATACGAATGGAAAAATTATCTATAAAAAATGAAAACAGCAAACTGATGAAAGGATGACAGCTTAATGAAGAATAGAACGGGGTGAACAAAGACGATTGGACAAAGACATCTAGTGATATGAATTCGACATAGTAGAGGAATACCTGTTGAAAAATAAAGCACCCGATGAATGCATGATGAATATCCAAAGGTGCTCGGAAGTAGAGCTTATGACATTCCGGGTGAAATATTTTACAACATCTACGCATGTGACGTCAGAACCAAACTGAATTGGGATTTGTTTTTCATTCGCGCGATTCGGTACAACAGTAGGAAGCATAATTTAAGAAACCAATAATTCCGGTGATGACCAGTGACGGAGCATTACCCTGATTCTAGAGTCACGTGTTCAGAATGCTAGCACGGATGATCTACCCGAGATACAAGGATATCTGCATCTGCTTAATACCCCGCAAGCCGCCTCAAGGGCGTGTGGCGGGGGTTGTTAGGACACCACCCGTAATTAAGGAAGAGAAAAAAAAACGAATCCATCATCCGGATACATCATCTAAATCTACATAATACCCCGAAAGCCATCGCAGGACGTGTGGCAGGGGATGGTAGATCACCAGCCATTCTACATATAATCCATCTACTTCATTATGCACCTGGCACCCCGCGATCCACCAAAAACCGCGTGGAAAGGGGGCGACCGAACGCCAATCATGCAACATGCCTATATAGGATAAATGGAAGACAACCTGTGGGAAAGCCAATGAAGATTAAAAAGGGAAATAAGAAGGGAACAATGGAGGCCATCGTAGACTTCAGGATGCTGCATGACGAGACATTTTATGTGTAATAAGACGTCGAAGACCTTGACAACGTCGAAGAGGTGAAAGATGTTGAATTTGCTAGAATAGTTCAAGGGTCACAGGTGAAGAAAAATCTGCCGAATCAACCAGGATCTAGAGACACAGTGAAGGTGAAATGTCTGAGGAAGAAAATTGAAGTTGGAATAAATAAAGGAATTAGATAAGGTATTGCTATTATTGCAATCTCTCATCAGCATTATTCGATACATATGCTTGAAAGAGATGACACAAGGGATGGGCATAAGAAGTATTAATGCGCATGAGAAAATAACATTTTTTCCTGAACATTGTATTGCTCCCAGCGTTAAATCACTTCATTGCTACCTCCTAATTTTCTATTGACGTCGATTTTTCATTGGTTTCCTTTTAGATACACTATCTATTGCTTTACTTTTTCCGTTCTTTAAGATGTCTTCGGTCTCTGATACTGCTTAATAATTACATGACAAAAATTTTATTTTTAACCCTGGTCCTGTAACGAACTGTTTTATTCTCAGTTCCTCGATGGATAAAGTAAGTGCCTATTAAGTGCACGAAAACTTCGAAACGCAGGTCCAATTATTAAAAGCAAGAAAACTTCTTTCGTAGTTAAGGTACTACGTGACCACTTGGGGTTAAAGTTTAGAGGCCCCTTGGATTTTCCGGAGATAAGTTCCATGCATCGCTGCACTCTTGTCTCTTCTCAGGTAATTGACTCCTACTCATACTTCGCTCAGCTTCATACTCGCATTTGACATCGTAAAAATGTCGGTTTATCGACATCTTCATACACTTTTCAAGTGCTGTACTTGAACACTGGTTATGCGTGTTTACTTTTACAATTTATTGTAGCTCAAGTAACCTCTCTTGATACAAACCTTGGACGGTGGTAATTAGCATGTTGCCTAGCAATCCAAGGCGGCCCATAAGCTCTGGATTTGTGGTTTGAATGTATTAAAAGTTGAAACCTTCCATTGGCTTCGTAACGTCAGTAAAAATCTAAGTGGGGGATTGTGTTCAGATCATCGAATTGAAAATGATCAACCTGTAATTATGTTTTAAGAGTTTTCCCACGCCATTTTCAATTCAGTCTCTCAGAACGTCCCCAGATAAATGAATTGGAATTTTTATTCCGTCGTAAAAAAAGCGGTCCTCTTGCAAGGGATAATCGACGATTTAACACATTCCGTCTTTGGCTGGCGTTTCGCGTCTGGGCCACCGAATATTATACGACGCACACACCACGAGCGCAATAAAGTAATAACCCGACGGCGAGTAGCCGGGGGGGAAGGAAGAGGCGTCGCTTAAGATGAAGGGGATCGGCGGCGTAAAACATTCCAGAGGGACAAAGAGGGGGGACCCGGCAAAAGCATTATGTCCCGGCGTTCAAGGCGATTCATTTATGACCGGGCTGTCGCTCGATCATTCACCGGACGGTTGCTCCTTTTTGGGAACCGGTTTCGATCCCTAAGACCCTCCGAATCCGCGAGGTTACGTCTTTTCGATTAAGATGCGGGGGAAACGCGAGATAGGGCTCGAATTTCAAGCGAGCAGCGTTAGGGGAGCACGCGAATCACGTGAGGGTGTATGATTCTGTTTACGCAATGTCTGTATACTTTGGCTCCCCTCTCGGTGACCTACCTCCCGGGTGAATTGTCACCCATATGCTATAACGATGGTGAATGATCACATGAGTCACCTTGAAAATTAACGGTCAACACTCGCGCATACGTTTCCAGATGAATTTTGGCAATAAAGGGTCAAAAATTTACAGTTAATTAGTCATGTCTTATTGTCTCAGATATGAGGCGTGTATCCGGCATCGTATGATAATCCGACCCGATCATTGCAGTCGCTGATAAATTTGCCGATTGACCTAAATTTTTCCAACAAGCCCTAAACTTAGGAATCAAATCCCACCGAGTTAAATGTAGTGCGTTTCATTGCGCTCAAATCACACCGTGTGATTCGTGTTATGCCATTTTGGTGGGTTGCAGTCGGGTTTAGCTACATCTACATACATAATACCCCACAAGCCGCAGCAAGGGCATGTGGCGGGGGGTGTTAGGTCACCATCCATGATTGCATAATCCCAATCATGACACCTTAATACAAATATCAGCATGGGAGTTAATCACACAAAAGACACATGAATGCAAGAGCACTCAATAACAGGTCGCAATCATGTATATTATAGTTGCTGGCCTTTATGTGTGCAGTAGTGGAGAAGTATGAAGTGGTCATGGAAAGAATTGAAGGCAAAAAGTGAGTGTATCCAAAATATTGGATATCTTAATTTTGCTGTGAATAAGAATAGTTTGATTATTTAAATATGTTATTTCTAGATTCCATTTCTATTTCTCTTGATTGTGCGGTCTAGTCTGCTAAAATAATGTCATCCCCTAATAATGCCTCCGGCGTCAGGAATATACCGGACCTTGCTGGTATTTTCAAAATTCTTAATTCTGGTCAACTCGCTTCGTGACTGGAGTGCATTCGGTCATTCTGATTCCTGTAATGGCACAGGAGCATTTTCCTCCCTGTCGTTATAATTTGTCATAAATCTAGATATATAATTTAACCTTTATCCGATTCCTTGGTTAACATTTTCCGAGATGGGTACAATGTAGCAATTTTACCTATTCTTTACTTTTTCACTATAAACCTCTTCATCCTCTCTCGTGATGCTATGTTCTCCTGATGTGGATATTTGTATTCTTCTATTAATTGATACCTATTACAATATTGGATCCCAGCCGTTGAAGAACCTAATATCATAGTGCTTATGCTACAGCAATCAGATTACGTAAGGAATTGGTTTTTAGGGCAGTAAACAATGGCGGAATAATCAAAAATTAATTTACTCTTCCGTTTCACCATCACATGCTACAAAATCGAGAGAGAATTCTTAACATCAGTTGAGGAATTGTTATTTTTTCTCTCTTCGCTATGCTTTTCATCCCTTCTTTTTAATTTTCTCCTGATTTCATATGGTCATGCATTTAGTAGTTCCTAGCATTCCATTTTTTTATTTGTGTTCCCCAGACGATCGCTCCTCTTGGCATCTTTTCTCGGGTAACAGCCTTCGTAAAGCCATTGTGTCGGATATTTTATAGTTCGGCCCGCCTTCTTTGAATTATTCCCCTTGAACTTCTTTTTCCATTCACTCTTGTTGGAATTCTCGGCGAATGATGTTCTCCCGCCTCCGTCGTCCGTTCATAGAAACGCCTTGGCGCTACTCAAGGTCGTATCTACGACTATGTCTTACTACCTACCACTCATCTTTCCTGCGCAATTGTGACCGATGTTGATGAAGAAGTCGGCTTAAATACAAGGTGAAAAGGAAAGAGGTTGCAGATAAATATTAAGCTCCCCCTTCTACCGTTCAACGACTTTCACTGAGGGAGGTTATTCGAGTCCTCGAGCAGGGAAGGTGCCCCCATTTGGGTGTTATATTTGAAGATTTGGGCCACTCCACGATTAATTTCCGAAAGTCTGACTTATACTTTTATAATTTCAGAACGATTTCAGTTATTACTGAGCAATTAAAACCATCCGGCATGAAATAAAAATTGTGTTTATTCTGTGATTTTATTTTCCGCAGCAAGAATTTGCCGGACGCGGATCCAAATACGTGTACGAGTATACTCCGTACTCAAAGTTTTTATGAGCTTTGCCTAACGTCCGTTTTATGCCTTTGCACGAATATTCCGTAATAGTAATTTTTACTCGAATATTTCATTTTAAAAAATGGATAGTGGAAAAATATTCAGATGAGACAACATCCATGCATGACGTCGTGGGCCTAGAAAATGCTGTTTTAAGTACTTCCAAAATTATCACTACTCCACTAAAGAGCGGACGGACTCACCTGAGTAAAATGATCTACCTAACGCTACTACCGTTAAGTACCCCTATCAGTATTTTTCTTGGATATCGTTTCCCCTACTGTGTTCCAATTCGAACGATTTTTCTCCCACTAGTCGACACAAAATATTTGGCCAGTCGCCCGTTCACAGAAGCCCAGTTGCACAAACACGTAAACATTCTCAAGGGCCAGAAATTGTCGAAAGTGAAAGGGAATGAAACACTATGGCCATTATTGGCACGAGCTGGCCGTTATGTGCGATGCTGGTTGTTAATAAGACTCGCTGTCGTTATGAATCAACAAGCACTATGAAAATCATTAGGATTTTAAATATGTATTAACATTTTGAAATGTAATGAAATAATTGACTTAGTAATTCCACACACTTTATTTAAAAACACACGACCCAGGTTTCGACGTTGAACGTCATCATCAGGTGGTCCTCATAGAAGCACGCTGGCTATATATACCTTCTGATCATAGGAGGGGGGGGTTGGTCAGAGAGGGAGGTCGGAGGGGTAAAAAGGTTACAATGTAGCTGGGAAGAAAAGAGAATTACATTTTTGATTTAGAAGAGTGGTAGGTCTAGGAGTGGGGAGTGGGAGGGATACAAAATTTCGTTGGCAAGATCATCTTTCCAACGGACACATTTCAAAATTTCTAACTGCTCCAAAGCATCGAGCCTTTGACCTTTTTCTTCAAAATGAATAATTTTTGTCACAAAGTCACTTTTGTGATCACTTTCGATGAGGTGTTTTGCAAAGAGGGATGTTATGTTCTTATTTTTTACACATGTTTGGTGTTCTTTAATCCTTTCTTTAAATTTCCGTCCTGTTTGTCCAATATACTTTGTGCTACAATCCGAGCACTTTAACTCATACACTCCACTCCTCTCGTTTTCGGGGACTTTGTCTTTAGTGTGAGAGATCAGGTTCTTAAGGCATGAACGACTGTAAAAGGCACATTTAATTTTTTCTTTAGGTAAACTTTTAATTACTTTTTGAGAAATAGTCCCAAGATATAGTATTCTCCGCCATTTGGCAGTGGGATCTTTTACATGTTCGGGGTTGTAAATGTGGCTTAAGGCTATTTTTGTAAGTTTATTCCGGTAAAGTTTATTTATTAGATCTTCTGAATACCCATTGTTTACTGCTAACGTTTTAATTACATTAAGTTCCTTATTTACATTGAATTTTGACATAGGGATAGCGGTCAAACGGTGGATCATTGCATGAAATGCCGAAAGCTTTTGGGTGAAGCAATGCCTTGAAGAGGAATTAATTAATTGGTCTGTATACATTTCTTTCCTAAAAATGGAATACTGTAACCCATCTTTGTCTTTAGAAATGGATAGGTCGAGGAAATTCAGGGAACCTTTTTCCTCTTTTTCACACGTGAATTGTACATTAGAATTGATAGAATTTAGATGTGCTAGAAACTGATCTAGTTGCCTATCAGAACCTGTCCACACACAGAAGACATCGTCTACATATCTTAACCAACAAATTACATTATTAATGAGAGGGTAGGCTGAGGAGAACAAAACTTTTTCAAAATTGTCCATATACATATCGGCCAGGAGTGGGGACAAGGGCGAGCCCATGGCTAAACCATTGGGTTGTTGGAAATAGGTACCATTAAAAATGAAATAATTTTGGGAAACACACGTCTTAAGTAATGCACAAAGTTCACTTATAACTGGAACTGGGATGGATTTCCGGATGAGGATGTCTTCGGCAAGGTTCACCACTTCCATGGGTGGCACGTTGGTGAAAAGGTTGCGTACATCAAAGGAAATTCCTTAAAATGTATTAACATTAATTGTAAACATTTTCAAGTATTATTTCTCGGTATGAATCACACCTAACGACGGAGATCAAGTTCAAAAGGTGTTTATTTATCCAAGCAGTTGTACATACCTGTAGTTTTAACAGTAATAATGATAACAGTAACATTTTTATAAATTATAACAATACAACTGACAAGTAAGCCCTGTTATAGGCAATATGCTTCTTCAGGGGGTGTGACGGAAATGTATTTACCTAAGCATTTCATCGGCACCAATATCGAGGAAAGAATGTCGGCCTTTCGTAAAGCCGCCTTATTTTATTTTAATTGAACGCTGAATATTTTTGGAAACACAATGTACTTATTACGGCTGAATATAATTAGTTAATTTGATGTGTATCATTGTTTCAATGGAATTGCAGCAAATCATGTATTTTTTAAACTTTCAAAAGTTCTATCTAAACCTTAATGCGAATTCGCACTAATTGACGCCTTTGTAGAATGTAACCCTTATTCCAGGAGAAGTTTTATGGTTGATTGTGTTCATTATTGTTAGTCTGTCGGGTTAGGGTTGTTTTTCAATGGACCGTGAACTACCCGCTATTATACTCCTAATTTTGTAACATAGCACAATATTTCCTTAGCCCCATACTACATATTACAATAGCTCACTCTTTTAACGGCGAATATTTATTTAATTAATAGTTTAATAACTTCTCGAATTTACATTGCCGTATTAAAATTTTAGGTCTGCATTTGGTGTACAAAGACTTCCTTGCCCACCAAAAGCTGACCACTGGACGCAATAGTGGATATCACTTGGATGTTGACATTGCCTTCTGAAGTTTTTCCGAAGGAATGCTTTTTATTGTATTCTTCAAAATAAGATACATCTAGTTTCATGTTTTACTTTATATTTGTGGAGAATTTATTGAATTCTCCAAAATACGAGACAAAAGAAATTTATTTAAGAATTGTCCAAATCGTATGTTTTCATATTTGATGAATAAATTATTAAATCATCCCCAATGTCGTCAAAAATTATGAATGACCGTTTTCTACGAATCCTCCAAATGGAAACGATCTCATCGAGATCATCTATGATCGACTTCTACAGAAGAGGGTGGTTGAGTGATGGTCGAGACCTCTGGAGGGAACGGTTTGTCCCAGAAGATGCTGAGGTGTGTACGCCTCTCGCATGGGATTACTGAAGATGGAAGTCGTCAGCGATCGAAGACTCCGGGACAAGCGTCGCACGAAAGGGGAGACGCTGGATCAGGTCTTATGAGATTCCATTCCAATTGGCGCGGGGAAAAAATGCACGCGATCGTCTCCAACATGTCTGCTGCAACTGCATCCAAGGCTGAGATACATACCTCTAGTCCTCACGCGACTCGAATGCGAATAAGGCGCGTGCGTTAAATAGAGCTGAACGAGCGATAAATATTAAGACAAAAAGCACTGAGTTACTCGGAAGATTGACATGTTCTCTAAGCAAAAAATGGCTTAAATACAGCAGGATGAGTAAATGCATTGGCCCGGCATTCCGGTATTCAAGTGGCAGCTGATCTGATTGAGGGGCTGTCAATAATTGTGAGTAATATCCTCACTCGGAATGAGAGCGTATAGGACGATGATTTTTTTTGCAACGAATGACGTTTCCATCGAATATTAGAAGAACCTAATAAAATATGTGTTATTTATGAAAAGAACAGTTCGTCATGTGATAAATTTTTCAGAAAACGTACCTGAATTGACCTACTTGGGACATCGAATTTCGTCGAAAAAGGGTCAAGGATCTCAATCAAAGAAGGATAGCCTCAAACTAAGACGTTTTAGTTCATAGAGGGTTTTTGGCTATTAACTCGTCTTGGGGACAGAATATGGCGCGGGGCTACAAATCACGCATATATCTTTCGCATTAATGGCTTACGATAATCCAGAGGATCATAACAAGATTCCCTCTCGGAAGTTAGAGTTACATTTGAGTAAACTGCAATAAATCAGCCTAAACTGTATAGTATCTGCTTGACTCCGTGGTAATTCGTTTTCGAATGAAAGAAGAAACCATGTATTTTCTCCAAAATAATTTGTGGCAAATAAATATTACTTTTCTTTCATTCGAATTTATTTCCCTCCCTAAGATCAAAAATGTTTTACCAACATTGTGAATGATCGCAAAAATAAGTACTGAAAAATGAATAAAGAACAATCAAATAACTTTGCGTTTCCACAGGATAGAATTTCTATTTTTCCAATTGTTTCGCTACGCTGAAGCATCATTTGAGCTCTGGTTCAGACGATTCTACAGTGTAGCAAGCCCAAATGTTGCGATGAGGTGAAGCGAAACTAGTTGACAGTAAACTTCTATTATGTGGAAAGGCGAAATTGTTTGATTCTTCCTTGTTCATTGCAATGGAAATCCACAAATTATCGGCTTCAACTATTTCTCAAAAATACCGAAACATCAACCATATCTCAACACTATGAAAATGTCGTGGTTGTTTCGGTTTATCATCAAATTAACTTCCGAATGAAACGGAGGATTATAATTATCCTCTGCGAAAAAATTGTACTTGGCGAATAAAGCAGTTCGTCTATTTATTCTTCCTCGAATCTCTCTGTTCGAGGAAGTCTGAAATTTTTCTTGAATACATGGAGTGCTTAATTCACTTTGAAGATGCATTCACATGTAGAAAGCTGAAAACCTGATTTAGTTTGCGGTAAGAATGAATAAACTCCATGGGTTATTTTTTATTTGTAGCAGTAAAGTTTTCCGAGGTTATTTTCTCTTCTAAAGCTAGAAAAACTCGATTATCTATCCGAATGAAAACGCAAAAGAATAGATTAATGGCTGTCTTAGGGTTCCGCAAGAAACTAGTAACATTGAAGAAATTATGGAGTTTTTCAAGGTCGGTGAACTGAAAAGATTTTTACTTTGGAGTGAGTGGAGTGAGGGGGCAAATAAGTCTGAGGTGCGTCATTAGTTAAGGGATTTATAGAAGTATATTTGCTCCTCTTCCCCGGTATTATTAAGTGCCCGCACGCCAATGGCAATCGAGTTAATTTCTCAGAGGCGCAAAAACGTATTGGAGGATGAAGCGAAGAATAATGAGGGCGGCCGGAACTTTTTTTCCTTTCCCTCCGTGAACTAAAAGGACGAGCGTGTTTACCACACTTGTTTGAACTGAGGCGACGTTTTTTTACCTTAAGTCCATCTCTCTCCGTGTCGTTACCCTGGGTGCGTCATAATTCGTTCCTTAAGCTGGAGCCGTAAAAGTTAGTGAAGAGTCCTCTCTTGATAACTTTTCTATCCATCCCTCCCCTCTCATCTTCACGCCATAAAACATTCCGCACGTACGAAAATCTCCAGTTCTCCGCCCTCCCGTTTACGACCCTAAGTTTTGGGGTTTTTTTTCCGGTGACACACCCCAGAAAGAGAGATGAAAAGAGGAAGTGTGCACGAAGTTTGCCATCAGCGATGTCTAATCAAGTAGGTGTGTCTCTTTGCGGATGCAAATTGAGGATACTATGTTCTTGAATACTATTGCGGATAGATGTTTCGTCATCTTCATCAGTGGTCATTAATCCCAAGGTTGGTTTGACGCAGCTCAGCAGTCGATTTATCCGTCCACTGGTGTGCTAATGCTAATATCTTTCTTCTCTTTGGCGTCTGTCATTACTTGTTCCTCATTCCTCATCCTCCAGGGCTTTCTCTTTAGTTCTTTCCGTTCACTTTTCCCTTTTTCGAAGACTCTTCTGGCCATCATGTCTCAAAATCCGCTCGAGTTTTTTATTCCTATTTAATTAACTAATACCATATTTTTTTCGGCGTCACCAGAATTATTTCTTCTCCTACCCCTCGCAGAAACTATTTATTAGTTATGTGATTCGCAGATCATTTGATCTTCCTCTTCCTCTGCTACACCATATTGCCAATTTTTCCAATCTTCTCCGCCCATGCCATTCTTCATCCTTAGTTACCGTAGAGAAAAATGTCGAGATATGTAATTCGCAGGTTAACATAACTATAAAAATTACTATAGTTAAACTGTAAAATTATTGTGAGTTATTAGCAGTAATATTCTGCATTAGGGTAGGTTTTTGATGGACCTTGGCAGTGAATAATACGGTACTCGTAATCTCTGGCTAAAATAAAACAGTATAACCGTGATCCGTTGATACTTTTTACAATAGCTCTTTCTTTAGCTCTGCATAATTTCTACCTCCATTAATTCCATCCATCATTTTTTTAGTATTCTACCTGTTTTATACTATACCTAAAAAGTATGCCATTCTGAAGTTGACTTTCAATGCATATTTGCGCATCATAAAACCTTGCACAATACAGTTTTCCTTCTTTAACTACTCGTACTTTATACTCGCCCTTACTTACTGGCCCTTCGAAATTCCCATTTTTTGCTTCCACTTCCGAGATTTCGTAACGCAGCACTAGTTATCGTATCTCGATAATTCTCGATATATCATCCATCCATCATCTCTGTTTCTTACAAATTACCCTAACAATTCGATCTCTTTCCCCTCTATAACTAATACATTTTCGTTCAATTTTTCCAACGGCTAATTCTCTTATTCTTTCTCTAATTTAGCATCTCAAAATTCTCTAATCTACGGTCATCCTTTTTCCTCTGGACCAGTATTACTGCTAAGCAAATTCAAACGATCATATTAGTTCTTAACTGACTTTTTCTCTACATCTTAAGCTATTTTCCTCATTCTCTCTTTGTAAATGTTTCTCTTTCCCACCTACTCCTTTGAAAGTCTGCTCTTTATCCCATGCTCTTATTATCAGGTCTAATTTTAACCTAAATTCTATCCGGATGAAATGACTATTCCACCTGTTCTGATCGATGATTGCTTAATTTTGTCCTGTTGAGCCTTACTGAGTTAAAGTAGCGAAATAATTTATGACATGTCCCGTGCATATTTGAATGTTATTATGTGATTAACACAATGGTTAGATATTCGTTTAGTCCCATTCGTTTTGCAATTGTCACTTAATGCAACCGTCTCGGATTCGAGTCAAACCTGAAGCATGGACGTTTGTGTTGACAGAAATTGGATTTTCTCGGCATGAACGAATGTCGGATATGACCTAACCTGTTCCTTGAAAACTAGGATTTTATTTATTTTATTGAAATATGCTCTGCAAACCGCCACCTAGGGAATGTGACAGGGGGTATTAGGTCATCGGTCATCTGATTAATTAATTATTGATTGATTTACCGAACTTTATGTTCCCTACCATTGTGGCCTCGAATCGTGGAAGGTAAAAATGTTTCCTTACGGCGATCTGTTCTGCCATTAACTTCCTTTGACTTATCACTGAGGTTTCTCCCAACAAATGTAATGCGGCGCTAGGATAATGTCTTACGAGAGTTCGTACACGTCAGCAATAAACTCGAAATATTTGCTCTTTTTCCAAAAGTGACACGTTTAAAATTCGCGTTTTCAATGTCTTCCAGCCATGCCCTCCATTTTATAATGAGAAGCTTTCTATTCGATCATCACGATTCGTCACGAATTGTAAGCTTTTATTGGTATATATCCTGTTCAATTCAGTCATAAAGTCCTTTTGCGAAGGGTCCCATACACTCGAGGCGCATTCAAGGAGTGGTCCAACCAACGCGAAATAACACCATTCCTTAACTTTTCCGCTCGAGTATTTCTCCACTATTCGTTTGACGAGCCCTACGTATCGTGCCACTACACACGTGGTGTTGCTGCATCGTTGTCACAAAACAAATATTAACTCAAATCCGTGAAAGGGGATAGCCGGTGAAGTTCGAGGATGCTATTTTGGTCATTCAGGCAGAGCTCCTGCCGCTGGGTCAGCCGAGGTCTGTTTTCTCTCCCCGCGTCCCCCTCGCGTCGTCTTCCCTGGACTCGTGGACGCGAGAGCGCCGCATCGGATGCCGCCCTCTCCATAAACGACCATCCTCGTTCGATGGGATGAACGACAAAAAAACGAGGGGATGTTTCGAAGATCTCTCATCCCCGGAAGGGCCGTTGCCTCCCTCTCCTTAGGGGGAGTAATGGGGACCGCGGGGCTCGTGTGTCGCTCGCCGCATACGAAGTGTCTCTCCCCTCCTCCCTGCTTCCCCATCGTCCTTCGCCGAGTCGGGCGTACCCGCCCATTTCGCGATCGGCCGGGGTCCGCTGAAACAACAGCTTCCTAATTTGGACAACATCGCTGGAGTCCTCTGCGAATCTCTAAGGAAGAGAAAATTGCGAAATAGTAGAGAAACTGCAGTGGCTAAAAATAAATAAAACCACTCTGCCCGGGAATTCCTCGTTAGGGGATTTTATTATCTAACTTTTTCTCCAATCGGAAACATCTAGAGTTGACTTGATTGCATGAAATTGCATTCATATATTTGAGTTTTACATATCCTCGCATTTGAGTGCAGAAGTTAGATAATTAACCGAAAACGCGGCGTTCCTTACGAATATTTCGAACGGACAAAAAATCATTGGGTGACCTTGTAATACTCGTATTTATTGAGAACGACATGACCACTTGAACGGTGCAAATGTTTTTCTTTCTGCGCGGAACGTGAGTATTTTGATAGAGGATGGTGCGTGACAGTGTTATAATCAATCTAAGTGAAAATCCGAAAAATATATAGTTAAGAGGCATTGAATTAAATGAGTGATTCTCCTGCTCCTCGGAACGCCATGCTGTGGATTAGTTATCGATTTTATACCCATTTATCGATTAATTGGTCTTCGATTCTTCCAATATTTCTGATCTATATTGCACGTTGTTTCAACTGAAGGACAAAGATGATTATATCGGAATCATATAATAATTTCAGGATCAAGTGAAGAGATGACGGTGATTTAGTTATTAGAGATGACAAATATTTTCACAAACTTGTGTTGGTGGAATTAGTATTGTCCATTATGGTTTTGCTAGGAAATTTGCAATACTGGAGTCATGCTCTCGAAGCTATGAATTATCATATGGTTCTACTTTTGATAGAGTTATCATTTTCTTGATTTGTTTTTCTTTGTTTTTCCTGTTAGTCGGGAAACTTAAGTGGCACGAAATAATAAGATAGCATGATCATGACGAATATGCTCCCTGTTAAACGGTCCCTCACTTTTAGAAATATATCAGAATTGTAAGCGCAATAATGTCACCTGCTCTCCTCTTGATAATATCTAAATATTCACCTGTATCTACATGTACCTACATGTTACCCTGAAAGTCACCGCTAGGTTAAAATTCCACACCAAAATGAAACATCAGAATTATGAATGTATTTATAAACTGGTTGGTACTAATGCAGAAGTTATGTATGCATTATTCAAACAATGAACGTGGCTTGTGAAAAAGCAATATTGATAAATAGTTTATACGTAAATCAAGATTGGTAATGGAGAAAAGGTGGTAATTAATACATTTACTTGCTTTTTCTCCGGCAATGCGATTGATGAAGAATAATTCGAATATACTTCCATTTCCAGGTGGTTTTGGTGGAGTTATGCTACTCGTGATTCTCCCTCCATTGCTTATGCGCCTGTTGAGTGCCCATTTAAGTCATTCCTCAAGCAATTGCCTACGTTTTAAATGAACCAAATAGCGATCTTTCTAATCAAGGTAAATATTTAACCCAGTTTTGCCTTAACGTAGTCACCTTCATTGAAAACGTAAGTTTCAATTACAGCCTAGTCACCTCTTAGCTCTTTCGTTTTAGTTATTCGCTCTACACCACTGCGAGAGTGTTAGAGTGTAGGCTATAAAGTCATTTTCACAGCAAAAGATAGGCTACCTGCGTCATTTTTTATCTTAGATCTATCTTGATACGTTTATAATGTTATTCCTTTTCCTTCATTATCATCAGTAATTAAATCCCAAGTTTGGTTGTCTACAGCCCTCCATTCTTTCGTCTTGAGTTCTAAGTTTCCGAGTTATATTCTCCTAATTATTTCGTCTTACATCCCTATTTAGTTGGTAAACTCATTTGTTTCGTCTTTGCGAAAGACTTCCTTCCATTTTTTCCAACTACCTATTTGGATTCTAACAAATGCATTATTGCTCCAGGTGTATCAACTCCCTAAGGTTCGTCTTAACCATGCAGTGGTCCATTTACAGGTGCCCTTCCTCTTTTAATCTTTTGTATTTCTCTTTTATTTCATTTAACCGGTATATTTAGTCTTCATAACCCTCCTCCTCAACTATTTTTGGAATGTTTTATTCGTTAATCAAACCCTGGTTAGTAGAGTGCATCACTCCACATGAATGTTTTTATGTCTTGTATCGTTGTTTTTAATGCGATCTTCTAGGGGAATATTAAGTTGCTTCTTCATCACGAACTTCTTCATTTTAGGAATTACGTGATTGTAAACCGACGAGCTTTTTCAATCCCATGCTAAACGTATACAGGGGCTCTTCGATAGGCTCCCTGGGAACTTCTTGGTCCTTATTGCAATCAATGTTTAATCTGTCGGTCGTATGGAGACAAGGGACAAGAATACCGCAGTAGATGGAAGGAGGTCATCCATCCAACCTCCTCCGTCTGGGCCCAACATTGGTGAATTTAGGTAATCGGACGGGAACCGGTGTGTCAATGTAGGTAGGCCCTTGCCCGTATTAGTGGGTTGCTACGCGGGGAACAAATCAGTGACATACATCCGGACAGCGAAAAAGCAGTAAAGATTCGTCAACACATATTTCAAAGAACCAGATCAGAAATATTGCGGTGCATTTATAAATTCTATATTTAATATATTTTCATGTAAGCATATTTATCCTGGTTTATGAGTTTATTGCAGCCCAATCCCATAGGGTTCAGGTAACTTCACCCTTCACTGATGTGTTTCCTGAGAAGTGATAAAACCGTGGGAGAATGGAGAATTCTCACCGAAAACATGTTCGTTGCGAATGGGAGCATAATTATGCGTTTCACTTCTGCCATAACCTAACACACGCCGTTTAATAGTGAGACCATCTCGAGTCATCTTCCCTCTGACGAGAGAGGGAGAAGATAGATAACATTCTCCTTTGATGGGTGACATATTTGGCCCGCGAGGACTTTTCGGGAGTATTTATGTGACACGTGAAATACTTCACCCTTGAGTGGAAGGGGAGAGAGGACCGTGGTCTCTTTTGGAAGGGTAATTCGTCGGCGATGCTAATGAAGTTTCCTCGCCGGTCTGCCTTTGTGAGCGGCGAACGCTACCTACTCCCAGGGCGCACACACGATCCCCACCCTGTTTCTGGCTCAACAAGTGGCGAATCCACGACGTCACTACAAACCAGTGTAAGGCGTCCCGGCTGAGCGTGCGCTTTTGGCAACGAGGGTGACGATGTTGCTGGCAAATCACCGAGCTTCAGCGGCGGGCCAACTGTTGGTCTCGCGCAAAAAAAGTCATTTCGTTTGGTGTGTAATGCTAATGTGCCTTTAGTCACATTCTTTGGATCCTTAAAAAAAAAGAAAACGTACGAGCGATAGGGAAAGATACATTTCCGATACGCCGCACCAAGTGGGAACGATAATGAGACGATGGATAGCCCATAAAGATCATCCCAAATGAGATAGCGGGAATGTAATTTTACGGTGCTAATGTGATTTCACGATTCTAATACGAAATGGTGACCTAAATTAAATTTAGTTTCTATGCAAAGCGAAGCAAATGTAATTTATTGCGGTGCAAATTAGAATCACGATGTGTAATGCGATTCCCTCCTTTGCACGGCGATGCCGGTTTGGTAACGTATTCCGTTTTTCAAATGATATCTCGCAGACCTTCATTAAGTAAAGAGACAATGATCTGAAGACAAACATTTCCACCTAAAGATTCCTATTGACGGGCAAGTGCTCTCGGTGTATAATTGTCATTTATCACCATATTTCAATTGAAAAGCATAGATTGGATTTTTAACGATCATTCAGAATGTCGTGATTTTCTCAAATACTCTCACCTAATTGACCCCACATATCTCACCTATTTATGTGGAAATGATTTTATCCTACTTTTACATTTTATCTCGTTGCCAGCGAGTGCCACCACACCTTTCTCAATTTTTGGTGTAGAAATGCGCCTAGAATTACTTTTGTTATCTCGTAGAAACTTATCTTAAAATTTGTATACATAATATAGGAAAAACTGTGAATATTCTGAGTCTTTTTGTTTTTTATTTGTCTCTTTTCCAGTGCTTATGTTTATTTTTGCAAGCGATTATTTTAAATGTCACGTTTATAGATAGATTGACAATTTTAGATAGGCGGATTGTGATTTTATAATTGTCTTATAAAATAATGTAGAGAAGCAAAAGTGGCGGGTAGTTTTCAGTGCCAGGATACCGGCCACATTCCAAGTTCTGTAAGAAGTAAGTGAAGAAAATAATAACTCAACACTGATGACAAGTCTGGTACTCCCCCGGTGTATCTTCTGAGTGATCAATGGTTGGACACCCGAGAAAAATCCACTCATGTAAATAAGAGTGTTTTTAAATTATTGAAATAATTTTAATATTATCGAAGATGTGGAGATTGAATCCAATATAGATTTACTTGTGGCATCAAGGGAATTACAAGTGAAATTAATAGATCAGATCAGCCGGATTAAGGATGAGAAATAAATCCAGGACCAAGAGATATTTAAATATCTCTCCCAACTCACAAAATTCTTGGCCAAAAAAATAAAATTAAGTATCCCAACAGCACGATCGAAGAACCTAACCTTAATCTAACACTTCTATTATAAACCAACCATATCCACCTGTGTTCTATAATATAGGATTATGCCTTAATTCTTGTTGCAGATCCGATTGGCATGTCGCAAGGTGTAACAGCGTATGTTTAGATAAATTCATTGGAACAGAAAATGTTTGATGACAAAAGGCATAATGTTTGCAGTCAATTCTAGTTCGAAAGGCAGTTTGGAACAGATAAATAGAATTAATAATTCACAGGATTCAGAAAACACTGGAACAAATGAGGTTTTAAACTTTAGGATATGTTGCCAAACAAAGCTTAATCGAAAAAGAAAAAGAATATTCTGAATTCAAAAGGTACAAAGGTTTGAAAAGGGCACGAGATGATTATTTAGAGGATTATTAACTAAGGGAAATAGTAGATTGAAGATTTAATGCAGTGAAAAACGGGCGGTGGAAACATTCAACGGGTAAAATCTCCCTGGGACGAGAATCCCACCACGGACTAATCGAGCCTATTTCCCTATTCTTCGCACATCTAATTGAGGATTTTAAGAGACTAGATTTTATACCTTGTAGTTCTTCTAAAGTAACATCAAATAAAGGCAATTAGCTCCGAAGAAACCAATGGCCATGACGTTGTATCGGTTGCATTGTACGCCCAATGCAGTTATGAGTGCGTTATACTCAATAGCGTATTGGTTTATAATGTCAAAAATACGTTGTTACACGCCTGATCCAGGGACGTGTTTTTCTTTGAAAATTCGCATAAAATGGTGACGACGCTGTTGTAGTATTTATAAACTAAAATCCTTCAATTTGGAGTGTGGTGATTATTTTCTCGCCGAGTATTAGTAGTGAAAGTAGAGTAGTAGGAGCGAAAGGCAAATCGTATTCTCAAAGACGCTACGTCCAGCTGATTACTATAGATGACTCACTTTTGTCCGGTCTAAATGGTGGAAACCCTGCCGACTGTATTAACGAATACATGTGCAATTTTTCTCCACTGGACGTGGCGAGAAATGGCATTCAAGTGAGGACGTCTATTGAGTGTGAAACATACGAGACATACTGCAGCATTGCTCTCAAGAGTTCTCGCAGATACTTGTTTTTCAACAACTGGATGACGGTCCAGATTGTTACTCTCTTGAAAGAGAAAAAAGAATCTTGCTAATTTTGTCCAGGAATTTTTTCGTTAGTGTCGGAGTTTTATTCGGAGTTAACTGGCGACTGTCCGCCGCCATGCCCAGCCTAAACGGTGCCATTTTTCTCTCTCTCTCTCTGACGCATTCCTTTGAAAATTGCACTGTTTTGCCTCCAGAACCTCTCGTTCCCCACTCCACTAGCCTCTAAAGACATGACCGGTAGATTGCACGTCCTGGAAGAGGAATGAAGATTTAATTGTCGCAGACGCAGTCGCGAATGCACATTTCTTTTTATATTTTTTTTCTCGGTAGGCCATGCGACGCCTTCTCATCACTAAATTATTCAAATTGCCACTCTCCCCGTTCTGCCTGCCGTGAGTGTAAAGCGAAAAGGAAGCAGATGCAACGGAGTGTGTCGTTCGAGAAATGATTAATCCAAACCCTCAAAATCTAGGAGGGGGGACACTTAATTGCTATAACACTTTTCTTTTCGACGTCATGCATTTTCATAGGGCCGGTAATAATGAGGTAATTATTTCGCAAAACCTTGCACAGGGGGTTTATGAAGCGAAATACGAAATTTTACCATTTTTTTGGGGGGGCCGGAGGTGGGAAGTAGGCGTGAGGGGGGAGGGATGAAAGGACAGGTCCTACTGGCCGCTCGACTGTGTCGTTTCTCGCCGACGGAGGTTTTATTCGGGTTTCCTCTCCCACCACTCCAAACCTGATATCCTCTGACCCCCTCACACAAAACTCCACCCCTTACCCACATGCCTATATAATACCGTAAGTGGAAAAATATGCTGCTTTTTCATGGGCGATAAACCACCTCAAACATATTAATAGCTTGAAATCGATGGTGATAGCTGAATTCTTCAACAACATAGACTCTGAAATTTGGATATTATTCGTTCGGGCAGTGAAAATTTCTTTTGGTCGTGAAAATCTTCATCAAATCAGTGATTTCAGACTTCAACTGACGAAATACCACCTCGAGGATTAAAGAATATCTTTGCAGATTTCACGAAAAATTTCTACATCTACATTTACTCAATACCCCGCAAGCCGCCGCAAGGACGAGTGGCGGGGGGTGTTCGGTTACCACCCGTAAAAAGGAACGATACCGCATACAAAAATAGCACCCTGGAAAACTACACCCACAGCGGCGCACACACTCATGCAAACACGTACACCTTAAACCAACAAACAGCTGCACCCCAGGATGCAGCACTAAAGCCATCCAACAACACGCAAGCCAAGACACAAGAAGCAAGAATACGAAACTCCACCACCACATGAACATGCAACACAAAACACTCTTCCCCCCCCCCTTCCCCCGAGGAGACAGTGAAAGGCCAAGTAAAGTTCAAGACAGTATCGTCAGTATCTGAAGATGTCACCTACAGGTTACCTGTATGTCATTAAATCAGTCGTACCGTATTAAATTTTTCGTGACAAATGATTTATTTAGTTTTTTAGCAATGATAGTATTTTATTTTATACTAATCCGAAAACAGCGAAGTTTCGGACTTCTCATCCGACTATAGTAATAAAATAACAACAACGACAACCACGAATATCCAAGTCCTATGGGGTGGAAAATCCACCTGTGCTGGAATATTTCAGAAGACGAAGATAAGTAATACGTGAAAAGTGAGATGTTGCGATGAGTGTTATCCTATCTGACGACGTTTGAACGTAGGAATAAGGCAATGGTGATTCTTATTCGTCCTTAGTCAGGCACCCTAGGAGTGTTTCTTCCAATTTTTCGCTCCGATATTATATTAGAATGTGAAATAAGGTAGCTGGCTTAATACAATGATCGAGGGATTATCGATAAATTTCCCAACGATATTCGATATTCTTACAGTGTACTGTACTAGCTTCACTAGCTTCAGATATTACATTTGACGTATACATACGTTCGAACATCCTCAGAATCTATGGTGATTTTTGGGCTGTATCGGTATCAAATAGACTTATCGGGCCTGGTCGTGCGTCCAGTTACCTCCAATAGTTTATCCTGGGGATTCAATCTGCCAATTTAATGTGGGGTCATAATAATAATCTCATTGTCCTTCAGGGGACCGTTCGTGTGTAAACTCCTTCAGGTCTTAGGTTTCCTTGCTGTTGTGGTGACTCCATTTCTATTTCTCCGTCACGCGTACCTTTTTCTCACAGAATGTTTCGCAAATCCAGAGGATACTGTCTGAATATATATATGAATTTCAATTTCTAAGTAGGCATTTTGTCCTATGGATCCCAAATACGAGGTTATTCTGAATGTGTCTTAACTAAAGCGAAACAACTCCTCCATTTAATTTTTTTATGGAGTTTATGGAGTAGGCTTGCGTGCCGAATTATATCATGTGCAGTGAAAATGGAGCTAGATTCATAAGACGTCGCTATAATAATAAAATTAGCGGTGGATGTATATTAGTCGTATACTTAAATCATAGACAAAATCTATATTAACAAATCTAGTGGATTTTCTCCGAAATAATTTTAATCCCTTCAGTAAAATTTGAGCATTAACATTCACATTTGAAATAGTGTCGTCACTTCTGGCTCTGAATTGATATGTTAACGTAAATTAAGAATTTTCGATCTGGTGACTTCAAATTGTTGGTTAAAGAATAATATATCGTCCAGGGAAAATCCGCTAGATTAGTAAAAAATGTTACGATTACAAGACGAGTTTGACAGACGTTTTAGAGAAATAAGGCTTCGAGCCGCTTGAGACACGAAACCAACAAGCGAGTACTAAATTTTAGCAAAGTTTCTGAAGACACGAGTATAACTACAACGCCGGGGGAATTATTATGGCCCCCACACTATTTGGGTAGGATGGACCACAAAGGTTACATAAGGGAGATAGATTCCAGTACAGCTAGACCGAAATATTCGTTCTTTCCTCGGGCAATAAGGGGTCATAATAGTAAAACATCGAGTTGATATTATGAGCAGTAAAAAAATCAAATTGCAAGTGAGGGAAAGATTAAACTCTGCGTATATATATATATGAAAAATTCTTGGGTGCATGTGCTTTTGCATATTAGTTGCTTGTATATATATTTACCCCTGTGTACGTTAAAATAAATGTTTCATGAATATATTCGTCTCTGCGAATGTGACTTGGTATCCTTTGTTTGTCGTCTATGTAGTTAAATCCTAATTTACCGATGGTGCCCTAACACCCCCGCCACACGTCCTTTCGGCGGCTTGCGGGGTATTGTGTAAATGTAGAATCGTCGATGCGAGTTGATTTTTAATTAAATTAATTTAATTTGATTGATAAATTTCACAGAAAAAAGTTCGCATTTCATCTCGCCATTCAAACTCCACCCACAAAATCATCCGGACCGTAAATGTCTTTTAAGTTTCAATGGTGGCCGCATAGACGGGATCTTCAGTCTTCCCAGAGGTCTGTCCTCGCTACTTCGACCAACTCCTCCTCCCTCACTCAATCCAGTCGCAACCCCCACTCCCCCCAAACCCTCACCGGAGGAGGTCGTCCTTGGAGTCGGCGGGCCTGAAAGGGCGTGTAACTTCCAAATAGGTCGCGGTTTGATTCCAGCCCGGAAACGCTGCGCGTTCCTTTCCATGCCGCATAAATGTTTTCCTCGTAATCGGTCTCGGTCCTTTTTTTTCGTTGCTCGAAGAACCCCTGCCCTTCACGCCTCTTCCAACCCCCGTGGAAAAAAAATGTATCGCATCCGTCTTCAAAATGAAACATGCTTTATTTCGAAGTGGGATAATTTAACGTGGGGGTCGTAATAAGGGGGCAACTTGCAATAAGTGGGGCGTGACTAATTCCCGACCACTCAATACTCGCGTCCAGAGAAAAGTGAGCATTTATGTGATAAGGTTTATGGTTCCTGCAGATGCAAAAATATTTTTTCATCCAGAAAAATTAAAGTAATATGAATAGAAGTGCATATTAGAACATAAAAAAAACATTGGCAGGGGAAATAGATCCAGGAGTATAAGGTAATCAAGGAGCAAATCATCAGTAATTTAGAAGAACAGCAATTTGCATTTTTATGTCAACAATTAACCTCATTACATTTTCAACATCGACTGGTGTTTGGTTAAATTTTAATTTGGAAATAAATTCTCCTTTGGTGTTCAATCGAGTGCTACATCTACATAAAACCCCGAAAGCTGCCGCAAGGGCGTGTGGCGGGGGGTGTTAGGTCACCACCCGTAAAAAGGAATAATACCACATGCAAAATCAACACATTCATGCAAAACTACACCCACAGCGGCATACACACTCATGCAAAAATCAATGCTAACATGATCGTGACTCGCAAAAATTCGAAACTACCAGATAGGTCTTACTAGGTTAACTAGCGACGCATGTACAACATATATCCTTTAATACCTGTAGTATGTCTTCGGAAAAATTACCGAAGTTCATTTACCTGTGAATCTCATCCCAAAAAGAATATTTGAATTTAAACAATTATTTACTAAGAGCGTGCCTAAGTAGTCCCATTATAATGATGAACTCAGATGTATAGCCTAAATCTGTTATATTCCAGACAAATTTCAGCGCCCAAAGAAAATGAATACATATAAAATCAATTTTAATTCAAGAAAAGCAAAGACGGTTTACTGAATTGCTTCAGGGCGCCATGGGCTCTTAAATTCTCCCGAACAACATAAAAATAATCAAATTGTGTGCTGCACTATTAACTTGCTAAGTTACAATTAATATTTTTCAACACCATGGCCTTGCCTTACAAAATGCACTCAGTCGATCTTTTACTATCTATTTCCCGCTTACCAAACGTTCTAACTCATATGTATGAACTTTATACCTTCAACATCCCATCTGCTTCATTCCCTCATCGTTCTAAATTCACATACTGCCCCGCAAGCTGCCAAAACGGCGCGTTGATGGAAGTATAATAGTACTAGCCATACGTGCAGAAATATTGGCTCATACACTCGTAAACTACAGATTCAGGTGTGATGTGGAAAATTGTAATAGTATTCGTCTCTATTATTATTAGCTCATAATTCATTATATATATATATATATATATATATATATATATATATATATATATATATATATATATATATATATATATATTGGTTTGATCATGTGCTTGTGTTGCCTGAATGTTTATTTTCATGTGTGTAAGTCGAAATAAATTTTTCATGAACATACGTATACGTCTGTGGGGTTGTGCTTTTAGTACTTATTTTTTTATTTTTGTTGGTTTTGCGTGTGGTTGCGTTCCCATTTAAGGGTGGTGTCCTTTGTGTGTCACATTCCCTACCTGAGTCTTTGTGAGCAGAGGCCATAAGTTGCAAGTCCATGTGATAGTAGAGTTTCCCCTTCTTGCTTTTCAATTATAATCTCCACGTTATTGGATACATTTTTGCTAAACTTGTATGTGCATGTGTATGTTGGTTAATTGTGTATGAATTTGCATACGTGAGGGTTGAGAAGGTTTTCGCATGAATAAATGAAGGTTGAGCATCGAGAGGAATTGAGAAGGTTTTCGCCTCTGGGGGTGTAGGTTTGCATGAATATGTTAGTTTTGCATGTGGTTTTACTCTCTTTTACGGGTGGTGGCCTAACACTCGCCGCCACACGCCTTTACGGTGGCTTGCGGGGTATTATGTAGATGTAGCACCCACCGCCACACGCCCTTGCTGCGACTTGCGAGAAATTGGGTTGATGTAGATAGGTTCCACTGTCGGCAAAGCTAATTATATACGGTAATTACTTTTCCATGTCTCTACGCCGCTCTCATTTAAGCTGCCCTTTCTATTATTGGATTATAACGACTGCATTGCACATGCTCCATTTTCATCATTTATTACATAGAGATACTTCTTTTTCCATCTTCCTTTGTACCATTTATTTGGTTATATTTTTCAGTTCACGTTATCTTAAGCAGTCTCCTTCAGCACCATAATTCGAAAGCTCTGTCTTTCTTGTCTCAGTGAGAAAGCTCATTGTCTTCCAAGAAATTGCGGGAGATACGGCGACAGTAACTTTTAACGGAGTCATTCGCTTAGTGTGCATTAAAAATGCAAATATTTCAGAGTGTAAAAATCAGTCGCCTTGACCGGGATCCGATTCCAGATCCCTTGATGCCCGGCCGAGTGCTTTAGCCAGTTAAGCTACCGAGGCGTCCTCTAAAGCTCATTGTCTTCTTTTTCTTCATATCACCGTCTATGTCTCATGGCCATGTAGCCTATTACAGAATATATATATTTTTTTAAGTTTCACTATTATGGTTCTAGCGGCCAGAATGTTTCTTTTGTTGGAAAGCTCATATTTTCACCCATCTTCTGCAGATTACTTCCTTATAAAGTGCTCCACTTCGTGTAATGAAACTTATCGATTACTTATATTCCTTCACTTTTTTAAGCTATTCCGTCTATAATGAACATTTTCCATTATTCCCTGCGTTTCCACAATTTTTATTTTTAAATGCACTTGTTGAGGGCAAACTACAAGATTAATGACATGGCTTGCTGACTTGTTTCACCATCGGCAAAAACCAGATTGCTTCTCCATTTGTATTTTTCCAGCTGGAAATTTATTTATCATCAGCGTATTGAAGCGGGATTATTTTCATACCTGAAATTTTTGTGCCACTACCGGTCTAATTTTTTATCCTGTTCACGGATGCTTCTGCGTGCAAGCCAAAAATGTGGGGTTAAAATTCAGCATCCTAGCCTTGAATCTTCCTTGATCTTTGCCAATCTTATCTTTCAGCATGTCACAACACTCAAGATGTCCTACGTTCGTATTTCCTCAACTTGTTTTTTTCTTCCTCTCCCATAACACACTCTTCGCTTGTTTCCCTCTCTCACTAGCTTATCTTCTCCTCCTAAAAACCCGTGTTTACAAATATTTGAATTGACGCCCATCTTCTGCCATCTCTCCTTACATTTCATTCGTCAATCCTCTTCGCTAAATAAATACTACTTTTAGTATTGCTTTTCTTTATATATTAATGACACTTATGTCCATTGTGGTCCAAAAGTATTGCCTAAATACTTGAGTCCTCCCTTATTTTCTGAATTATGCCCTCCGAATTTGATACATAGCTTACATCTACGTAAATAACCTTGTAATGAATGAGTAAAAATAAAGATAGCAGAACTATTTGCATATACACTGAAAGGAAAGCTCCTTCCCCTTCAAAAACCCCTTTTCCCCACCATTTTATTTAAATCTCTCTCATCCCATACATAAAAACCCATAATCATGACCTAATTATAAACCATGGTTTGAAAATGTTGAAATATTGGTTGGTTTTATTAACGGACTTGAACTACTATATATAAACCTTGAAAGTTTTCACTTCACGCCTTAAAATACATAGGAATTACGTCAATCAAATTTCAAGCAGTGATGATAAATTTTTCGAGTCCTCTGTTAACTTATCGAAATATTAAATCTTTATGGTGGCAATGTTATGAGTTTCTTTTTACCCTTATAATGTCGGAGTTATCCCACGCAGCTAAAGTTGTTCTCAGGATCATAAACAAAAGGATAGAGAGTAGGGCAAATGATTACTTAGGGGATGATCAGTTTGGGTTTAGGAAGGGGAGAGGTACGCGTGATGCCATTGCAGTAATGAGATTATTAATCGAGAGGAATATAGAACACAACCAGGAGGTATTTGCTTGTTTCGTAGATTTCGAAAAAGCGTTTGATAGAGTGAATTGGGAAAAACTAATGAGTATTCTGCAGAAAATAGGAATAGATTGGAGGGAAAGGAGGCTAATCCGCAACCTGTACATGCCTCAGACTGCTCAGGTGCGGGTGGGAAACGGGGAGTCCGGATGGGCAATGTTAGGAAGGGGTGTAAGGCAGGGTTGCCCATTATCACCGTTGCTGTTCAACGTGTATGCAGAGGAAATGATCAAAGAGGCATGGGAAGAACTCCAGGTAGGAATGAAAGTGGGCGGGGAATTTGTAAAATCAGTTAGGTTTGCTGACGACCAAGCTTTAGTTTGTCAGTCAGCCAAGGGGCTGCAAGCATTGCTGAGTGAATTGGAAATTCAGTGCGACAGGTATGGGATGAGAATCAATATTAATAAAACAAAGGTTATGCGATTTTCAAGAAAGAAAAAGGCCAAGCTTAACATTAAAATAGGAGGGCAAAAACTAGAGCAGGTAGAACAGTTTACGTATCTCGGTAGTGTTTTGGACCAACACGGTCAGAGTAGTAGGAACGTAAGGAGAAGAATTGCGCTAGGCAAAGAGGCTTTCACAAGGAGGAGGGAGTTGATGACAGGGACTTTGAGTAAGGATGTTAAGAAAAGACTCGTAAAAACTTTGATATGGAGCATAGCTATGTACGGTGCGGAAACGTAGTCATTGAAGCAGGAGGATAGACGTAGATTGGAGGCTTTTGAAATGTGGGTGTGGAGAAGAATGGAGAAGGTGAAATAGACAGAGAAGAAAACAAATGAGGAAGTACTTGGTATGGTGGGCGAAGAGAGGGGTTTGTTGGGAGCAATCCTATGGAGGCAGGAAAAGTGGATGAAGGGGGTGTTGACCGGCAGCGGGATGTTGAAGACTGTGATAGAGGGTAGAATGTTGGGCAAAAGAGGAAAGGGAAGGAACAGGATAGGGATGTTGGACGGGATGAAGGGAGGAAGAAAGTACTCAGAGATGAAGAGGGACCTGATATAGAGTAGGATGATGGATTTTGTGTTTTGTTAGGAGTAATAAAATGTTTGTTTGGTAGTTGTGTCCATCCAAAAACCTACCTTAACCGGTAGATTACCTTAAAAAAAATGTCGGAATTCCACATTGTTAAACCTGAAACTGTTATGTTTATCTACTCTTTTTACATCTACGTGTATATCTTGAACTGCAATCCGTCACGATTACTTTAGAACAAGGGTTTTTAGGTGATTATCAAGTGTTTTTCATTCTCTAAAATAAATTATTAAAACGCCTTTCTTTTCATCCTGATTGCCACTCTGTACTTAAATTTGATTAATTTGAGGGTTGTTTGATCAGAGGCCACCCTACCAAGTACCTGCGAAGCTGCAGCGGTTACGCGTTCGTTCAGTATGGCATTCTGCGTCACAGGTCCTAATCATTGAAGTCCACCGCACGATTTCAACGCCTCACCTAAGCGCTTTTTTATCATGCATGTACTTACGAGCGTATCTCTAGCAGCGGGGGCATAAAGAACTGATATCTCAGGAATCGAGTCCGGACGGTCTTACTCGATAGTGCGCGACTGAGAGACGTTGCACAAAGCCAAAATCTTACGATATCCGCGACATGTTTGTAAACATGGGACTTGGGTCGTGTGATAAAAGATATAAATAGACCTTATTCCAGTCTTTTGCATGGCAGCTTTATTTTTCACTTGCAGCAGGAATGGCTCCAAAGAACTTCCTATCAGCAAGTCGTAGTGTATCCCCACTCCCCTTATCGCGAGGTAAGTCCGGCGTCTTCAAATTTATCGTGCTCATCTGGTAATATAACCGAGATGTAAAGACTAATTTGTCATTTTATATCTGCATACTATCATGCAAATCACCGCTGGGTTATCCAGCATGAGAGGTGATTCTGCAACAATCATGTCTCCTCCAAATTAAATATTACTATTTTAGGGACTAATTGACCGTCGGCATTAGTCTTGCGATTAAAGTACAGTAGAATGTTTCACATATACTACTGTATCCAACTTTCAACTGATACTCTACAATTCTGTGACGATCTGATAATAATGCTTGAAATACAATAAGAGGGAGGTTTTTTTTGTTATGCCAGATCAAAGATGAGTAGGAAATGCCATATCGATTTCGTTTCAAACTATAAGGTCTAGGAAACCTCGAGAAAGTAAGTTCCCTAATGCGAGTAAGTGTAATGAATGTATGGCTACACGTAAAGGAAGATAATTGTGAAAATATTAATATGTTGGAAGAAGAGAGGAAGTTTATGACGCTAGTGAAGTGGATTGGGATTGATGAGCCTTGGGAGAGATATTTGATGGAAGGGAGAAAGTTAAGTCAAAGAGGAAAAGGGACGTAAAGATAAGCATTTACGACTGCTTGAGACAGGGCAAGGAATATAAAATTTTAAGCCTAACGTGACTGCGATGAAACCATGAGATCTTTGGTAATATTTTCGAACTCGGCGACTGGCCGTTATCATGGAGGTAAGGAATGCCCAAACTTTCATGGATTGGGTTTTTTTAATTTGGATAAAACGT
Source organism: Hetaerina americana (assembly GCF_022747635.1). NCBI lineage: Eukaryota > Metazoa > Arthropoda > Insecta > Odonata > Calopterygidae > Hetaerina > Hetaerina americana. Next base: position 19,569,248 of record NW_027287316.1, read on the forward strand.
TATTTTTATAATTCATTGGAGGAAAATAATTATTTACGTTTTGCGAGAAGGTTGAGAATTGTGTACACTGATTTCACAGAATGTATGTTTGGATTCGAGGTTTAAAATTATGTAAATTCTTGCAAATCCTTTTTTCAATGCACTAAATAATGAGTGTATCTTTACAACCTTAAAATATTTTCCTAGAAAAGGTATGTTGAAATAACGAATGGTATAGGCCACTGGTATTGTGAACGATTTGAACCGCGAAGTGAAAAGTAAGACTGGGATGTTTGCGGATGACACGGTGATTTATCGGGAAATATCTGGGGATGAGAATCGTATAATTCTTGCACAGGATTTAAATTGCATTACTAAATGATGTTCAAAATGGGGATTGCCATTAAATCTAAATAAATGTTCGGAGGTAAATTTCTTTAAAATATCAACGGGATTTGTTACAAATTAGCTGGAGTTGACCCAGAAATAGTTGATTCGGTTAAATACCCAGGTGTTACATTCACATAAGACTTAACTTGGGGGACTCACATACGAAAATTCTGCGAGAAAGCATATACAAAATGGGGATTTATTAGACGCATTGTCGGCAAAATTGACTCAAAGGTCAAGGAACGTTGTTACCATACTCTTGTAAGCCCTTAATTAAAATGAGTACTTGCGGGTTATACTAAATGAGGCCTAACTTAAGTGAAATTACACCTCTATTTTACTTTCTCATTACATTTCCCGACCACCCGTTTAATGAAGCCGAGTTTCTTTCTCAAAAACCACGTTATTGGATTTATTTCTGCTAAATTTGTATCTGCATGTGTATATTGTTGGTTGATGGTATATAAATTTGCATGAGTGTGGGTTGAGAAAGTTTTCTCATTAATATATACGCCTCTGTGGGTGTAGGTTTGCATGAATATGTTGGATTTGCATGTGTTTTTATTCTCTTTTACGGGTGTTGACCTAAACCCCGTGCAACACGCCCTTGCGGGGTATTACTTAGATGTAGTTGTAAAGCGGATCCGCATGTTGTGCTGATATGCACTCCCCATGAAAGGCGTGGTGTTACAACTACCCCCAATCATTTAACTTGATCGGCTGTAGTTAGCATTGAACTCTCTATTTCATAATTTATATCCTGTTCACCACTTCCTTTGTCCCAAAATTTCAACACTGAGCGTTTGCCTATGTTAAGTACTAATCATCATTCCTTGCACCAATCCGATATTGTGCCTAAGTCTCTAGAGAGTAGCTTGCAATCTGATGAACCTTTTATTTCCCTGTATACCACCGCGTCGTCAACAAATAATCTGAGGTGGCTACTAACGTGTGAGCTTAAGTAACTAATGTATATTAATTGCAGTTGTTTGTTGGTTTATGGCATATGTGTTTGCATGAGTGTTGGATGAAGGGATTTTTGCATGAGTGTGTACGCCGCTGTGGGTGTAGTTTTGCATGTATGTGCTGATTTTGAATGTGGTATTGTTCATATTGAAATGTAATGAAATAATTGACTTTGTAATTCCACACACTTTATTTAAAAACACACGACCCAGGTTTCGACGTTGAACGTCATCATCAGGTGGTCCTCATAGAAGCACGCTGGCTATATATACCTTCTGATCATAGGAGGGGGGGGTTGGTCAGAGAGGGAGGTCGGAGGGGTAAAAAGGTTACAATGTAGCTGGGAAGAAAAGAGAATTACATTTTTGATTTAGAAGAGTGGTAGGTCTAGGAGTGGGGAGTGGGAGGGATACAAAATTTCGTTGGCAAGATCATCTTTCCAACGGACACATTTCAAAATTTCTAACTGCTCCAAAGCATCGAGCCTTTGACCTTTTTCTTCAAAATGAATAATTTTTGTCACAAAGTCACTTTTGTGATCACTTTCGATGAGGTGTTTTGCAAAGAGGGATGTTATGTTCTTATTTTTTACACATGTTTGGTGTTCTTTAATCCTTTCTTTAAATTTCCGTCCTGTTTGTCCAATATACTTTGTGCTACAATCCGAGCACTTTAACTCATACACTCCACTCCTCTCGTTTTCTGGGACTTTGTCTTTAGTGTGAGAGATCAGGTTCTTAAGGCATGAACGACTGTAAAAGGCACATTTAATTTTTTCTTTAGGTAAACTTTTAATTACTTTTTGAGAAATAGTCCCAAGATATAGTATTCTCCGCCATTTGGCAGTGGGTAAATAAAGTGTGTGGAATTACAAAGTCAATTATTTCATTACATTTCAATATGTTATGCAAATTCCACAAAGTTACGCCTGAGACAACAAATTTTAGTGGTATTGTTCCTTTTAACGGGTGTGCTCCGTTCTTCATAATACCCCTCAAGCCGCCCTTGTGGCGACTTGCGGGGTATTATGTAGATGTATTTTAACAGTAGAAGCGACCATATTGATCTTACTTTGGGGATGCCCGATGTTACATCAATATCCGGTGAGTACAGCCCATCGATGGCTGCTATTTATTTGCAATTTGACAAGAATTCTCTTATCTAGAATATAGAAATTGAAATATACTTTATTCCTTCGAATGATCTGTAATTATAATAAAATAAAAGTTAAGTGCATTATACACTTGAACAATTGTCGTTGAACAATTATCTTGAGGTTGAACAATTATCGTTGAACAATTATCGTTGAACGATTTTTCGTTGGGGATTGTAACGATTCTTTGCTATTCTATATGTATGTCACACATTAGTTATATTAAATATTAGTTATCATAAATTTGTTATGCATCTCAAAATGTAGTATTCAATGGTTACTTCATAATACCGCAGATACTAGGACCAACTTAAAGGGAATAATGTAACGTAAAATAATGGGAAACTGCAAGGAATCAATGGTGGAAGACTTACTTTTGAGATCGAGGGAATATTCCAACCAACCCAATCCAACCTCATTCTCAAAACGGAGAGGACATATCCGCAGGTTGGACCTCACGGCTAAAACAATAAAAATGGACTACGGATAGGAATGTACTGAAAGAGTTACACGGATTTCCTTTCCCACTAAAAGAATGATCACGGCATATCAGTACCATTGGTTATGTAACTTGCTAGAGTTAAAATTGTATTACATTAGATGAATTTATCTTCGCATTCATCTACATGGTACCCTATAGGTCACCACTAGGATGGTTGGCACGGGGTGATTCCACAACAGGCATTCCAAATCAAAAAGTAAATTTTTCTTAATTATTGGTTACCAATAAAAATTTTTAATATTTCAAATAATGGAGGTAATGTTATTTATACATACCTGTACATACAGTATGACATCTACGTGCAAAATATTTCTCTACGAATGTGAGATGAGCTGCTTGTAACAAGAAGAACAGTAAAATCGCATGATAAATTGACAATATTATTGACTAATTATACTTTAAAAAAATAATGCCTCCAGTTTCAGTCCATCTGGTCCCTTTATCGTTTGCCGGAAAATTGGCATCTTATATTTCTCGTTTCTACCCTTGATCTCTCTCATCTTTCTGCCATGGTCTCTCCTACCGTAGTATTATGGGGCTAATAACAAATTTTCTACATACTAGAAGATATCCACTTCCTATTTATGAAGGAGATTCATTCAAATAAATTCTATTGCAAATCCAGCTCATCGAATTTACTGGACAAGTAGTACCCAAGTAGATACATGATGCACTGCAAGCCACTTCAAGGGTGATATATGTGTGCAATTTAAATAAAGTTTAGGGATGTACGTAAACATTTTAAGTTTAGGTATTAATAACCATTGAAATAAGGCGTATGTTACCACCAATTACACGGTGTCATAATGCAAAGCAACAATTCCTGTGTGTGCTACAGGTGGCATCTCACACAGATCCATGGCGAGCTGGACCCGTATGTCAAAATAGAAACAACTTTGAAATTCATTTATGTTTCACCAAAGAAAAATTGGATCGTATCCCTATGCTCATGGCTCGAAAGGTAGTATTTTTTCACGCCGGGTTCTTCTCTCCTTATCCGCAGGCTCTCGACTCCGTGCCCATCAACAACGCCCAGGAGCCACCGAAAGGAAGTTCCCCCGCCGACGTCGCGGGGAAATCATTACGAGAAAGATAAGGGAGGAGATAAAAAAGGAAAATGGCCGTCCGGTAGGGAAAGATGTGAGCAAGAAGAAGGGAACGTCGCCAGAGATTGTCTGGGTGTACCCCACAGTGGCGGCGGCAATAAAGGGGCCAATGTAAGCTGCTGCGTCGCCCATTAAGAAAGCCTAACTTCTCTACTGATAGGTTCGCTGGGGAGTGGTGGATGAAAAGCGCGTGAGGGCCGATGTTAAGTCCTATTACCTTTATTCTCAGCCAACAGTCGTTAAACAGTCGCTTCTTCGATGAATGCTTCCATTTTCCCCGTCGCGAAATGCCTCTGCTAAGGAGAAAATGTTTAAAAGGTCCCCGGCATTAAATAATGTCGGTGGCAAAATTCTGTCGTTCGTCCCTTCCGTCGAGTATTGACTTAACAGTTGATGTTCACCATTCAGTTGCGTTTCCAATTGAAAAGCCTGAAAGTTTTTCATCCTATTAATTTTTAATTCTAAGATGGTACCGTTCACCCCCTGCCTTCCAGTTTTCCCTATGTCTATGTAATTTCTTTTCGCTCCCTATTATCATCATATCTTTCACAAATTACTCTCTAATCCCCAGCTGACTATCTAAAATTCCTTCATGGCTTATTCTTAAGAATATAATCGTCAAATTGATGTTTCTAATTGTAAAATGATTTAAGAATCTCGAGAGTTAGCTAGAACTCACACAAAAGATATAATTAAAATCAATCTATCCCAACGATCTACTCCTTTTTACAGTTAATGTGGTTCAGAATCTTTCATATTACATTACGGTTGTTTTACATTTACATCTACATAATACCCCGCGAAGGCGTGTGGTGGGGGCGTTAGGTCACCACCCTTAAGGCAGAATAAAACCTCATGCAAAATTAAACTATGGACGACCTTAGAATTATGGGACGATGCATGTACCATTTGTTTGGTATCGCCTAGGGTCGATCGGAATTGACTTTTTGATGTCGCGACATTACATCAGAGCAATGTTGACCAAAATACCAAAGATAATATTGATGACGGTGTTGCAAATGTCATCAACATCGAGGTCAAAATCAGTTTCGACAAAATGAAGAGGTCGAAATAAATTTCAACGTCGACATCCAGTGTCGTGACTATACTGTTTAATGAACGACGACTGCGTCTTTTAGACGAATTTGAGTCGACTTGTAAATGGGACTCTTCCTCCAACAAATGCTTTTTCAAAATCCCTCATTGTATTTTAAAATTTTTATCGATACCTATCTTCAACGGATTGCTGCGTTGCCATCTACCTCCAGAGTCAAAGTCGGACATTATAAAAATATTATACATATAAAAATACTGCACTTTTCCACCGAATAAATATTTGGTGGTGCATTGCAATATTTTTAAGTTTTCATAAGGGATTCCTTCCACCATATTAAACCTTAAATCTTGAATCTTATGGTGTTAAGAACTACACTGCCTGACATCAAAACTTAATAAATGTTTTTAAGTTGCATGTTTGAGTAAACTTTTGAGAAACTTGAGTCTCATCCAGACTTACGGGAACTCTATATTCTTGTAAAGTATCATTTCAATACGAGAGCTCTTTGTATCATCACGTTCTCCTTCCCATTTTCTTAATCTTCTTTGCCAAACGGCAAATATTTCGTTCTTCGCTCTCTGATGTAAATTGAATTACTTTTGGAAGTTTTGAAGATAATGCGGAGTGAATTGACGAGGCAAGGACGATTTTCGTGCAAGTCGTCCACCTGATGCTTCACCGCCACACGCCCTTGCGGCGGCTTGCGGGGTATTATGTAGATGTAGATGTATTGGTATGAAATCTACGATTCCTTTTTGCATGATATTGACAAATTCTGTCCAAGTTTCTTCCACGTTGACATGACTTAAGCGGGTTTTGAACTCGGGTAGTGAAGAGTTTAATTGATTGGCAAAAGATTCAAAGTCTGCTTTATGGTAATTATAAATTTTTCTTTTTGGTTTAACAATCTTTTTTATTGCTATGTCCAAATGGACATTAATTGCTTTATGGTCACTCAAGCCCTCATCAGTTGATACACTAATAATACGTTCCGGCGTGTTTGTAAGAAATAGATCCAATATGTTCTTTCCACGGGTGGGCATGCGTACTGCTTGATGGAGGGAGTTTCTTTGAACCAATTTTATCATGGAATTGCAAGATTCGCGATCGCGGGTCCCAGATTTAACGATATTGCTGTCCCAATCTATACAATAAGTCAATTAGCTCGGCTAATTGACCATTTAAATAAATATCATTTACGCTTACACTACGACGCTGACACAGAACACACTTATAGCATGTTTTTAAATATTATACGCGAAAGCATGGAGAAGTTTACCCAATATGGGCTAAAATTCGAAGTTAATAAACTAATATGGCAACAAAGAAGTCAGAGAAGTTAAGGATCCAAATATTCGCTTTTTTTATTAGTTTATAAAATAGTCACGAAATTCTAATAAAAATGTCCAAGGGAAAACTCGTAGAATACTGAGCAAAAATGAAAAAGACTATGCAAAGCCTTTCCGACCTTTGGAAGCAAAATGTCATCCGAATTTTTATAGGATAGCCCAAAATATGTGTGTATCGCGATAACTGGTTCGGGGTATAAAGCAAGGCGTCGATGATAATTTCTTTTAATCGAAGTCTAAAATACTGACTATTTAGTGACCCATTCAACGGTGGCTGAAATAACTTTTTATTTTGAAAGCATACATTGAAATGCACCTGGCTGGGGAGGAAATTCCAGAAATACTCCGAAGAGTTTAATTTCCATGGCCATATAAAATGCACTATAGATTTAAGAAAACAACTCTTGCCCTCTGGAAGTTATTCTCTACGATCTCTCTGCTACTCAGGCATGGGAAACAGCAGACACGCTTTCCGAGTCAAAAAGTGTAAAGTTGTGTCCTAAGAGAAGGAGTATGACATCACGGCTCAATCCCGACGAAACAAAATGGGTCTCGATCCCATATTTGACCCCTCGTATATACCGAAGCTGTCTTCGGCCCATTTGGTCTCAGAAGGTGGAGAAAAGGGACGCTTCATGTCTCATTTCCATCCAGAGTTTGTCCCTGTGATTAAATGCAGAAAATGGCGTCATGAACTTATGACCTTTTTGGTATCTCTTATGGCCATGTGCTTCCTAATGGGGAAGGAATGTGGCGGTCAGAAGGGTCCGCTTATCTCTTGAAAAGTGTCTCTTCTGCCGATGAAAGACGCGGGACTGTCTCCTCCCTCCCCAAGTCCGGCACGCACGCTTTTGTTGGATGGCATGCACCCTATTTATTTTATGGTCCCCTGGGCTACCCTAAGCCATCCCGTTCGGAAACCCTATCCATCTTTACCAGTAAACCTCGAGGTCCTTTCTTGTTCATTTTTTAACGTTTGCTCTACAATATGCGTAATGTCGCGTGTAAATATATAATTTCACCCTCTATTACTCGACTAAATCCAAATGATTCTTGAAAGCCACTGAAAATGTGAGTGGCAAGGGGTTCACCTGCGTCTAAATCCATACAAAATTCCACGATCCATCGAAAAGGCATGGGGCAGGGGGTGCAAACACCAGCTGGAAAGAGTAAGGGATAAGAGAAGGAAAAGTGTTTAAAGGGTTAGAAAAAGAGAAAAACATGCACTCAAAATCTCGGAAAAGACATGCGTGGTGGTACATATCCATTAAGATGTTAGAGGAAAACTTAGTTTTAAACAAGGTTCAATTTTATCCACTGTGAAAGTTCTCCGTTATATTGAATTAGAGGGAATAAAAATGAAAAACAACCACTTACACGATAGAGCACCTATATAATGTGGTTAATCCAAACCAAAGGACCAAAATCCATTTTGAATTTTTTCCTCAAAGGCTAGCAAGCAATCGAAAATCATATATTTCAAAATATGCAAGTAACAGGTCACAAAGGAATGGTTATGATACAGATATAGAGACAACATTGATTACGGATTGGGAATAATTTTGGTTCAATGCGTTACACCAATAGCTAGTTGCTTCGATAAAATATATTCCGCTACCAATTTTGCACGGAAGGTGATATTTCTACCATGCCCTCTCTGAAATTTGAGGAATTAGGACGGGAGCCCAAAAATGTAAGATTAGTTGCAGAGTTAATAGTCTGTGTGTATGTATATGTGGGTGTGTGTAAAAGAAAATAAACATAGTAACCAACCCGAAAGTCAGTTTGGTAGGTGATGGTAGAGTTCACCCAGTACTAAGCCCGAAGGCGTGTTAAATTCACATACCAGGGTAGGGGGCCAGTTCCGTTCCCTGTGCCGGTTATGTTTTCCCAGGAAGATCTGGTACCCGAAAAAGCACATAGCTTGGGTGGAGCTGCAGATGCCCAGAGTGACCGGGAACCCGGGCCCCTCCGGTCAGCAGTCCAACGTGTAGCAGCAAAGTTGGTGCCAAAAGACCTCAATTTCATGCAAAAAAGAGACCGTGTTGACGTCGCAAAAGACATGATTTGCGAGGCTGAATCCGATCCCACATTCATCAAAAGGATCATTACTGGAGACGAGACGTGGGTTTATGAGTACGACACGCAATCCAGACATCAGGCAAGTGAATGGCGTTCACCAAATGAGCCGAGACCAAAAAAACCACGTCGTTTTCAGTCAAAAAAGAAGGCAATGCTGACGGTTTTCATGGATTACAACGGTGTAGTGCATCATGAATTTTTGCCAGAAGGCCAGACAGTAAACAAAGAGTATTATTTGGGCGTTATGAGACGTTTGCGTGAAGCAATTCGCCGAAAGAGACCAGAAATGTGGGCAGAAAACTCGTGGATTTTGCACCATGATAACGCACCGTCGCACAGTGCTATCATTATTCGTAATTTTTTGACGAAAAATGCAACAAATACCATCCAACAGCCACCGAATTCACCTGATTTGGCTCCCTGTGACTTCTTTCTGTTCAATCGAGTTAAAAAACCATTACGGGGAACGCGTTTTAGCAGCCGAGAGGAAGTAATGGAAAAATCGCAGGAAGCACTGATGGACATTCCGAAAACCGAATATAAAAAATGTTTCGAGGATTGGATCAAGCGCTGGCATAAGTGTGTTGCAGTCGATGGGGATTACTTTGAAGGGGGCAATATAGATTTAGATGAATAAACTTGTATTTTTAATTTTCTGAATAAATTCCGGGAAATTTTTGATCAAGGTAGTATATTTATATTATACATATAATATATATTATATGAAGTGAGCACTAGTGAACAAAGACAAAAAACACGAGCATACAAAAAAAAGAAACTCACTCGTTTCCGAATTTTAGGTGATGCAAGCCAACTTTGTGTGTTTCTGTGTTTTTGTCTTACTAATGCTAGCTTCATATATAATGATAGCTTATTATTCACATCCGTGAGATTTTCACATTAGTTTTACATACATTTAAAATATTTACAAACACATATACGTATATGTGTGTGTGTAGCTTTACGTGTGTTTATATGTGCGAATATATCTTTATGTATAAGTGAATATTTAGGCATAAAAGGCTAATGCCCTTAACACCCTCCGCCACAGGTGACCTACCACCCCCTGCCGCACGTCCTTGCGATGACTTGCGGGGGCAGTGACTACATGTACATCTACATCTACTTAATGCCCCGCAAGCCGCCTCAAGGGCGTCTGGCGGGG